>NC_138770.1:210416875-210911875 GCF_965119305.1 Pelophylax lessonae
TCATCAGGCTAGTAGATTTGAAAATCTAACTCAATAGAGAAGGAGTGGGAACTTTTGACCTGGAAATCAAACACAACTCATTGTAGGGGCAGTTTACTGTGAGCTAGAAAGTATCCCACACGGAGTTTGAGGTGGTACCACATTGACTGGTGGCCATGGTAGGTGTTTTTCAATGAATATTTTATTTTAATACACTATTTCACATACTGTATATGCTAAAATCAATGGATTATAAGGAATTAGGTGAAAATACTTTATGAGCTGAACAATATGATTTCTGCTCTGTGACATTCGATGTGGACCATATACAATCTTCTCTCTGAGTTTGAGAGGGTGGACCTAGGTGCAGATAAATTCTTGGATGAGAAGAAATGTTCTATTTTTCCTTTATTTTCTCTTTTCTTCTTTTTAGCTTCCACATTCTCTATTAAAGCCCCTCTTGTCGGGAGCCTTTTACCAGTCTGGTTAACTCAGGATTGACATTCTGATGGCAATTGAAATATGAATGTTCGGAATAGGATTCCGGTTTATGGCAAGGCTACTGGAATCAGTCTACTGTAACCTTATCCCTGTTCTCCAAGCGAACCTGCCCCTTGAACTGAGGTTTAATCTACTGGACTCACATTATGCCTTGTTTACCAAGTTTGTATATTCTATTATCTTGTTGATGTTGAGTTATGACTGAATGACCATCAGAATCATGTCTGTAAGACTTGTTTATTGCACTTAAAGTGGAGTTCCACCCTAAAATTAAACTTACCTCCATCTTCATGCTCCGGGTCACCTGAAAAACAAATGGATAATCGCAATTTTTTTTTTTTTTTTTACTTACCTCGTTTAGAAGAAAATATACTTACCTTACTTCCTCTTCCTCCCCTCGGCAGCCACGGCGATTCGTCACTTCCTGGCATGCAATGATTCCTGGGAGTTGAACGTCATCGCTCCCAGGAATCAATGCGCCTGCAACGGCCCCCGACGTCAGTTCCGGTGCAGGTGCCATCATACCTTGCAAAACAGCTTCTGGGCATGCCCAGAAGCTGTACAGGGATGACGCTGCGGCACAGGAAGTGACGGTGGGGCCGGTGCAGTGCATCGTGGGACCGAAGAAGACGGAAGAGGACACAGAAGAGGATTGCGCTGGCTTCAAGCTGCCCACACCTGAGATGGCAGCACTGGAGAATACATTTTCAAGGTAAGTATTTCTTCTAAAATGTAAGTGCAACCCGGGACAGATCAGAGGCTAGCCATTGTGGAATGCACTAGCCCTGACTGTCCCGGGGGTATTTTTATTAAAAAAAACGTTTACTGGGTGGAACTCCGCTTTAATACAATGATTGCTACAAAATGTGATATGGACTTACCTCCATAAAATAATAAACAAAAAACAATGGCATCACCACAAATCCTCACCCTCATTTAAGAAATAAACACAATTCTGTTTTGCATTCTTCCATCATGGACATCCTTTGCAGCCCTCTGCATTTGGTTACATACCAAGCCACAAAGGAAGTAGATGATGGAAGGCCTGAAGAGGAAAAGGGTAGCTATGAAACATTCATTAGCTGTCATTGACTGCAAGTCCCATTCAGATTGAGGTCTAAATGGTGGAATGCCTCTACTCAAGGCTAACACAGCCCAACATACTGTATATTTATACTGGTCCCAGGGGTGAATATCCCTTTGCCTCTCACCTAGTTCTCCCCTGCATCCCAACCAGGGTTCTAAATTGGATTAGCTTGATTTTTAGCATTTTGTACACAAATGGGATAAGCCGTATCTCTGATATCTCTCTAAGGCATTACAGGAACCAATAGTGGTTGATTAGAAGTGATAGTATCATGACCACACATAAGATTGGACACGGTCATATCCACTGTGCTCATAACATACAAACAATGGCTGTGAATGGTTCTATCAATGTAAAACACTGTGGCGTGTCAGCACTGTATGATTAGCATCCTTACTATTAAATAATATAACTATATAATCAGTTAATGTAGCAGCTAACAACAGTGAAGAAAAATAATGTTAATATAGATTATCTGTGACACTGACATGTTGTGTATCAAAGTGTTTAAATATGTTTTAAGTGCCAGTAAAGGATTATAAAGCTATGCACAATACTCTGGCAATGCATATGAAAGGGTATTAAATAATTGATAGTCATGTACTAAGAATATGAAGGTGTTTCTCTAATTGGACTGGAATTGCATTGTCTTCTATCTACTGAAGGGTAAGTGTCCCAAATTGAGGCACTGAATTCATGCTGTTCAAAGCAGCTGCTGCTACTCCTCGCCAGAAAGTACAAAAGAGCCCTAGATATCAGGCAGGCATAGAAATTGTTAATTATTCAGCTGAAGAAAGGCCCAGCCTGATATTTTAGACATATGCATCTGTTGGAGTAAATAACCAACAGTGATTTAGTGGTGTTTCAAGACTCTGAAGTAGAGCTTAAATAAATTGGAGATGAAATGTATAAAGAGAAAGCAATAGGCGCTTTGATGATGCTCGGGGAAGTCAAGGAAAGAGAAACATCTGGTTGTTGCTTTGAATTTTTCATAAGTGTTTAAAACAGCCTTGCTACAATACAGAACACATTTACTGGTTCACAGTCACACCAAGAGTTGCCAAGGAACAGTACTTGAGAAATGCATGGAAAATGATACTGGGGTAAAAGGATAAAACTGAAATGAGAATGATAATGATGTGCTATATAAATATTTGTGGTATCCGGGTGAACAGAGTAGATATAAAGGTTTTAAGGAAATAATCCAGAGATCTGAAGGAAAAATGAAGTGATGGGGAGTGTAGGGGTTCTTTGGCTTAGAATCATTGTCACTGTTCTTCTAGTCCCACAACCCATCCACCTCAAAGGTTTCAAACCAGGTACTGCTTAAAAAGAGGATCTGTCAGGATGAAAATATTGGAGCAGTCAATAGTGACTTGTTAACGCAAGCTCCAACATCCTAATCCTTCCCAACTGATTAAGTCACCTATAGGAAGTGGATAGTTGGCTAGAGAGGCCAAGGTTGAAGGCATCATTGGAGCATGAAGAACGTTAGTTATCTTTACAGATGTCTTATTTAAGTACTGGCGTGGTGGATGAGTATGTCTCAGATATTTTCTGACCTTCTATTGTCAATGCTTCAATCATACTCTGCAATAAAGTTAAAAAGAAAAAGATAGAACTCATTGCAGTTTTTTAACACACATAAAATAATAAAGAAATTGGAGAACCACAGAGGAAGGACAGGAGACGTGAGGAAGGGGAGAGTGTCTGTATGATGGTAATCTTCAACATTTCTTTTCAGTTCTAGTTGCTTTTATATTTCTCTGTATTGGTAAAGTATACCCGATGAAATCAAGGGTTATGAGATTTAATATCTATGAAAAATATCTATCTTTTAATACATATATTTAACAATTTCATTAAAGAGGTTGTAAACCCATACAACTTTTTTTTTTTTTTTTTGCAACCTGTAAGAGAAACCCATAATGAGCTAGTATGCATCGCATACTAGCTCATTATGAAATACTTACCTTAGAACGAGCCCCCGCCGTGCCGCCCGCTTACCTCTATGACGGGCAACATGTCCAGTCGCTGCCTTCCGGGATCGCGGCATCCGGCCATCTGATTGGCCGGGGCCGCGGTGACGTCACTCCAGTCACGGCACGGGGCTCTGAAGAAACGGCACCAGCGGCCGTTCCTTCAGAGCGCATGCGCCAATGACGTCACTGGCTGCATTTAAGGTAAATATCTCCTAAACGGTACATGTTTAGGAGATATTTACAGTACCTATAGGTAAGCCTTATTATAGGCTTACCTATAGGTAAAAGTGTCAGAGGAGGGTTTACTTCCTCTTTAAGACAGCAGTGACATATGTAAAGCATAACAAATTCTGTCAAATGGGATGCTATATGTGGACAGAACACCTACTCAGGGCCAGATTAACATAGGGGCTATTGGAGCTGCAGCTCCAGGCCCCTACCTTAATATAGGCCCCAGGTTGGCCATATTCACTGTTACCGCTCTTCTGTCACTTGTAAACACAGAAGTCTGGCTTCTATGCTCGCTTCCCCAGGCAGCTCCCTCAGAACCTCCCCACACAGCACGAAGGCCGGACAAGGAGGGACAGTTGCCGATGCATGGATGTGTTTATGGGCTTCAGAGACAGCATCCCATGTTGAATTAGGCATGCATGGCTGCACCCTTCCTCCTCTGGGTGCATGCCAAGGCACGGCCCTTAAGGCCCTTCAAAATCCTCAGCACCAAGCCCATGATGCTCTTAATTCGGCCCTGCACCTACTGAAACATAAACATAAAAACAAAAAAATGATTCCCTCTCTAAAATACTTTATCCATACATTGCTTTGGGGAACAACCAGAGACTGATGTCAATGTCACTTGCTTCCTACTGCATGGATCTCAATCACTGGGCTGTGACTGGGTACCATGCTGCAGCCTTCCTTCTGCCAAGCCCTGGTTTCCTGCCTGCTTTGTTAGACATTAGATGTTGCAACTTGCAAGCATGTGCTGTCTTATGTTCGCATTTTCCTCCTGGGCTCTTATCTATTGCTGGATCTGCACACTGTCCTGAAAACGTATCTCTTCTGTCTGTCAGGCTCCTTACTGTCCCAGCGATCTCTTCTTTTTCATTGATACCCAGTTTGAAATTCCTTGTTGCATTTGCATATCTTCTGAATCGTGTGTGCATTCATGCAATGAGTCAACGTGCAAAAATGTCTGCTCCAGGAGTAGTTGTAAAGCCATATCTATTATATGCTTTTATCTTCTCTGTTTTAGGAACATATTAAAGAGATTATACAGGCAGAGATTTTTCTTTTTCTTAATGTATTCTATGCATTAGGATAAAAAACCTTCTGTGGACAGCTACCCCCCTCAGCCCCCCTAATACTTACCAGAGCCCATCTTTATCCAGGAGTGTCTCAGCTGCCCGGGACTCCCGTCCTCATTGGCTAAGACAGCAAGGAAGCATGATTGGCTCCCGCTGCTGTCAGTCAAACTTGGTTAGCCAATCAGGAGAGAGAGAGGGGATGGGGTTGGGTCATGGCTCTGTGTCTGAATAGACACAGGGAGCTGTGACTCGGCTCAAGTGCCCCCACAGCAAGCTGCTTGCTGTGGGGGCACTCAACAGGAGGGAGGGGCTAGTAGCAGAGAAGAGGGAACCGAGAAGAGGAGGATCTGGGCCATTCTGTGCAAAACCACTGCACAGAGCAGGTAAGTATAATATCTTTATTATTATTATTTTTTTTTTTTTTAATTAGGCTTTACAATCACTTTAAATACAGTGTGTGTTCTTTTTTATTATTAAAATGCTAAATACCTTCTTTGCCCATCTCTGCTGTGTGGTCACATGTCCTCCCTCTGCTCACCTTCTCAATCTAATTAGTACAGTGGGGCTGAGATCCCCCTCTACTGTATGCAAGCTAACAGAGGAAGTACATGTGATAACCAAGCAGAGCTGGGCAAAGAAGGTATTTAGCATTATAATTAAAAAAAACACACTACACAGACACTACACTTAATATGTTCCTAAAACAGAGAGGATAAAAGTATATAATAGATGTTACTTTACAACCACTTTACCAAAGGGGAGAAGTAGCTGCAGCAGAATACTCAATCAAGACAGGAAGAGAAGGGCGGGGAGGAGATCTGTTTCACACAGACTACAGGCTAGAGAAATTGCAGGGAGAGAGGGAGGGGGAGGTGCAGAGATGCTGAGGAGAGAGCAGGATGATGGAGAAAAGCAAATCATGGATCAGCAGCCATGATAAATGTGGTCAGATTACAGAAGGGAACACAGGAACAGGCAGGATCAATCAGGTATTGTACAACCTGGAAAGGAAAAAATAACACTGAAAAAGCACTATGCTATATATCATGCCTTAAAGGGACAGGGCCATTTGAAATGTAACTAATGGGAAACAAACAGATTTCACTGTTTAATCTTGGGGAAACATCAAACAAGGACTTGATCAGTTGTTGTGGTATACAACTGCAATCGGGTGCTATTTATCTTCTTTTCAGTTTTAATGGATCAGACCTATAGCTTCTTATGATGATAGATTATGGGTTTAAAATGCATGTATAGCTCAGACTTTTTTTGTCTGGTATGGATATACTAAAGAAGGCTTAAAATGGGGGCCAGCATCAGATTGATTGTGATCTACCAGTTGATCATGGCCCTGTAGGGAAATGGAAGGTTTTCAGAAGAACCTATCGGTTGAGAACTGCTGCTCTGGTGGACTCAGCATAAGAAAATGCAGAATAATGATGCACTGCAAAGAAAGGAAATAGAATGTTTAGGGCATGGCAGTACCCTGCATGCCAGTAGACCAACAAGTGTGGGTAAGTCACCACAATGGGGATACAGACATCAATTAAACCCTAAATCTTCTTCATGCTGTCGGAAATGTTTAGGTATTTTTGGTCCTTGCTTTACATTTATCCTAAAACTGTTAAGCACATTAGACATTAGCATAATAATTCCAGTTAAACACTGATAAAAACATCTAATATGCCTGAGTCTAAACATACTTCCTAATTCAAAAACATGTTTTAAAGCAATGGCCTAAAACACTCGGTAATGAGAGTTGGATCTAACAGCGGAGAGTTCAGTCCTAAGCGATACATTTTACTTCAGTAACTGCAAGCATTTTTTTTTTCACTTTAACAAAGTCTCTAGAGCTTTTCCACAAAGCAGATGCTACAAGGATCCTTCGTACAGGCATACAAATAAGATTCAAGTCTGACTTCATTAACATCCTACTGCGTCTATTTTAAAGAAGGCATTCAGAGCACTCACAGTCGACAAACAAAATATATCACTTTCAGCCATACAATGATTTGGGGGTTTATAGACCCCCAAATCTGGCAGGTAGTCAGAGTAATTGGGGTCAAACTTCCAGATGTTTGTAGAACAAGAAATGCAGGACTTTTGTTTGTAACCAAATACCAGTTTACCCCACACTCTGGGGTCTGTTTCTTGTTTCATCTGTCCACTCTGACATCTTGTGAACTTTCCGCCTGCTGTGTTTATAGGTCAGGAAGCAAAGGTGAAGGCACACTCCCAACACCATTGCCAATTGCTGCCAAGAAATGTGCTGACTTTACGTCTGCAAAAACAGGGCCACTACACTCTAATGTCTCAAAAGGAATGTACACAACTAAAATGCCTTAAAGCAGCAAAATGCATACAAGCTCACCTGACCTAGTCCTCCTCACCAAAAATAACCTAGAAAATCCCTCACCCAGCTGCCTACTTACTTCAGTGTGACAGCTGCACTTAACTCTGCCCACCACAGGTCTCTCTGCCAGGTTCCATAGACCTAGCAGAGATCCATAACATGTCTGAGCATCAAGATGGGGGTGAAGGAGGAGAACAACCTAGGGAGAACTTTGTCTGAAAGGAAGACAACGCTGAAGACCTGATCTGTAGTACCAGAGGTTACTCTTGCATGGACTGGGGATCCATGGGGAGCCTGGGAAAGCGTCAAGATCGAATCATCCAGAGAGTTCCTGCACTATCTGTGAGTTGAATATTGTTGCTATAAGAGACAGTTTATGCTACAAAGACTCTTTTTCAGTACTGCTGTCTACCTTTTTCTTCATTTGGTCTAAGAAGTCTGCCGATCTGCAAGTCTGCTGCTGTTTTTGACTAAGGGTGTCCTGTACCCTACCCCTCTCCAGGGTCGTCTTTACCGCAGGGCAAAAGGGGCAGCTGCCCAGGGCCCTGTCTTTAGGGGCCCAGAGCAGAGCTGCCCCTTAAGCCGCAAATCGGGAGCCCCATCGGCGCTGACCGCTGCGTCTAGACAGTCACTTTATGTGCACAGAAGCCGGCATCCGGCCGGGCCTGACATTGGCGCCCCCGTACTGTGCTGAATGAATCATTGCTCTCTAGCAAGCAGCGAGGAGTGGGAGGGGCCGTGAGCTCCACTGACGCTCTGGCCCCCCCCTGTCCATGAATGGTGTGTGTGCGGGGGCTTCGAGGTAGGAGTGGCCAGGACTGCACAGTGGAGCCGATAGCAGAGTGCTCCTGTCCTGTCACGCAGCGTTGCAGCCACAGCCACTGATCAGAGCGGAGCTGGCCAGGACCGGACCGGACCAGGTAGGTCTTTCTCCTCCCTAGGCTCCCAGGCTCCCCAATACATGAACTGGAAATTTTTAGAGATTTTCCACCAGTTTTACAGATACAAAGTGGGGTGGGGGGTGGGGGTAATGCACATGATAGCATTTAATCCAGTTAGTAAATGCTGACCATTCCAGGCTGCAGTGGCGGCCGGTGCGTTGGGGGCCCCCTATCCATGCATCCGGCCCCCTAATCTACATGCAGGGCGCCGGACGCATGGAGTTCAATGGGGATTTTATTTATTTTTTTTAATCACCTGATTAGAGCCAGAGGCTCTAATAGACTTCAGCAAAGGGTGGACCCGGAGCGCAGAGCAGTGCGCCCCGAGCCCATCCATTGTGTGACAATAGCAAATAAAAATTTGCTATTGTCACACGGATCCTCCTCCTGGCCAATCAGGAAGCGGGTCTCGGACCCCATGCCATTGGCCGAGGAGGAGGCGGGAGGACTGAGGACTCGAGGACACACGGGGACTGAAGAGAAGCCGCCGCTACAGGTAAGTGCACTGGTCTGGGGGGGGGGCTTGGCATGCTGTTCACTCTGCATTGAAAGGGGGCACGGCCCGCTGGTCTCTGCATTGAAGGGGGGCACACTGTTCACTCTGAATTGAAAGGGGGCACGCTGGTCTCTGCATTGAAAGGGGGCACGCTGGTCACTGTGCATTGAAAGGGGGCACGCTGGTCACTGTGCATTGAAAGGGGGCACGCTGGTCACTGTGCATTGAAAGGGGGCACGCTGGTCTCTCTGCATTGAAAGGGGGCAGGCTGTGGTCTCTCTGCATTGAAAGGGGGCACGCTGGTCACTCTGCATTGAAGGGGGCACACTATACCTTGATTACTGAAGGCCCCTTTCAAACTTTTGTGACCTCAAAGTCACGCAATTTTTTACAGCGTTTTTAGAAGGCCTGGCTCGCAGTCTCCGCTCTAATTCATCCCAAAGGTGTTCTATCGGATTGAGGTCAGGACTCCGTGCAGGCCAGTCAAGTTCCTCCACCCAAAATGTGCTCATCCATGTCTTTATGGACCTTGCCTTGTGCATTGGTGCACAGTCATGTTGGAACAGGAAGGGGCCATCCCCAAACTGTTCCCACAAAGTTGGGAGCAATAAATTGTCCAAAAATATCTTAATATGCTGACACCTTAAGGCTACATTCACACCTGAGCGTAGCGTTTTTTTTACCGCGATTTACCGCGATTTACAGGCGTTTTTACAGGCGTTTTTTGTGCAGGCGTTTTTAGATTAAATAGAGACCAATGGAAAACGCCTGTAATCTGCCCAAAAAGAAGCTCATGTACTTTTTTGAGTGTTGGGCGTTTTGCTCACAGCATCAAAACGCTCAGATGTGAACAGGGGCCATTGAAATGAATAGGATTTGTCTTGTTGGGCGTTTTGAGAGCTCATCATAGAGCAGAAAAACTCCCCAAAAACGCCCCAAAACGCCTACATGTGAACGGAGACTAATGCCCCGTACACACGTGCAGATTATCTGCAGACTTTTGTCTGCAGACTTACCAAAACCATATAATATGAGGTCAAACCTAAACACTTTCAATTTGTATGCAATCCGGCAGGCCCTTGCACTACATAGAAAAGGTAAGTCTGCAGACAAAAGTCTGCAGATAATCTGCACGTGTGTATGGGGCATCAGAGTTTCCTTCAGTTTAACTATGGGCCCAACCTCTGAAAACAACCCCACACTATAATCCCCCTCCACCAAATAATTTGGACCAGTGCACAAAGCAAGGTACATAAAGACAATGACATAGATGAGCCCTGACCTCAATTCGAAAGGAGACTGTGAGCCATGTCTTCTCGTCCAACATCAGTGCCTGACCTCACAAATGTGCTTCTGGAATAATGGTCAAACATTCCCATAGACAGATAATCCTTGTCGCACAAGTGTGAAAGGGGCCTAAGACTCTTACTATAATGTAAAGTCTATAGTTTCTTTAGAACCTCTGGAAGCTATACCAGCAAATGCGTGCTTGTTTGGGCAGGGAGGTTAGGTGTAACAAAACTGTACACATTTAAAATATCATTGTGAATTGTATCTTTTGCACAAAGTATCTTGTGGTCAGGGCTGAACTGGCATTACTAGAGCCTGTAGGCAGTCAGATTTTGGCACCTAAAGCAGTGAACCCTTAGCCAGGATAATTTTATAGAAAAGCATTTTTTTTGTTTTGAGGCTCGGTTCACATTGGTGCGATGCAGAAAACCCTGCAAATCCACTGCGGGTTCCTGCATCGCACCCGACTCGCAGGCAGTTCAGAACAAATACAAAGTTAATGACACCCCCAGATCAGTTTGCATATTGCAGTTCAAACTGTCAATTCGGATGAATTGGATCACACAGGGGTGCAGACCAAAAAAAGGGTCTTGCACGAGTTTGGTCCTGAATGCAATGCAAATTCAGCCATACAATTTGTATGGCTGAATTTGCATCGCACAGACATCGCATTTAATTTGCATAGCAATGTCTGGCATCGCTACAGTGGGAAATGGCCCTTATGATTCTAACCGGTTTTAAAATATTGTGACTATGTGTAAATAAACTTATATGAGATGGCAAAAAAGTGTACATACAGTATAGGGAAAACCCTCTGCTGCCTATAGGCTCAAGACTTAAAGTGATTGTAAATTATCAACTTGCAAAACAACCTATTCAGTTTAAAATAGAAATGAAAGGCAAAACATTCCTGCAAAGATATATAAAAAAAAAACATTATAAATACATTTTTTCCCATTTTTAAAAGTGATCACACTCCCTCTGTTGTCAGCTGCATAAGGCTGGAGGGAGGAGAAGCAGCAGTACACTGAGCTTCCCAGTAAATGGCTGTGCAGCGGGGGCGAGTCAGGACAAGTCTGATCATTGGAAGGGAGTACCCTGAGTTACCAGCATAGCTAGAAAACTACAATGTGCTCTCCTGCTTAGTGTGGTCAGTTTTTAATAGGAAAGCAAGGGGACTAGTAGGAACACCAGGGATCTCACATAAAGGAAGCAATATAAACAGAACAGGATACTTTCTCGTACAAGTACATGGTACAGCAAGCACATATCAGAAATATGAAGTGTTGGAGTAACAAACTTTAAGTCTGTCCCTGCTTGTGGCTGTATATATTGCCACAACTATCAGAAGGGGTACCGGTGTCTCTTAACATGTATTAACACATTCTAATGTGAAATACTTTCTAATCTTCAGTATAAATGGTTGCTAGTAACAAAAGTGCTGTTTCCCATACCGTTAACCCACTATAATACTGTATATGCCCTTTACAAGTTATTATTAGTATGCAGAATTTATATAGTGCCAACAACCCTTTAAAATGTAAGGGAGACAGCAAAGGTACAATGCAATTCAATACAAGAGGGTTAGGAGGGCCCTGCTCGTCAGAGCTTACAATCTAAAGAGATCACGAGGTCCATAGTAATGCAAGCCTGTTAAAAAAAATATCATAAGGTTCCTTGTACAAATTTCAGGATTTAGCCCTGGTTCACAGTAAATGCGGCTTTGAAATTGTGCGACTTCACTTGAAATAGCACGATTTCGTAGCCACATGTCAGTGCGACTTGGCTGACATTTGTGTGACTTCATGCACAGATGTCTATGCAAGTCCCACCTGAAATCGCCAAAAGTAGTGCAGGAACTAGTTTTTCAAATCGGCGAGGCACTGCAAGGTCGGTGTTGCACAGATTTGAACAGTTCCATTGCCGACAATAGAGTGCAACTTGACATGCTATTTGACCTGTCCCGCTGATGTGATTGGGGGCTTAAAGCTTAAGGCAGATATAAAAAACACAGTTTGAAGGTGAAGTACAGCCAAAGCTCTTTGGCTGAACTTCTCTTGTGGATCACAGGAGTGCAATTTGTCCTGCATCCCTGTGACCTGTTTTCAGCAGACAGCGGGTTGAAGCCTGCTGTCTGCTGACATCACAGAGCTGGTCCAGGCTCGAGAAAGATTGCGATCATATGGTCAGGATCCGCCCACATGCCTGGACCGGCACCTGGCTCAGCTTCTCAGAAAGCTGCTGAGAGCCTAAGCCAGTCACAACTGCCCCCTCCATATGTCGATTCAATAAGTGGGGAGGGAGCAGAGAGCCAGTGACTGACAGTCACCAGCTTTCTGCTCACAGAGCCCTGAGAACCGAGCAGTTGGCAGTCTTTGATCGCTCGGTTCTCAGCATTAGAGCCGGCAAGTAACAGATGCAGCATCCACCTAAGTAAGCGTGATTAAAAAAAAAAAAATAACCCATACCTCTCTTTGAATGCAGTTCTGTAATCATAATCAATTCATAAAGTAAATTTGTTTTTTAATGCAAGAAGTGTAAGTATCTTAATTTGACTTTGTTTCAGTCTCTCCGAGTTCCTGTACAGCAGAGCTCATACAGCAGGAGGGAGATGCAGCACAAGGAACCAATCAGGTGTGCTGCAGTGCAATACACATGCCAATAGTTACATGGTTAGTCAGGTTGAAAAAAGACACAAGTCCTTCCTGGTCAACCAATAGAAAAACAAAAAAACAGTAAAGAAAACCCAACCATACAATCCCATATACACAATCCTATACCCACAGTTAATCCAGAGGAAGGCGAAAACCCCCCAGCAAAGCATGGTCCAATTTGCTACAGCAGGGAAAAACATTTCTTCCTGATCCCCCGAGAGGCAATCAGATATTCCCTGGATCAACCTTACCTATAAATATTAGTACCCATTTATATTATGTACACTCGGGAAATAATCCAGGCCTTTTTTAAAGCAATCTAGTGAGCTAGCCAGAACCACCTCTGGAGGGAGTCTATTCCACATTTTCACAGCTCTTATGGTGAAGAAACCTTTCCGTATTTGGGGACAAAATCTGTTTTCCTCTAGACGTAAAGAGTGCCACCTTGTCCTCTGTGATGACCTTAAAGACAATAACTCAACACCAAGTTCACTATATGGACCCCTTATGTATTTATACATGTTGATCATATCCCCCTTAATCTCCTCTTCACAAGAGAGAATAAATTCAGTTCCTCTAATCTTTTCTCATAGCTGAGCTCCTCCATGCCTCTTATCAGTTTGGTTGCCCTTCTCTGCACTTTCTCCAGTTCCCCAATATCCTTTTTAAGAACTGGTGCCCAAAACTGAACTGCATATTCCAGATGAGGTCTTACTAATGATCTGTACAGGGGTAAAATGATCTCTCTCTCTCTCTGGACTCCATGCCTCTGTTAATACAAGAAAGGACTTTGCTTGCTTTGGAAACCACAACTTGGCATTCATGCTATTATTAAGCTTATGATCTACCAGAACACCCAGATCCTTCTCCGCTGTGGATTCCCCCAGTTCTACTCCACCTAGTATGTATGATGCATGCATATTCTTAGCCCCCAAGTGCATAACTTTGCATTTATCAACATTAAACCTCATTTGCCTCATAGTTGCCCAATGAAACAATGCATTGAGGTTGGCTTGTAAGTTGGAGACATCCTGTAAGGAAGTTATTCCACTGCAAAGCTTGGTGTCATCTGCAAAGACTGAAATGGTACTTTTAACCCCAGACCCTATATCATTTATAAAGATATTAAAAAGTAAGGGTCCCAACACTGAACCTTGGGATACACCACTGATAACCTTAGACCATTCAGAGGAAGAATCATTAACAACTACTCTCTGAATTCTATCTTTTAGCCAATTTTCTATCCAATTACAAACTGATCTTTCCAAGCCTGTAGACTTTACCTTACACATCAGTCGTGTGTAGGAAATTGTGTCAAACGCTTTTGCAAAATCCAAGTATACTACGTCCACAGCCATCCCGCTGTCCATGGTTTTACTTACTATAAAAATAGGAGTTGGGAGCAGAGAAAACTCATCAGTTTAGCCAGAAAATAAAGCTAGCAGAGAAAGATCAGGTCCTCTCTCCCACCAGGCAGGACTGTGCTGTGTGGCATAGCAGGGTAAATCTCAAAACTGGATGAACAGAAATGCAAATCCTTTTGGCAGACAATAAAAACTCTCATATAAATGTGATCTGTAGATTAAGCTGTCTGCTTGCAGTTCAGCTTTAACTAAAACTACAGGGAACTTGGGAATGTGTCAGGGGATGTAGGGACCCCAAGCTGGGTCCAATTTCCATTTAGAATAGAAAACTCTCACAAAAGGGCCATAGGCCATCTCTCTTTATCACTTAAGGGTTAGGACAAAGGTCAGGCTCCACTTCACATCGTTTAGCAGCTGTACTGCTTGTATTTTTTTTTTTAATTAATCCCCATTTAACATCAGAACAGCAAACAAACAACATTCACCCAAGAGGTGAAAAGGACAGTTTGTGAATTGTTGAAGGTGTTTGTAGGATTGTGTATTTAGTAACCTCATTTTTACTGATAATAATAATCATACTGGGCAACTTTTTAAGGAAGAAAAACTTTTCGGATCTTTGAGTCATGCTTTCTGGAGGATAGAACTGGATGAACAATAGCCTTTGAGATCAACTGATCCTTATGTGATTAGCAGGGCCATGAAGCATGGAATACGATTAACCTTCCTGGTGTGCGCAGATAAATCCCGCCACCCATGCTTATTGCCTCAATGGCCCTTTCAGACTTTAGAAAAGCAACTCAATTGCTTGTGTTGACATGTATTTGCAAATAGAATTTCAGCACTATTTTTTTTTTCTGGTGTTGTACATAGACTTGTAGAGATTTGTATAAGTTAGTTGTACATAGATTTGTATGTTAGTTGTACATAGATTTGTATAAGTTAGTTGTACATAGATTTGTATAAGTTAGTTGTACATAGATTTGTATAGGTGAGTTGTACATAGATTTGTATAAGTTAGTTGTACATAGATATGTATAGGTGAGTTGTACATAGATTTGTATAGGTGAGTTGTACATAGATTTGTATAAGTTAGTTGTACATAGATTTGTATAGGTGAGTTGTACATAGATTTGTATAGGTGAGTTGTACATAGATTTGTATAAGTTAGTTGTACATAGATTTGTATAGGTGAGTTGTACATAGATTTGTATAAGTTAGTTGTACATAGATTTGTATAAGTTAGTTGTACATAGATATGTATAGGTGAGTTGTACATAGATTTGTATAGGTGAGTTGTACATAGATTTGTATAAGTTAGTTGTACATAGATTTGTATAGGTGAGTTGTACATAGATTTGTATAGGTGAGTTGTACATAGATTTGTATAAGTTAGTTGTACATAGATTTGTATAGGTGAGTTGTACATAGATTTGTATAAGTTAGTTGTACATAGATTTGTATAAGTTAGTTGTACATAGATTTGTATAGGTGAGTTGTACATAGATTTGTATAAGTTAGTTGTACATAGATTTGTATAGGTGAGTTGTACATAGATTTGTATAAGTTAGTTGTACATAGATTTGTATAAGTTAGTTGTACATAGATTTGTATAGGTGAGTTGTACATAGATTTGTATAGGTGAGTTGTACATAGATTTGTATAAGTTAGTTGTACATAGATTTGTATAAGTTAGTTGTACATAGATTTGTATAAGTTAGTTGTACATAGATTTGTATAGGTGAGTTGTACATAGATTTGTATAAGTTAGTTGTGCATAGATTTGTATAAGTTAGTTGTACATAGATTTGTATAGGTGAGTTGTACATAGATTTGTATAGGTGAGTTGTACATAGATTTGTATAAGTTAGTTGTACATAGATTTGTATAAGTTAGTTGTACATAGATTTGTATAGGTGAGTTGTACATAGATTTGTATAAGTTAGTTGTACATAGATTTGTATAGGTGAGTTGTACATAGATTTGTATAAGTTAGTTGTACATAGATTTGTATAAGTTAGTTGTACATAGATTTGTATAGGTGAGTTGTACATAGATTTGTATAGGTGAGTTGTACATAGATTTGTATAAGTTAGTTGTACATAGATTTGTATAAGTTAGTTGTACATAGATTTGTATAAGTTAGTTGTACATAGATTTGTATAGGTGAGTTGTACATAGATTTGTATAGGTGAGTTGTATATAGATTTGTATAAGTTAGTTGTACATAGATTTGTATAAGTTAGTTGTACATAGATTTGTATAAGTTAGTTGTACATAGATTTGTATAAGTTAGTTGTACATAGATTTGTATAGGTGAGTTGTACATAGATTTGTATAAGTTAGTTGTACATAGATTTGTATAAGTTAGTTGTACATAGATTTGTATAAGTTAGTTGTACATAGATTTGTATAGGTGAGTTGTACATAGATTTGTATAGGTGAGTTGTACATAGATTTGTATAGGTGAGTTGTACATAGATTTGTATAAGTTAGTTGTACATAGATTTGTATAAGTTAGTTGTACATAGATTTGTATAGGTGAGTTGTACATAGATTTGTATAGGTGAGTTGTACATAGATTTGTATAAGTTAGTTGTGCATAGATTTGTATAAGTTAGTTGTACATAGATTTGTATAGGTGAGTTGTACATAGATTTGTATAGGTGAGTTGTACATAGATTTGTATAGGTGAGTTGTACATAGATTTGTATAAGTTAGTTGTACATAGATTTGTATAAGTTAGTTGTACATAGATTTGTATAGGTGAGTTGTACATAGATTTGTATAAGTTAGTTGTACATAGATTTGTATAAGTTAGTTGTGCATAGATTTGTATAAGTTAGTTGTACATAGATTTGTATAGGTGAGTTGTACATAGATTTGTATAAGTTAGTTGTACATAGATTTGTATAAGTTAGTTGTACATAGATTTGTATAAGTTAGTTGTACATAGATTTGTATAGGTGAGTTGTACATAGATTTGTATAAGTTAGTTGTACATAGATTTGTATAGGTGAGTTGTACATAGATTTGTATAAGTTAGTTGTACATAGATTTGTATAAGTTAGTTGTACATAGATTTGTATAGGTGAGTTGTACATAGATTTGTATAGGTGAGTTGTACATAGATTTGTATAAGTTAGTTGTACATAGATTTGTATAAGTTAGTTGTACATAGATTTGTATAAGTTAGTTGTACATAGATTTGTATAGGTGAGTTGTACATAGATTTGTATAGGTGAGTTGTACATAGATTTGTATAAGTTAGTTGTACATAGATTTGTATAAGTTAGTTGTACATAGATTTGTATAAGTTAGTTGTACATAGATTTGTATAAGTTAGTTGTACATAGATTTGTATAGGTGAGTTGTACATAGATTTGTATAAGTTAGTTGTACATAGATTTGTATAAGTTAGTTGTACATAGATTTGTATAAGTTAGTTGTACATAGATTTGTATAAGTTAGTTGTACATAGATTTGTATAGGTGAGTTGTACATAGATTTGTATAGGTGAGTTGTACATAGATTTGTATAGGTGAGTTGTACATAGATTTGTATAAGTTAGTTGTACATAGATTTGTATAAGTTAGTTGTACATAGATTTGTATAGGTGAGTTGTACATAGATTTGTATAGGTGAGTTGTACATAGATTTGTATAAGTTAGTTGTGCATAGATTTGTATAAGTTAGTTGTACATAGATTTGTATAGGTGAGTTGTACATAGATTTGTATAGGTGAGTTGTACATAGATTTGTATAGGTGAGTTGTACATAGATTTGTATAAGTTAGTTGTACATAGATTTGTATAAGTTAGTTGTACATAGATTTGTATAGGTGAGTTGTACATAGATTTGTATAAGTTAGTTGTACATAGATTTGTATAAGTTAGTTGTGCATAGATTTGTATAAGTTAGTTGTACATAGATTTGTATAGGTGAGTTGTACATAGATTTGTATAGGTGAGTTGTACATAGATTTGTATAAGTTAGTTGTACATAGATTTGTATAAGTTAGTTGTACATAGATTTGTATAGGTGAGTTGTACATAGATTTGTATAGGTGAGTTGTACATAGATTTGTATAAGTTAGTTGTACATAGATTTGTATAAGTTAGTTGTACATAGATTTGCATAAGTTAGTTGTACATAGATTTGTATAAGTTAGTTGTACATAGATTTGTATAGGTGAGTTGTACATAGATTTGTATAGGTGAGTTGTACATAGATTTGTATAGGTGAGTTGTACATAGATTTGTATAGGTGAGTTGTACATAGATTTGTATAAGTTAGTTGTACATAGATTTGTATAAGTTAGTTGTACATAGATTTGTATAGGTGAGTTGTACATAGATTTGTATAAGTTAGTTGTACATAGATTTGTATAGGTGAGTTGTACATAGATTTGTATAAGTTAGTTGTACATAGATTTGTATAAGTTAGTTGTACATAGATTTGTATAAGTTAGTTGTGCATAGATTTGTATAAGTTAGTTGTACATAGATTTGTATAGGTGAGTTGTACATAGATTTGTATAAGTTAGTTGTACATAGATTTGTATAAGTTAGTTGTACATAGATTTGTATAAGTTAGTTGTACATAGATTTGTATAGGTGAGTTGTACATAGATTTGTATAAGTTAGTTGTGCATAGATTTGTATAAGTTAGTTGTACATAGATTTGTATAAGTTAGTTGTACATAGATTTGTATAAGTTAGTTGTGCATAGATTTGTATAAGTTAGTTGTACATAGATTTGTATAGGTGAGTTGTACATAGATTTGTATAGGTGAGTTGTACATAGATTTGTATAAGTTAGTTGTACATAGATTTGTATAGGTGAGTTGTACATAGATTTGTATAGGTGAGTTGTACATAGATTTGTATGTTAGTTGTACATAGATTTGTATAAGTTAGTTATACATAGATTTGTATAAGTTAGTTATACATGGATTTGTAAATTCTTATTGGTGTTTGTTTTCACCTAGTGATCCTGCCAATAATACATTTTGTGTCTTACAATGACAACGCTCAATGTACTGTAAAAGCAGCGTATTCAGCCTAGAGGAGCAAGTGTATCTGAACTACAGAACACCTCCCACTACCAAAAATCTTTATAAATTAGCTGAGCTCCACGTAAATAAGTCATTGCTAATGTGTATGTCTCATTTACTGCAAGTACCAGCATCTGTGCCTGGAACAGAGTATATTTGCCTTCTTATTACATTTATATATCTTTATATACAATGGGGTTCCAAAGAGACTTTTCCCAGTGCAATGGGGTTGATTTACTAAAACTGGAAAGTGCAATATATGGTGAAGCTCTGCACAGAAACCAATCATCTTCCAGTTTTTTTGTGTCAAAGCTTAAAGCGGAGTTCTGGCCAAAATGTAGTTTCACAATAAAAATACCCCTAGAATATGCATGCCTTTCTGCAGTGTAATGAAGTTAGGCTGTAACTTATACCCAGTATTGTATTTGTGCAGCATGTTTTTCTTACTTTGAGTAGTTCTTCCACACAGCGGCCATCTCCAGTGTGGGCATCTGAAGCTGCTGTGTCCCTTTTCTGTATTCCGTGCATGCTGGCTACCAAGCATGCACCTGGCAATCTTGCGCATGCGCGGTGCGTTGTGATCAGCACGCTAACGAGCCGGCGATGCCCATTGCCTCCTGGGAGTGATGACACACATCTCCCAGGGGCCAATGCAAAGCCGAAAAATGACATAAGGCGCCGTGGCCACAGAAGGAGGAATTCTGATTAAATAGATGCCTAAATAAGGTTAGTGAACAGAAACAAATAATAAAATTGCCAATTCATTGTAAGGAGAAATAGTAGTGCTGCAATGGGAAGATTGAAAAGTGTGGGTGGAACTCCGCTTTAATTGAGGAAGCTGAAGTTAGAAGCTGATTGGCTACCATGCACAGCTGCACCAGAATTTTGCACTCCTGAATCTGTCTGTTTCATGAATACATTTTGTTCTGATTTCTCATATCAGGTTATCTGAAACTCAAAACTATGTTTAACTTCAAGTGTGTTGTAATTCTAATGGCTGGAAAACACCCAAAAAAAATATAAGGGTCTGTTTAATTTGAACTGATTACACTGCATCACTCCTCGAGTGAGTCTTTGTGTTATTTATAAAGCTCCAAATTAAAAACTTCTTAATGTGATGTTTTCCAAAGAATGGCAGTACAATGACATCATAAAAAATGGCAAAAAAATGTTATAAAATGGCAAAATGACTAGAAATGTCAATTTGACTTAAAAGCGGACGTTCGCCCATTACTGGCACATGCTCTCGCCAGCCTCCATCCCCAACTTACTTACATAATTGAAGAAAAAATGTACAAAACTGTAATTAACTTTTTTAATTTTTTTTTATTTACAGTGTTGTTTCTTTTAGGTAGAATTCCTGTTTAACGCTATCTAACCGAAAAAATGTCCCCTTCCCTACTCATGAACAGAAACAGGCTAAAAACAGGCAGGTATTACCCCTTTTATTTTTTACCCCTTTTATTTTTTCCTTTTTTTTCTACACAGCTTAGTCAGCCTAGGTAGAAGGGGGGGGGGGGGGGAATTTTTAGGGATATTTCGTGCTAGGCAGGGATTTTACTTTCATTCTGGACTAGTGGAAGATGACGTTCTCAGAAAGCTGGCACGGCTGTACATACATGAGGGGAGCATATGCAGACATGCTGTCAGGCTCTGCCAAGTCTATAGGAGAGCGTGTGTACACATGCGCAAGTTCAAGGGAACTTTACCGACAAGAACGCAACACTGCACTCCATGGACTAGTAAATATATTTTATAGATTTTTTACTTTCGTACAAGGACAATTTATAGGACATTTTTGCCTTGCTGGCATTCATTTATATGCAAAGTTTGCTTGACATTAAGGTGAGAAGACATCCAAATGGGTCCTGGTGGTGGGCACAGGGCTGGGACAAGGGGTGGGCAGGAGGGAAAGCTACCCTGGGTACTGTAGTATTATGTGAGGTGGGGGGGCACCACAAGGAGATTGGGTGTGGGGGATTTGTGTTGAGAAGATGAATTTGAGGGGTGGCAGGGGGTAAGAACTGTTCCAGGAGGGAGGGCAAATTTTGGGTGGTGTGCCAGAAATGGTGATTTTATGGGATTTGTGTTAGGAATGAGGGAAGGGGGTAATGAGGATTTGTACTAGGAGGGGGGAAGTAGTGCTTTAGAAGTAATATGGTAGATGGTAAATATTTTTGTTTTGGGGTGGGGGGGGATGAATTTATGCTAGTAGGGGTGACTGGGGGGAAGGGGATTTGTGCTGGAGGGGCGCCTGCTGCATGTTCGCCTTGGGCTCTAGATGACCTTGTCCTGGCACTGGGTGGGCACACTGACAGTGAAGTGTATGGAAATTAAGAAGAAATCTAAATGCTTATGATACATTCTTTAGCAGCATATGGGATATGTTTTATAGGGTGGACACTTTTATTACTATTGCTGCACTGGTGACCATGGCCGCTGATAGGGGGGGGACCACCGGTCCTCTTGTAGAGGGCCCGAGCACACAGGGGGGGCCCACACAGGGAAGGGGATTAGTGACAGACGACAATTGTGTCTCTCTTCCTCCTGCAGATTAAAGCTGGTCTCTGCCCCATCTCCCTGCTGCCAGCTTTCAGCTGCTGGAGGAAGAGAGTCACAATTGTCATCTGTCACTAATCCCCCTCCCAGCCCTGGCTCTAATGTTAGCTCTGCTCCTGAGTTTGTTATCTCTGTAACTTTGTTTCTCTCCCTGCAGTTCTTCCTATTCTCCTTGTCCCAGCCTGTATATTTTTTTTTTCATCTCTCTCCCCCATTGCATTGTCTCCCTGACACAGTCACAGCTGATCAACTGCATTCCCATGGGGTGAAGAATTTACTGTTACACTGGTTCTATAGCTGCCTGTTATCTTGTCCTAGTGCAGTTTGGTGTGCTTTATGTAGCTAGGCTTCCCACTCCATGCCCCCAGACTGCTTCCTGACCTATGCAACTTTGCTTCTTCTCCTCTACACTCAGTTCCATTGAAAGAGCTGTGCTGTGACCATGACTCCTGTGCGCATGCGTGTGAGTTACATCATCATAGTTTGGCCAAAACGACTGGAGCCCAAGAACCCAGAGAGAAGACCAGATAAAGATGGAATCCCTCTCAGTAGTGACAGCACACCACTGGAGAGATCTGTTTTCTAGGTAAGTCTGTCATAATAATGATTTTATTGTATTTTTATTGAAATATAGCTTTAATATTTTCTCCGGGGGGGGGGGGGGGGGACCTGTCAGGTAGTAGGCCCCGCGATTTCTATCAGCAGCCCTGCTGGTGACACATGGATTTTGATTACTATTTGCCTGCACAAGTGTGATTTGATCACAAGCTACATTGATGAATTAATGGAAAATATTTAATGGTGTGGTGTATGCACTATTTTTAGTGGCAGCAGCTCTTGCCTTCTACTATTCTTAGCACTGAATTCATTTTCTTCACATATAAATCAGCATAGGAATTTGTAGCATTTTTTACATTTCATTTTTGATAGCTAGGGTGGAGTTCCTCTTTAAGGAAAAGAAGCGGTGATAAGCATATTTATACAGAGCGAAGGAAGGAAAGAATAAACGTATAAATATTCACTACACACATAGAAATTCTAAGTGAAAAATCCTATTTCTGCTCATCCATGTGTGTAATATAGATAGAAGAACTGCGGGAAATCAAAGAGATGCCACAGACAGTACTCAGCTGGTTTGAAGTGCAAATGAAGAGGCAGCTGGAGCACAATGGAAATTCCTAGAAGTCTCCTCAGGAAATTCTCACTCATTAGATCTGTAAATCTGGACTATTCACAGGACTAATATAATCATAGGACACACTCTTAATTTTTAACAGGTCTGGACCCTTCCAGACAATTTAGTACTATTAATAGTGCCCAGGATATCATTAACTGCCCTCAGTACATTGGTAGAGTGACTGGCTGCATACTTATTAGAAGCACATCTATATTGTATAACCTGATGTCATATTAACAGACCCAAAGATGCTAGCTCAGAGGGATCAAAGGTAGTTAAAGTGTTACTAAACCCAGGTCCCTGCATTCACTATATCTGGTCTGGAAATGCAATAGTTGTAGTAACTATAAACTGCTAAATACCTTTTCACATCAGCAGTATACAGCAGTCTTGTGTGACTTTTATCAGTGTCTGGCTAAAGCTTGTAGGAGGAATTTCCATCCTCCTCTGACTGTTCTATGAGGCTGTAGGACCCCTGACCATCTGTCTGGACAGTGCTGATTGGCTCTGTGCTGATCACATGAACTCTCCCAAGAAAACAAAAAAAAAACTCTAGCACGACACACCAAACTGAGCATGTGCAGAATGCCCCAAAGCTCCATTCACACCTGAGCGTATCGTTTTCAGGCGTTGTTTGCAGGTGTTTGGAGGCAGGCATTGACATCTAACAAAAATGCTGGTTATTTGCCAAAAAAGAAGCTCATGTACTTTTTTGAGCTTTGGGCGTTTTGCTTCAGGCGACAAAACGCTCAGATGTGAACAGGGGCCATTGAAATGAATGAGATTTTGCTTGTTGGGTGTTTTGAGACTTTAGAGATGAGCATTTTACGAGCTGAAAAATTCTCAAATGTGAACAGGGCCTGAAGGCTCTGTACTATCAGGAGATGGATTGGGGACTGCAGAAGAAGGAGAGGATCAGAGAAGACAGGATCAAACAGCCTTTTTACACATTGGGTTCCACAGTGAGTATAACAAGCAAGCTTTACTGCATATACAGACTGATTTTATTTTTGTGGGTTAATATACTTAAAACAATGTGGCGTTGCTCCTAAAAACATCTTAAAGTGACTGAAGTGAAGAGAGTCTGTAAAGTGTCCCAAACTGCCAGAGAGGTGCCAAACTGTAAATCCGGAAAGCCACCACCAGACACCCTATTCACACTGCCTCTTACCGGATAGGGATGATCCCCATAACAGAGATCCAAAGCGCCCAAATCTTATAAAAGCCCAAGGCGTTCCTCTTCCCGTACAGCAGTATCCAAACAAGCAGTCATGGATCAATGTGAAACAGAAAACAAGGCACCATCATAGCGCAGACCGTATAATTTATTGAAGAAAATAGGATAAAGAACACTTACAAAATGATGAGTAAAACGAGCATTTCAGTGATCTCCAGTGTATCTCTCAGCATGTCTCGCTGTGCATCCGCAGAAACCACCCAAAAGATGGCCGCCGCGTCTCCTCCGTGTGGGCGTGCGTGGCCGCAAGCACCGCCCGACGTACGTTTCGTCGTGAACAGACGTCTTCAAGGGGCCTTTAAAGGGTTACTTTAAAGTAACACTTTAAACAATGATGGCCCCATAAATGTAACATCAGTCAAGTCAGCTGTCATGGGGGAACAGATTTTAGCAACAATAAAATAGAAATGGATAAATGGACAAAGGCCCACAGAAACAGGCAGATATGTTTGATAGTTCTCTACCGTAACAAAATTATTAATATTTGCTGTGTATTATAAGCAGATCATTTGGGGCATTAGCGGCTGAGCTCTGATGAAGGGGGAACACCACGAAACACGTAAGCGTTTTTTTGGAGGTCTACATCCTTCCACGGCCTGTGGCAGCAGATGATGCCCAGTGGAGACCCTCGGTGGTCGCGTATTGCTTACCCTTGCCCATGTTTCACAATTGCCTTGTGAGTATAATATGTATGTATGCCTCTGTCCATTCCTTTTGCATTAGCGGCTACATGACTGGAGTTACTAGACCTTCCAATAAGTCCATGGGGGGCCTTCAGAGCTTTCCTGGGATAATCCATAACCATAAAGAATGGATCATTCATTTAGGGGGTGAGGTTAAAATAAAATGACTGCATCAGAGAAAAAAAATGACCTTCATCAAACATTAATCATCTTCATTATAACTCTCTGTGACATTATTTTGGAACTCCGTGAGTAGAAAACTAGACTCCAATATAATAGAAGGCTGTAACTGCTTATGCTCAGTATAGCAATTAAGCTATCATCACATCATTTTCATATTGTAGCAGGCAATTTCAAAAAAATATGATTTTCACACATCATATATCAGAACTGGACTGCTGAGCATTAAACAATGTTTGCAATAATATTATAAGGAAACAAAGAAGCATTGCAGTCTGGGGGGAACATCCGTACAATAAAACAATGACTTCCAATTACTATTATGAAATGGAGCTCTACACCTAGGCACTGCTTTGGGAAAATATTCAAGGGCCATGCAGTTATTTTCAGTTGTGAAGAGTGGAAATGCAATCATTGGTTCATAGTATAATTCTCAAAACAACACAGCTTGCCATGCATTCTGACACGTCTAGAGCTATCACTTCGAAGGCTCCCGGTAAATCCCTTTGAATGAAATGATACAGGGCAGATTTATTAAAAAAAGGCAATGTGCAGGACATATAAAAAACAATCCATTTATGTTTTTGTATTTTTTTGCACTGCAAAATGTGTGCCAATGTGTCTGGTGTGAATGAGCCCCCAAATATGTTGGTGAATTTGCCTTTCATTTATTGTGTATGTTACTCCATGCATTTTCATCCATGTTTCTGCAAGTTGCTGTTTTTTTATACTTTAGGAATAGATAAAACTGGATACCAGGCAGACAGATAAATACAAGCTTGATTAAGGATTGATAATCCTATAAATTCAGTCCTGAGATTTACACAGTCCTGCTAGCCAGTGGTGACCTGACTATTCCTTGCTACAGCTAAGCAATACAGCAAGGTCACCTCCCTGCCCCGAGCCTGTGATTGGATGGTAAAAGAGCAGCAGCAGCTCACCACATGCTCACTCTGCTCTTTCCTACTGTCAGTTCCTTTTCAGCTCATGTGCATGAACCACACCTGATTGGTTTCTAGTGCTGCTCCTCCTTTTTTCACTCTGAGCACTGCTGTACAAGAGAAGGTCCATGCAAAGTTATTTTAGGCACGTACGCTATGTAATTAATTAAAGTGTATCTCCACTTTTGTTGAGAAAAAAACATTCCCCTCTGGGTGATCTCTGTACATTGCAAGGATTTTAACAAACTTTAAGGGCTCTTTCACACGGAGCGGACCGCATTGCGATCCGCTCCGGCACTTTTTTTTTTCACGGAGCGGATGACATTTGTGTCATCCGCTCCGTATGTCCGCATATCATCCCATCCGTTTGCGGATGATATACGGACATAATGTAAGTCTATGGGCATTGCGGATGTCAGCGGATGACATCCAATTTTCCTTCCTTTCTGTTTTTTGAACGGAGGAAAAATAGGGTTCTGTTACGTTCCAAAAAACGGAACAGAACTGAAAGGAAGAAAATCGGATGTCAGCGGATGGTATTCCGCTGACATCCGCAATCCCATAGACTTACATTATGTCCGTATATCATTGGCAAAAAAATAGGATGATTTGCGGACATACGGAGCGCCCGTGTGAAAGGGCCCTATTTCAGATTCCTACCTTTTGTTATTCTGAAGAAAATCATTGTTTGTTCATCTGTGCTAGTGGGTCAAATGGGAGGAGTTTCATAATTATCTATCAGCTGTGGCAGCTGCAGGACTGGAAAAAAAAAGGAAATTTGCTGGGTCTGCATCCCTTTAGAAGTGTTCCTATTGGGAGTATCTCACCAAAAATGACATTTTTGTTGCAGGGGATGCCAAAAATCTGACTTGTATCTTAGTGAAGACTTCTGGGAAAATTGGTGAGCCAATCACACAAGCAGGACATTATGCTTCTGGGGTGTGGTCAGTATACATTCTGTGTACAGAACACCTGCAGGTAGCCATATTGCATTGCAAATTCAGAAAATTACAACAGCTGCAGATTAAAAAGTAAAGATAATTCTTAATAACATTCAATCACAATATGATTAGTGTCGCAATTGTATACACTATATTATTTTTTGTTTATTTGCTATTTTTGTTTTCCCCAGGAAAGTGGAGTTACCCTTTAATAATACATAACTGCATTTATTAGTATCATTTATAGGGTTTCAGCCTAAAGCTTTCCAGGACATCATGAGTGTAGGGCTCGGTTCACATATATGCGATGCGGGAAGGCACACGCACCCCCGGCAGTTCACACTGCCATATGCGATACGCTGGGGGTGTCAATGTAATCTTAACGACACCCCCAGTTTGATCGCATATCGCAGTGCGATCGTGCAGTTCGCACAGGATCGGATCGCACAAGTGTGAACCGCTGTGCGATCCGATCCTGATGCGGCTAGAAAAAAGGGTCCTGTGCGTGTTTGGAGCGGCTGCGGTGCGAATTTAGCCATACAAACTGTATGGCTAAACTCGCACCGCACAGCCGATCGCATGTAATGTCGGAGCAGTGCGCTCCGATATTACATGCGAACCCCGCACACGCACAAGTGTGAACCGGGGCTAAGGGATCTTTTCTTTAAATAAGTCCTGGTGAGCTGCAGGTTATTAAGGAGAAACTTAACCCTATTTAGCAAAAAGCTAAATTCAATCTCTCTACCAATTGTCCTTGTACGGAAAAAAAAACATACTTTCTGATCAATGAAGTCCAGTGTTGTCTTACATGCAGCCAAAAATCTACTTGTGCTGCTCTGCTTTTGTGCTATTATCTTGAAACATCTGTTTAAGGAGATGTATTGATAGCCCTGTGCATGCGCAGACGTGGCGCAGATTGCTGGTAGAGAATTGAGGGAATATCGTAAACACACAAACCTGCAATACCCATCTGCAGCATGTCTGCTCTTGTGCAGAATCTTGTAGCAGCCATACATCGCTCACTAAAAACACTGCCTCCTAGGATGTGTGATGAGGACATCCCAGGAGGCAAATCCCAGGCGCCAGGTCACTATGGCGACTAGAAATTGCGTCCTGGCACCTGGGCTTTTGCCAGCCCATTTACTGGGATCACACAGCCAAAGCTGACACCACCTTGCACGTTCCAAGCCTGGTGCTGAGGCTGCTGCCAGCTCCTGCCCACTGCGCCTCGTTACTGGCCATTGGCGTGGCAATTGGCTGAGGCAGGGGTGACTGAGACTGGTGCTCACTACCACTACTCCAATGGGGCAACGGAAAAGAGCAGGCCTGAGGGGCCCTGAGAGCAGGGCTGGAGCAGGTCGCAGACGGTTGGGCAGGGGTCCGGACACTGGGCTGGAGTGATGTCATATCATCTATGACGGGGCAATACACAGCTGTGTGCTGCTAATGGTACATGGATACCTCCTGGGTATGTGTACACTGAGGGCAGGGGCTGCTGGGGGACTACAAGTCCCAGTATGTGCTGTACCTCCATTGCAGACTGTGATAGAAATGCAAGTCCCAGCATGTGCTGTGCCTTCATTACAGACTGTGATAGAACTACAAGTCCCAGCATGTACTGTACCTCACTTATTATGATTTTAAATGTACTAAGTTATTAGGGATCCGAAGAAGGTTAAAGGAGAAGTACAGCCAGAGCTCGTTTGGCTGTACTTCTCCTGTGGATCACAGGAGTGCAGTTCGTTCTGCACTCCCGTAACCCGTTTTTAGCAGACAGCAGGGTGAAGCTGGGGCAAGATCGTGACAATAAAGTTGGGATCCGCCCACAACCCCAGACCAACACCTGGCTCAGCCTCTCAGCGAGCCGCTAAGAGCCTGAGCCAGCCGCTCCCACCCCTTCACAGAGCAGCACTCCAGTGAGTGAGGAGGAGGCAGAACAGAAAGCCGGTGACTGACATTCACTAGCTCTCTGCTCATGGAGCTGAGAGAACTGAGCGATCGGCGGTGTTTGATCACTCGGTTCTCAGGATCAAAGCTGGTGAGGGACAGATGCAGCATCGGACTGATGCTGCATCCATTTAGGTAAGTACGATTTTGGAAACAAAAAACCCGAACTTCTCTTTTAATAGGCAAAAGCTGAGAGGCATAACTGCGTGTAAACCTGCGTCATGCTTCTGTAAAGATACACATCAGGGCTACATAAGAGAAGGGGTTTTGTCGTTGGAAATAAAGCTTTGTTCTTTAATCACTTCCCACCCGCCATATAGCAGAATGACGGCTGGAAAGTGGTTAAGTTATCCTGACTAGGCGTCATATGACGTCCAGCATGATAAGCCGCTCGCGCACACCCGCGAGGGAGCGCAGAGAGGCGATCGGTGGTTCGGTGTGTCACTCTAACACACCGCATCTCTGATCCCGGTAAAGAGCCTATGATGTAGGCTCTTTACAATGTGATCAGCTCTGACCAATCACAGCTGGTCACATCCTAACCAGGAAGTGCCGTTTATCGGCTTTCCTCCATTCGCGCTGACAAGGCGCGAGTAGAGGAGAGCTGATCGGGGGCTCTCCTGGCAGGGGGGGGAGCTGCACATTGATTATCTGTGCAGACCAATCAGGAATGCCCACTAGAGCCCACCAGGGATGCCCACTAGAGCCCACCAGGGACAAGCAGATGCAGATGAATATGTCCTCAGAATAATCCCGCTTCACCTATCAGGTGGTCACTTCTTACCCACTTCAAAGGTGGTGGAAAAATGTTTGAAATGCATTCAAGGAAGTTACTCATAACACCCAGAATGGCTCTGAATAGTTGGGACATTGTGAGTCACATACAGAGAAGAAAATAAGTTGTGAATCACTAAATACGAGCTTGAACGCTTGGCAGCGGCGCAAGAAGGACTGACCTCAGTGAAAATAACCCAGCACCCCCTGCTCGCTCGCTCTGCTCAGGAATGTCATCCTCGTTTAACTCTCCGGTTACCATGGTGATACTTTTGCTTAGGAGTAATAAAGTAGTTAACATATGTAACATTTTCCAGATATTTAAAACATATCTGGAAAACATCTCAACATTTTTTTTCATATGCCGCTTCTCAACGGGAAAGCTAATGAGATTATTTCATCAGGTAGTGTAAAGAGCAAGGAGATTCAGTAAGACCTCGTTCACACTGGTGGCGGAGTTTACTGCCCCTCTTTTATTACAAGCAGTTGAATGGTTGCTTGTAGGCGTTCAGAAGTCCATACTGCTTCTTCTTAACCACTTCTGGATCAGAAGGATTTACCCCCTTAATGACCAGGCCATTTTTTGCGATTCTGCACTGCGTTACTTTAACTGACAATTGCGTGGTCGTGCAACGCTGTACCCAAATAAATTTATGTTCTTTTTTTCCCACAACTAGAGCTTTCTATTGGTGGTATTTCATCACCTGTGTGATTTTTATTTTTTGCACTATAAACAAAAAAAGAGCGACAATTCTGAAAAAAAAAAAAAAATATATATATATATATATATATATATATATATATATATATATATATATATATATATATATATATTACTTTCTTCTATATGACATTCCCAATAAAAAAATCCAATTTGTTCATCCTTTTAGGCCAATTTGTATTCTGCTACATATTTTTGGCAAAAAAAATTCCAATAAGTGTATATTGATTGGTTTGCGCAAAAGTTATCGCATCTACAAACTAGGGGAAAGATCTATGTAATTTTTATTTATTTATTAATTTTTTACTAGTAATGTCGGCGATCAGCGATTTTTAGCAGGACTGCGACATTGCGGTGAACAGATCGGACACCTAACTGACATTTTTGACACTTTTGGGGGGACCAGTGACATTACTACAATAATCAGTGCTAAAAATATGCACTGTTACTGTACTAATGACACTGACAGGGAAGGGGTTAACACCAGGGGCGATCAAAGGGTTACCTGGGGGGTGCTTTCTAACTGTGGGGAGGGGGGGTGAGCTTTCTGCATTAACACAGAGACCATGTGTTCCTAAATAATAGGAACACAGAATCCCTGTGTTCATTACTGACAGAACAGCAGTCTGCTGTTACCGCCGTTCTGTCTCCATGAGGAGCGATCGTGGGTGCATGGCGGCAATTGCAGCTGCCGGACCCGCTGATTAGTTACGTCTTTTCGCGGGACAGAGCCAACCTGCTCCAGTAAAACTGCAGCAGGCAGTGGTTAAGAGGTTAAATACCTGTTCTTTTTTCAGTCTCAAGGTGGATTTTGCATTTCAATACTGCGAAACAATCATATGCCAAGCATTTCGAACACAGTTTACAGCATGGCCCCAATCATAGGTGTGTGCGCAGGATGTGCTGGGTGTGCCTGGGCACACTCTATTCATCCCCTGTGCATTAGCATTATCCAGGGGCAGCACCTGGTGGGTGGTTGGGGGTGCCAGTGGCCAGTGTTAATGCCCCTAGTAAATTAAAGGCTAGGTTCAATTTTAGGAACACATTACACCTGTATTTTAGGGTGTAACGTAATATGCTCCTAATAAACTTGCTCCCACCAGCAGAGCCTTCTCCCTGTGACAGCAGGTGGTGTTCATATGTGTTTGAGCATTGGAGTGCACACTCCAATGGAATAGGCTGCGCACAACAATGGCCCCAACCAATTCAATGGGCACATATGAGGTTGAATTTATAACACCATGAAGCTAAGAACCACCATACATGGATCAAAATTCATCTGGTTCAGTAGGGATCAGATGAATTTCGATCCATAAATGGGCAGGATGTTTGCACAGAAGTCAAGCTACAGATCAACTCCTGTACAACCAACCCGTTTTTTTCTCGATCAGGGCCACCGGCTACATCTGCCAGCGCTAATCTGTGTATTCTGAGGGCAGGGAAGCCTCCCCGCTGTCAGAATACATTGGCACAACAGGAGCGATTTTCCCCAATCCACCTCACATGTGTAGATGTGGGGAATCAGGCCTTTTTTTGCTCTGATTAAATGATTACTGTATGGAAAGCTCAAGCATCACAGCTGCGGCAATGTGCACCAACCTGAGCCGCCTCTGTGTTATTTTTCAGCTAGGTCAAGGGCGGTAAAACATGAATAAATCTGTTTTTACTACCACCTTTGCCACCCATGTGAATTTATTTAACAAAGCAACAGATAAACTTTACGGCCTATTTCTAAAAAGAATGGACAAATTCTCTACCCCACCAAAGATGAGCCAAACTGAAAGATTTTTTTTGCCTCACATTTCTGCAATGATTAGATTTGGCAAAATTTGTCATTCTGGAGAAATAATTAAAGTGTATTAAAACCCAGGAATAAAAATGTCATATATTTCCACTTATCAGTCCTTAGATGTGGTAACTGTGTTCATTTTCTTGTTTCAGGGCATTTTCCCTTATTTTCACCTGCTGCCAGTAACACAATTTCTGTCCTATGGCAACACTGCTTACTTACTGTACTGTATCTATGGAGAAGCAGTGTTGTCACCCTAAGACAAGGATACAAACTTTTTCCCTTCTCCTCCATAACAGAGGGAGAGGCTTTGTAGTCCTCAGAGATAGCTGGGAACAACAATACAAAAGGTACACATGCAGCTAAAGTGGTTCTAAAACCTTAAGTTTTTTTTTCACCTTAATGCATTCTATGCATTATGGTAAAAAAAAAACTTCTCTGCTTCAGGATCTCCACAACCCACCCTTATTCTTATCTGAGCACGATCCAGCGACGAGCACGAGAGCAGTGGCTCTCACTGCTGTTTCCATCCTCATTGGGCAGACTGATAGCAGGGAGAGCCATTGGCTCCTGCTCCTGTCAATCAACTCCAGTGACGAGGTAGTGCGGGGCGGAGCTGAGTCTTGCTGTCTTTTTTTCAATGGACACAGCAGTGGGGCTCAGGAGTGAACATGCATGAGTACCCCCATGGGAAGTGGCTTCCTTTAGAGGCACTAGACAGAGAGGAGGAGCCAGGTGCACCAGCAGAGACCCGAGAAGAGGAGGTCCGGGGCCGCTCTGTGCAATTCCATTTCACAGGGCAGGTAAGTATAGAGATGTTTGTTATTAAAAAATATATATATATTTTCTTTACCATCCCTTTAGGGTGGTTTTTAAGTGTACAATTGTTTTTTATAAGCTGAGGGTTCCGAAGCTGCTTTTTAGTTTATTAAACCTGTATTTGGGCCAAAAAAAATGGCCCCTAATAGCTTTGGTTTACATGTATACAGCTCTGCATCTTGTGGATGCATGATCAGGGTAGCTCATTCATCTGAATGGGCTGCTGTGCCTGTGTTTTCTGCAGAGGAAAGGTCCCTGCACCTTTTCTACAATGCGGCCGTACAGAAGAGCACCATGTAATTTCCGTGTGCGGGAAACCGCACCCCATTTAAGAGTTAATGGCATCCCCGCACGATTTCTGTGCTGCACCTCGTTTTGTGTGCAGTTGCAGGAATGCATGCGACTTACATGCACTCCTGCACCCACTTATATGTGAATGTAGCTACATTTTTTAAAAGAAGGGAAAAAAATACACAATTAACACACACAAAAGTAAAGAAATAAATGTAACAAAATGCACAAATGCACAATTGCAAACAACACTAAGAGCCGGTTCACACGGAGGCGATCCGACTTCGGGGGGTGACCTGTGAAGTAGCTTGCACCGCGACTTCGGCGTGACTTGCAGGGACATCACATAATGGAAGTCTATGCAAGTCGCTCCCAGGTCGCCCCAAAGTAGTACAAGACCCTTTTTCTAAGTCGGAGCGACTTGTGTCGCTCCTATTAGAACGGGTCCTGTACTACTCAATGGACCGCGACCTACCGCGACTTGTCAGGCTGACAAGTCGCCTGACAATTCACGCTAGTCTGAATGGGCTCTAATAGACTAAAGTACTCTGAATATATCCCTAAAAACAAGCACCCTCTAAATAAAACAATTGTTCCTAAGCAGCTCAATAAGTGAAGCTTGCTGGCAGCTAAAACAATTTTGCAGAAAACATTCCACTCATCCCTAATAGCCACCAATTCGGGCTCATCTTGGTTTTTTCCCTGAAAAAAAACAAGTGGCTCAAGTGGTCACGACTGGCAAATACTTCCACTTTTGTGTATATTTTTTGTTAAGAAGATTTTATAAATTAGCCTCTCCACCTTCATTTCAGCACAGTTAGTACTGTAGCATTTAAATGGCTGTTTCACTACAGATTTCTATTAATTGTAATGGTGTAATGTGGAGGACTATATGGAGGCTCCTTTTGGAATGCCTTATGTTTTCTATTGAGATGTGTTTGCATTGCAGACAAAGCAGGTGCAGGTACTGTAAATCAAAGTAAGTAATTACAGTACAGAAGTACTGAAGATAAAGCTGGAGTTCAGCTTTAAATTGAGAAAAACTCTTTTCTGAGTGCAATATAGACTGCTGTGAACTGAGTTGTGTATTTCAGAAACATAAAATTGTATTTCTGTATTTGCAGAAAATGCACTTATCCTAAAAAAAAAGTAAAGTAAAGCAACCAACTCAACTAAGAATGGGTATGCTGCAATAAATTACATTTTTATTATTGGGTTTAGAAATCGTTTTACTTGAAGTTAAAGGCCAGGATGAAGTGGAGCAGAGAAGATCTACTGATACAAGCATCTGAAATTGCAGTCAACTCTGGAGTTTACCAAGGAAAATCGAATTCAGCCCTACTGCCCATATCCTAAGCATCCCTAATGGTTATTCAGCTACCTATTACACTATGCCCTCATGCACACTGGGAGCTAAAAACGCCACTTTTAGATTGACGTTTTTTTTTTTTTTTTTTTGGCTAACTCTAAATGCCACCTAATACTGGCCACTGTGTCCATGCACACATAGGAGTTTACAGGTGTTTCAAGGCAGAAACAAAATCCACTGTCAGCATGTCCAGGTGCAGCACCATTTTTGCAGAAAAAGATGCCTGACGTGCCTAAATGCATGTGAATGCGAAATAACGCTAGGCACGTTTAGTGCTTGAGCAATAAAGGAGAAGTGCAGCCAAAGCTTGTTTGGTTGTATCTCTCCTGTGAATCACAGGAGTGAAGTTCCTTCTGCACTCCTGTGACCCATTTTCAGCAGACAACTGGCTGAAGCTCGCTGTTGGTTGATGTCACAGAGCCGGTCCAGGCTCAGGAAAGATTGCAAACATATGGTCGGGATCCGCCCACATGCCTGGATCGTCACCCGGCTCAGCCTCTCAGCAAGCCACTGAGAGCCTGAGCCGTCCGCTCTCCACCCCCTCCACCGCCCAGCGCTCCAGTGAGCGCTAGAGAGGCAAAGCAGACAGCAGTGACTGACAGTCACCAGCTCTCTGCTCAGGCAGCTCTGAGAACCAAGCAATCAGCGGTGTTTGATCACTCGGTTCTTAGCCTTAGAGTTGGCAAGGAACAGATTCAGCATCCGACCAATGCTGCATCCATCTAGGTAAGAATAATTCTAAAATAAAACAAATTTCCATACTTCTTGTTTAATCAATTTCAGTGGCCAGAATACATTATTATTCTGACCAATTAAATTAATAAAAACGCCCAAGCGCTTGAAACGCCCAAACAGGTTTACAACAACAGAGCGTTAGAAGCGTTTTTGATGCGGCTTTTCTCCTGCTAGTAGAGAGGTGTTCAGGAAAGCTTCGCAAATGCCCAGTGTGCATGAGGCTTGAAGGACGAAAAGGTAGAAGTAGAAGAAGGTTGGGGGTAAGCTTGACTTTCAAAGAAGAGTCAAGATTGACATAAATGTTCAGCTGACTACCATTCTTGATCTACTAATTGTTTTGACGTGCAGATTTCACTAAAGATAACCTCCACTTTTTATTCATTTTTTATATGCATGGTCTGATTTGTCCAGGTACAGGGGCTGACTGACAACTTTTGGCCCAGGGGGCAAGTACAAACCAGAGGCCCATGGTGCAACGACTCCCAATCCTCCTTCTGACCCCCATTATAAGCTGAAGCCTTGCTCCAGATACTTTCTACTTACCAGCTGAATCCGAGTTCCCGACCTGGCCAGCAGGGGGAGGTTGGGGAGAGCTGGGACAGCTCAGTTGGGGGCTGGCTGGGGCAGAAGAGTCTCCAGTGGGGCATGGAACCAGCCTCTGCTCAGACACAGTTTACACCAGCCTTACAGCATCCATGCTGGGGGGGGGGGGGGGGGGAAGCGTGCACTTTGTCCTTGTCTTCAACCCACACTCAGTAGGTCAGCTACAGGGACTTTTTACTTCTCTTCGACAGGAATCCTTTAGGCATGTCTGTGGCAGAAGCACTGCAGCCTTTTTTACAGGGCATCAGAGCAGCCCAGGGGGCAATTGCGGCCCTCCCCCCTGGCCCAGTCCTCCCCTGTCCAGGTAGGTGACAACTTTACTTTAAAGGGTAAATAAAATAATTTTAAATACATGAGAACATGATGAATGCACAGGGAAAACATGAATAAGGTGGATGTGAGCTTCAGAGGTCCCCTCCCTCCTCTTATCACATGTGACAGGAATACTGCTTGCAGTAATGGAACTGACAAGACTGTGAAAGTCCATTGAGAATTATTAAGAGACGTCATATATAGCCAGATGTCCTATTTATATGGTGTAACAGTATGCTAATGGATAAGAACACTTAAAAGAAATCAGAAAACTCTCTAAATAGATGTCTAAATGGAGATACGAATGACGGTGTGACTTCCTACTGTCTACTTCAAACCATGATATTCTGGCGTGGAGCTTCATGACTCCATTAAAGCTTGAACACAGAAACAGTATCTATGTGCTAATACACCAGAGGCTACATGAGAGGCTGCAGCTAAAAATAAAAAGGTTCTACAGGGACTGGGGTTTTATTCAGTGCGCAGAGTACACTCCAAGGCAAGACATCACACGAGTCTACTACTGCTCCTATCTTGTATAGTCATTCCAGCTATTTCAATCCTTCTCTTTGGCTCACTATGCATTTTAAAATATTCACAACTAGAATAAGCAAGCATAATTGCAACAATTGGCATGGGATACAGTGTGACTGATCCTGACCCCAAAGTTGGGTTGAGGTTGAGCAAAAAAGATCTTTCTACATACTGGGAAATTTCATGCAAATTGCATGTTTCCTTTTCCATAGAAATAGGAAATGAATTATTCCTTGCAAAAGCACCATGTGAAAATGATCAGGAACAATATTTATTGTCCACGTAGGGTTTAGATTTATTATAACACATATATTTCCGTTTTCTGCTGTATTAATCTTTTAAATTCCAATAATGGACAAGTAGATTTGTCTAGCCATTAAAGCGTATCAAAACCCATAAAAAATGCAAGGACTGGTACTCTGAATTATTTTATATTTTTGTTCTTTGGTTTAGATACCTTTACTTTAAATATTTTTTGCATAATGCATTCATTGAGAAAATGCAAAGTGTACTTTGAATGGTACCCATTCCAAGCGTTGGACTTCCTGGCAACCACTCGGCATGGGATCCAAAAGACAGCGGCAATCACTGTAGTAGTGATGAATACTACAGTGATTTTCAGCCTCCACAGGGATCCCAAAAGTATAACACATGCATACTCACCTTGGTCCCAGCTGGACCAATGTTAACTATGAAAAATTATACATTACTAAACTTCAGCTTTAAAGGAAATGTATACCATTTAAACTGATATTCTATGTTATTTTCATGTAACCAGTAGAATTTTGTTAGAAAAAATTAATTTTCGGAATGTTTGTTCAATTTCTCTAAAAGTTATTGAGGTCAAATAAATGATCATTTTTTTCCCAAACTGATGTGGAAATTGGAAAAAGGATTGAAAATGTTTAACAAATTGAATTTGTTAAACATTTTCAATCCTGGGAATAACTGGGAATGTGGTTTTCACATTTGGAAAAATTTGCATCTCAAAAATGTAGAATTAAAAACACTGGCATGGCAATCAAGTCAAATTTGTCAGTTTTCTTATTAAATTTATCACATTCATAGGGCTACTATTGAACGCTCTGAGGAGCTAAAATATTTTTTTAGATCTCAGGGAACAATTACTAAAACCAATTCATTGGGGTTAAATGGCAAAACTGCTATTTAAGCCACGTAAACACGGGCCAAATATCGTCCGAAATCACCCGGTACAGTAGAAATCAGCTGACATTCAGCCCGTGTGTACGGGGGCTTGTCCTACAAAACCTGATCTCATGACTGGCTTCTGTCGAACGAGAATGCTGGAGAACCAATGGCTGCAAGCGCTGGCAAGGTGGGTGGGAGGCGGGGTAGTCTGGTGAGGTCCCCCTATCAAAACACGATAGCACAACAGGGAGATTTCTATACGAACATTGCATAGCCAGTACAGACGCTTCCTCAAGTTTTTTTTTTCGAAAAGAAAACTTATTGTGTGTACCAGGCATTACAATGGTGGTCAGAATGTCACCCTTACAGATAGTTAAAAAGATAATAAGGGTCATGCTAGTGGCTTTGCTAAGGTATATACATCTTTGCTAAGTATATACATCTTTCTTGCACAGGTTAGGCAGCACAGGTGTTAGGAGGTGGGAGGGAGCATTTTTAAGACTAGCTGGCCATAGATGGATCAAAATTTAGTTGGCTCAGTAGGGATCAGCTGAATTTCGATCTATGTGTGGCTGCTTCCATTCAACAGAAGACAATCTAATGTCAGACGCGTTTTTGTTTGATTAACCGTTGGATAGATTTTCCATCCTGTCCTGGCTCCTCACTGCAGGTAAAACATATACCATCCCTTGTTTCCCTAAATGCAGTAGAAGTTGAAAAAAGGAGGTTGGATTTCTCCGGTAAAGCTCACAAGAGATATAATATATATATGTGGTGATTTAGCCCCCTCTGGCAACCGCCCAATACTGAAATATCAATTAGTTAGGGTTGACCCTATAATGCTAGATATACATCAACTACAGCTTATATTGGTCTCAATGTCACATAACATCCAATAGAGAACTGCTACTAATGATTTTTCACTACAAACTTTTTAAAGATATTTATTTTTTTTTACTGTCAACCACTTTCAAGATAAAAAGACTACTGGCTGTCCGGCATTTAACTGGTACTCAAATGACAGATTTGGATCATTTTTTTTCAACTGTTCAACGAATCAACTTTCATTGTTCCGTTAAAACACTTTGTAAAAATGACAGCAGTTAAAAGTTTACATTTTTATTGCTTTAGCTGAAATTGATGCTGCTGTTGAATGATCATTCCAATTAGATCTGATATTCAGTTCTGCATATATGCTAGCAGATTTCAGTGCCTGTCATTAGTTTCCGCCAGGGGCTCCAGCTGAAAATTCTCTCTGTAGACTTTCCATCTCTGCTACTGTATAATATGCAGGTTTAATCTTCCTGCTGCATTTCTTGTAGAATAAAAATAACAGGGAAAAAATGTTTATAATGATTATAGAACATGTTGCATTTTTTCTGTTTGAAAAGCACCAAAAAGGACATGTCCCCAATTGAGATGAAGAAAACAAAGACGGAAAAAATGCACTGGAATGCATCAAAAATCCAACACGGAATGCATCAAAAACGCACATGCGGAAATACATCCAGAATGAAGAAATTGTGCTGTAAACTGGCTCTTTGAGAATTGTAGGTATATAAATTAAGCTAGAATATTTGAGTAATTTAACGTGTTGCGCTACATATATATATATTTATAAAACAAAAATTATAAACTCAGTGAAAATGAATAAATCAATAGATGCACACAAATGTGGATTAAAGAAAAATTCCCTAAGGCCCCTTTTACACATATGGATCGTTGATGGATAAAAAATGGACAACAATGCATTCCAATGGTAAAAACGGATGTAAATGGATTATCGTCCATTTACATTAGTTTTCATCTGCTTCAGTGTACATCTGTTTCTTTGAATGTATGAAAGCCCCCGTTATTGCATGAAAAAATGGCTCTGGGACTCAAGTGGTTAAGGAGATGTAACAAAATGGATGAAAAACGGATGACAAAAGGATGAAAAACCGATGTAAATTTCATCCGTTTCTTCTTTGAAAAAAAGAGAATGAACTGATCAAACGAACGGTACGCATGTTTGAAAGTGGCCTATAATAAAAGTCTTTGAATGTGGGAAAACAAAGTGCCCAAAAAAATAGGTGATCCATCACCTTCACCCGAAATGATAAGGTATAAGATTACCAGATGGACATGACCCTCTAACTAACACAGATGGTAGATGCCACTGATGCACCTCTGTAATGATAACCTGGTTGTCACCTCCTGCGGTCATCCAGGTCCCTGCCTTCTCCAAAACAAAGAAAGCCCAAAATGGATCCACCAACTTCAACCAAAATGAAAAGGTATAAGCTTATCAGATGGACATGAACAACTAACTAACACAGATGGTAGATGCCACTGATGCACCTCTATCATGATAACCTGGCCGTCACCTCCTGCGGTCATCCGGTTCCCTGACTTCTCCAAAACAAAGAAAGTGTTTTAAATAAGGCTTTCTACACTATGTGGGGTGTTCTTTACCCTCTTTCTCCTTGAGCCTTGTGGTGCAGTTTATTGAAGGTAGGGGACTCTTTAGTTAGAAGGTCATGTCCATCCAGTAAGCTTATACCATATCATTTCGGGTGAAGGTGATGAATCCTTTTTGGGCACTTTCTGTTTTCGAGAAAAAGTCACTGTTTTTTGCCCCATTCCAATACTTCTTATTATATTGGGGAATTTTTGATTAATCCACATTTGTGTGCATCTATTGATTTATTCATTCTCACTGAGTTTATACTTTTTTCTTGCATGAATATATATATAGTGAATTTAGGTTTGTGTATATAAGGTGATATCCCTTATTGTGCTTGCTGCTAAATTTTGTTTGCAGATTTTTATTTTTTTACATGTGTGTGGTTTATTTATTGTACATGCATAATTTGCCTTAAAGCTAAACCCCAGCAGCTATAAAGCACATACTGTACATTAATGTAGCTCTATATTAGTACATCCTTATATGCATTTTTAACGGCAGCTAGTGAAAGTAACTTAATTTGACTTGGTACGCTTTACAGCAAATTGTTATACTGTAGCACTCCAACTAGGAGATAAAAACAGCACTGGTGATCAATCAGGGGTGCTACATGCAAATCTATTGACAAATAAGCATGCTGAAATGTGAAGAAAACAGTGTTAGCAGAGGGTGATCCCATCAGTCTTCTGCTACTCTTTCACTATGTCATCGGAAGGCTGGAGGTGGAGATAGGGCAGCACTGTATTCCTGTAAATAAAAGATGTCATCCACCAAGCTGTGCTATGGTCAACTATAAGCGATGTACCTTTAATTTAGTCCTAACAATCCTGTCCAGCGATACATCAGCTTTTAGCATTTGTATATTGGCGCTGGTAGGTTCCAGCACTGATAGTAATGCCGTACTCTAATGGTCCCCATAGATGGCTCACATTTGGCTGATTCCTGCTGAAGAGACTGAAATTCAAGCCATGGGTAGCCCTGCAAGCACTACCTGGCTTAACAAAAGAGATGATTTAAGGACTAATTCAAGCAATGTGTGGTGACAGAAGTTTTACTGCAATGTAAAACATCTGTCACCACAAGGACACACAGGAAACAATTGTTTCCTATGTTTCTCATTCACATTGCAACGCAGTTTGAGGCTGTGCTGCAGTGTGGTGCAATAAAATGCAAACATGCTGTATTTTATCGCACTGCACCGTAAAGAGTTGAATAGCACTGTTTTTGCAGCGCAGCGCATCGTGCTGCTGTACAGCACCATTACGCCATTAACGAAATGTACATTTTGTACACTTCATATAAAGTTTTTACAAAACAAATCAAAAAAACATAAAAAAGGGATCGTTGTGATGCGCTAAATTGTACAACACACTGCACCCTACTGCAACTGGCAGTTGTCTGGTATGGTGTGAATTTAGCCTAAGGCCTGGTTCACACCAATGCAGGTTGCAGTTGATGTGTTTTGCATTTTTCACACGTTTTTGAGGTGTCTTTAATGCCTTTTTTTTGGTGATTTTGCATTTTTGGGAGGTGTCTACTGTCTTGTGGGAGAAACCAGCAAAAACGCAGCAGAAAAGGATCAAAAAAGCAAGCACTGCATGTTTGATACGTTTCTGTTGTGTTTCCATTGAAGTGTTTGGAGCCAAAAGCACAACCTGCTGCAGGAAAAAAAAGTTCCTGACCCTTTCCAAAAAACACCGGTGGAAAACGCGACCCATAGGAAACCATGTTAAATGGACTCTAGTGTGCATCTGCAAACCTGAAAACGCCCTGAAAAAAGTATAGGTGTGAACCAAGCCTAAAACTTCTGCTGTTGTGGTGGATAGGAGAATGGGTAGATTTTATCTCATTCAGCCCATAAATTGAATATTAGAAGTTCAAGCGGTCTTTACACTAACCCTCCCTGTAATCCTACTAGTAAGGCTAGGTAGGCCAAATGATAAAAACAAACAGTTTCTACCATCCTTAACAACAATGTGGATGGAGGAAACCCCCCTACCAGGACATTGTATTCTGATAGCAGCAGAATACACTGATCACTCCCTGCAGCCGCTGATCGGAAAATTTTCCAGCATGTCCCTCATACAGAAGTCGAATAAAGAAAGAACTTTAGTTGAGCATGGAAAGACACCAGCTGATCGAAAGTTGGCTGGTTCCTGCATGACCAGCCAAATATTGACCAGTATATGACCAATTTTTCTCTCTTCTAGTGATTGCGTCACTCCTGCACTAGAATCCTCTGACCCAAAGACTATACACCTTGGTGCTTAAGATACCAGTGCTACCAGTGCCAGACTCTCTTATTTCGTGTTTTCATACTCACTACTAAAAATAATGATCATTATTGTAAGTAACAATCATTATAGCTTAGTATAATGCTTATAGTTATCACATATCTAGGATAAAAAAAAGGTAGGAGTATTCAAACATCCAGAACCCACCCTGGATGCACTCTGACCCAAAGACTCTAAAGTATAGTCTTTGGATCCTCCAAAGTATAGTCTTTGGATCCTCTGACCCAAAGACTACGGTGCTTAAGATACCAGTGTTACCAGTGCCAGACAAAGGTAGGAGTATTCAAACATCCAGAACCCACCCTGGATGCACTCTGACCCAAAGACTCTAAAGTATAGTCTTTGGATCCTCCAAAGTATAGTCTTTGGATCCTCTGACCCAAAGACTATGGTGCTTAAGATACCAGTGTTACCAGTGCCAGACAAAGGTAGGAGTATTCAAACATCCAGAACCCACTCTGGATGCACTCTGACCAAAAGACGCTAAAGTATAGTCTTTAGATCCTCCAAACTATATTTTTTGGATCCTCTGACCCAAAGACTATACTCCTTGGTGCTTAAGATACCAGTGTTACCAGTGCCAGACTCTCTTATTTCGTGTTTTCATACTCACTACTAAAAATAATGATCATTATTGTAAGTAACAATCATTATAGCTTAGTATAATGCTTATAGTTATCACATATCTAGGATAAAAAAAAGGTAGGAGTATTCAAACATCCAGAACCCACCCTGGATGCACTCTGACCCAAAGACTCTAAAGTATAGTCTTTGGATCCTCCAAAGTATAGTCTTTGGATCCTCTGACCCAAAGACTATGGTGCTTAAGATACCAGTGTTACCAGTGCCAGACTCTCTTATTTCGTGTTTTCATACTCACTACTAAAAATAATGATCACTATTGTAAGTAACAATCATTATAGCGTAGTTTAATGCTTACAGTTATCACATATTTAGGTTAAAAAAAAAAAAAAAAAAGGGTAGGAGTATTCAAACATCCAGAACCCACCCTTAACTATATTATCAACTCTGGAGGCACTGACCATGCATCGTCTATGTATATGTAGTTTAGTCTTCATCTACCAATAACTGTATTAGGGTGCATTCACACCTGCGAATGCACCCATACTCCAGATAGTTGTGAGAACCCAAGTGGTGGTTCCCATGATTGAAAACATTGGGAGGCTTCCGCCGCTAGTCATGGCCATTCGCGTTTGATTGCTGCATGAGTGTTTACATGCAAGTGGCCACAACTAGCTGCAGGTTTCAGCAGCTTCCCATTGCTTCCAATGGAGCTGCCTCCCTCAGCTAGTCACAGGAACTCCCATCTAATCGGAGTGTGGGTGCATTCACAGGTGTGAATGCAATTCAGGAGGCACAAGTGATCATTAAAATTGAAAGATACCTACTCATATATAAAAGGCCTGAATGCCAGAATGTGTGCATGATGGGGCCACCTTCCAGAACATGTCTATTGTCCTAATAGTAGGGCATTCTTGTACTGCCAAGTCAAACATCCTTCTTGGAGAGCCAGGGCTGAAGGCAGCCTTCCAAACAGCACACATTTACACTTCCACAGCAATCAGCCCTGCTGGGAAATGCAGAGTAAACAAGCAGGGATAATTCACTTGTTAAATCAATCAACCTATCTGCTGGCCCAGGGTTATTATTCAGGTGCACGACTGGTTATTTCCAGTCTTTCTCAGACATAAATAATAGATGTACATCAGCCAGGCTGTGTAGATCTCTTACACTGAGGATAGTGCAAACTAACCAGGTCTGATAACAGGATGGGGACATTAACAAGCAATGCAGTTTTAAACCACTCTATATTATCTGCAATATACAGTTCTAGAATTATGAATGTATCGTTGACACAAGGACATAAAACAATAATTAGCAGGAATCTGCCTAGTATGCAGTGCCGGGATTAAGTCATCCATTGCCTAGGCAAAGATGCCCAACCGTGCCCCCACACCCCTCCCCCATTCATGATGTGCAAGCTTAGGGGATTCTACGCCCAGCAGTCACTCGCTTATCAAAATCACTGCCGATGTCAGCAAGGAAGGCACCTTCATCTCTACAGTAAACCAGTGGTTTACTGTGACTCAAAAACTGCTTCCAGAACCATTTTGAGGCGCTTGTGAAGTGCTTTTTAGGCGCTTTTGAGGCGTTTCCCATTCATTTAAATGGAGAATGGTATTTTTGAGGCACTTTTTTTAGCTCCAAAGATGCTGCTCGCAGGATTTTTTTTTCACCACCCCGCCAACGCACGGCCCCAGTGTGAAAGCATTTATTGATTTTAATGGGAATATGTTTTCGTGAGCATTTCAGGTGCTTTTTTTTTTTTAGCACCAAAGTGAAAGGACCCTTAAGCCTTGTACACGCGTGTCGAAATTCGGCAGGGAATTTTTGTCTGACGACCGATCTGCCGATTTTCGGCTTGTTAGTATGATTATAAAAAGAATAGTAGCGCAAAAAGTCAATATGATATGACTCAGAGTGTAAAATCAGTAAAACAGTAAGCATACAAAGATAGTGCTTCATTAACACTCTAAATAGGGTGCAAAGTCCTTATAATGTCCATAGAACATCCAGGAAATCGTGATGATATTACTGGATCACCTTTCAACCACCACCAAGTGTCACACCGAGAGGTCAGTAGAAGTGGCAACTCACCAAATGTAGTTGCTCAAGTGTTCTCACACAGGAGCAAAATAAGCAGGGTTCATAAGCTGAAGTGGCAGGTGTGCCTGAAGAAACGTGGACTATTCACCACTGCTGCATACACATTAAAGACCTCCTTCTCATAGACTCCCCTCGGTTAAATAGTATCATGTAAAGAAGAATGGCTCCTGTAAAATTCCTTTCTCTGAGTCCTCCGACAGTCGCCGCCGCCTCTAAGTCATCACTGTTGGGTATTGACTTCCGCTCCGCAGGAGTGGCACCGGTGTCCTGCTCCAGGAGGAAAAAAGCGGCGGAGCGGAAGTCAATACCCAACAGTGATGACTTAGAGGCGGCGGCGACTGTCGGAGGACTCAGAGAAAGGAATTTTACAGGAGCCATTCTTCTTTACATGATACCATTTAACCGAGGGGAGTCTATGAGAAGGAGGTCTTTAATGTGTATGCAGCAGTGGTGAATAGTCCAGGTTTCTTCAGGCACACCTGCCACTTCAGCTTATGAACCCTGCTTATTTTGCTCCTGTGTGAGAACACTTGAGCAACTACATTTGGTGAGTTGCCACTTCTACTGACCTCTCGGTGTGACACTTGGTGGTGGTTGAAAGGTGATCCAGTAATATCATCACGATTTCCTGGATGTTCTATGGACATTATAAGGACTTTGCACCCTATTTAGAGTGTTAATGAAGCACTATCTTTGAATGCTTACTGTTTTACTGATTTTACACTCTGAGTCATATCATATTGACTTTTTGCGCTACTATTCTTTTTATATATGTACTTTCAAATATTTTTCGTTATTTGGTGAAGTAGCAGCAGTTCATATATTTTAGCAGTTAATCAACTGACTCCTCCAAAAAGCGCAGAGATATCTTGCTTGACAGCTTGTGTCCAGGTATATATTTTATTTGTTAGTATGATGCTTCCGACAACCGACTCCGACCGAAAAAATCTGGTGTGCAGGCTATAAAATTTTTGTCCGCCGTCAAAAACACGGCCGATTTTCGTGCAGTCAGTACAGATCTCAACAGGGAAAAATCTTATGAGCAAGTCTGGGCATGCTCAGAGAAGAAAGAAAACAAAGAAAGCAAACCAACACATGACATAACTTCTGAAATAGAATTTTGTTGGGCGAGAAAATTTGTGTGCAGTCTAGGCACATTCCAACCAACAAAACACCACTCTGGACAAAAGACAGACGATCGGTTGGCCAATAATCGTTGCGTGTGTACTAGGCTTTACTCTCCTGCATCTTGGATTCCTTGAGCTGAACAGTTTCTATTTGACCCGTTTAGTCGTGGACAGCATAAGAACAGTCATTTGAAGGGACTTATATGCTTTTTTACTATTTTCAGATATTCCATTTCAAGTTTTATTTAGTGCTACACTATATTTTATATTGTGCACCTACTTTTTTGACGTTAAGTGCAGCATCTCTGTAGAAATTGTATCTTATTTACAATGGTAGGTCTAAGGTAGTCTGTTTTAGGTTTCCAAGAAAATGAAAGGGAAAAAAAAATCTCTCCAGAACACTTCAGCTCTCAGGAATTTTGTTTACTGGCAAAGCAAAACCAAAAAAAAAAAAAAAAAAACCACCTTGGTAGGCGCACATTTTGCTGGTCGCTGCCTCCACATTATTGAGCAACCTGACAGGGTTAAAGTCAGGGAGAGCGAGCCACACAGATGTCAACATTCTGCTGACTTGCTAAATGTTCTTATCCTGCTACAGAGAGCATTGTGTACTAACAGCAGGAGAGCTGACAAAATGCTGTATGTAGTGCGTGAGTGGGACTAATGTACTTTCTAAGAACAGGCTTATGTGTGCCATTGTATTCCTCTGTTCTCAGTGTGTAAAGTTGGCGGTGTGCTTCCTGCGGTTACACAATATTGTACGGTATATGACGAACATATTCTGACACAATGTACGAATGGCTGAGACTTCTTGCTCTATCGCATTTTCTATTAGTGGTTTTACAACAATGAGGATTATGATGATAATCATATTAGAAGTAGAATTTTTTTTTGCGCAGCTGAGTCAGTTCCGTTTCGTGACTATTTAGGGGAGCAAAGTACATGTGTTTCCACTGACCACAACAGACAACGCTCCAAAAAAATATTTGGCAGCTTCCTATGCATGACTGGTTGTTTGAAGACTATGAGTTCTTTAGGTGTTTATCTACTAAAGTGTTCAAGCTTATCATATAACAAGTGTATATCTAGCTATTATTCTTATGTTTTTATACGGTGTATACGTTTGTATACGGTGGGGAACAATTAGAAACTCTATTGGGGTATTACAGCATTCCAGGGCTACAATAGAGAGATTTCACCTCAATTACTGTTATGTTACAACCAGACAGGAAATGCGGAGAAATTTCCATCAGCAACATAGAGGGAATTACATTGAGGGAGGCTAGATCCCTATTCTGTTTTGTCTGATAAAACAAATGTCACTTTGACAGTAAATGAGGGTACATTTTTCTAACAGAACTCAGATAACAGTAACAACCCAACAGGAGTTCTAAACGTCTCCTTTTTTTTCCAAAACGAATAACATATTATTTATGGGCCCATTTACGCTGGTCTTGTCCACTACGTTTTAACCCATGTTATGTCGTGTTTTTTATCCATCGTGATACGGCAGCCCATTCATTGGAATGGACTGCCTAGTATAATACAAAGGACCTAAAACTGTACCTGCTGTATTATTTTGTATCAAAGCACACTGCAATGCATAAGTATAAAACTCACAACATATGCTTTCTGTAATTATACACAGAAAAGACTAGATAAAAAATATAAAATATCAGTATTACCCACTGAATTAAATATTATATGAGAATAGAAGTAAAGATCACATATTTGATTTTCCTTTGAAGCATTATAGCCTCAGGCTGGGTTCACACTTATGCAAATTGGATGCCGTCTTCCCCGCTTCCAATTCACATGACAGGAGATTGTGACTGGCTCTCAATGGAGCCGGTTCACACACCTCTGGGGCGGCTGCAGTCCGTACTGGGAAAGGGATCTGTGCATCTTCTGGTCTGTTTCAGGTCAGAATTCAGGCAAAATGTCTGACCTGATTCTCACCTGAAATGGAGAAAAGGGACGCACCAGACCCCCTGCTGTGAGCCGCGGCCGTAGCTAGTGTGAACCCAGACCTGCTCCAGTGAGAGGAGTCAGCATGTGTCTCTTCATTTCACATTGTAAAACATGATTGTTTGGGTGACCTAGGTATTTACGTTTATAACTGAAACTTGACCTAAAGACACCTTCAGATGGTTGGATTGTGCCCACTGATCTGATTGTCCTTTGATATATATATATAGCTTGCTTAGCTCTAGCCACAGACAGAAGACAATGGTTCAAAGAGTGCACATATTTATGCATTTTACAGGCCAATGTTTTTTCCAATCCATCTCCAATGAGATCAATGAGTGAGCATGTTTGCACAAGTTGGAGATAACCTACAGACAGGGCTCAAAATTTCAAGTCCTGAGCTACTAGCCAGGCCTTAAGGGTTACTCGCCACTACTTGCCCCACCTAACCCCTACCCTGCCCCGCCCCTAAATGCGTCCTCAAAAATTTTTATAAAATGTTTTTGCATTTATGTTAAATGTTTTTGCATGACTGCAGAAGTTGCACAAATAAATATTAATAACAACAGTGTGATTGTATGTGCGTTTTACCTGGATTTTAGGTGCACTTCTATTGAATTCTATTACACAGTGCATTTTCTGAAGCCGCATCAAAGATGCAGCATGCAGGACTTTAAAACGCTTTCATGAAACGCACTTTGTAATAGAAATTCAATAGAAATGCACCTAAAATCCAGGTAAAACGCACATACAATTACACTGGCCAAACCACAGTTCACCAGTTATTAGGGATAAGAAAGTGAATAGGGGGGGGGGGGGGGGTCTGGGTTGTAATAATATATGTTAATGAAGAGCAGAGTGAAGGACTGTAGAGAAAGTGCTAAGGCTGTATTTTTGGACAGGACAGGGTCAGCTAAATGGCTGCTTGGAATGCTCAGAGCTGGGACCAGAGGCTGCAGGACATACAGTACAGATTTATGGAGAGGACAGCTGAAAGATAGAAGTATATGAAGGGTTAATGTGAACAGAGGAGTACAAGAATCGCTGCTGACTTACGATTGTGCAGGGAAGATAAAGACAAGTGCTAGGAGACATACAAAGTGAAAGTAACCTGGCCGAGTAGAACAAACCAACAGGAGAGGGGATCTTGGAAGGAGAGAAGTGATTAACGGCTGCAGAAGAGATAAGTGGCTGGAACGGAGGAGTCCAGAAATCATGCATTGTGCTGCTGCAATAACAGGAGGGAGAATGACATTCACTCCTGTCAGGCAGGTGAAGGCAGAAGCTCCTAGTGCGCCCCCCTCATCACAGATATGGACACTGCCCACCCCTGCACGTCCAGACAGTGTTCTGTTTCTTCCTCTCCTTGCTCGCATTCAATCATTTTTCACTCGCAAAATGCGAGCAGGCGAGTGAAAAATTTGAGGGCTGCTACAGACATTCAATTTATAGGCAATCTCACCCTTAAATTCTGAGCACTCTACATTTACAACTGCAGCATTGCTCAATCTTCAGAGGAATTTTAAAATAAATGTTCATCTGTATTTGTACCGTATTTTATATTCTCCATCTTTAAGCCATACAATGCTTACAATGTCACAGTGACCTCACTTACATTGTAAATACCACATAACATGTGAAATGATACACTGTATCATAAGACAAGCTGTACAGACTATCAAACATAAATTTTCTATAAGCAAGATGAAACATGAATGTAATACTTACGATCAAGTCCATTGATGTATCGCATTGTAATTTCACAGTGACCCCATACAGCGCTAACAATAGGATAAAGTTTTTTCCCTTTGAGTCCTCTGAAGGCAACTCCTAAATATTGTCCATCGACTATGAAGCTAAGAGTTCCCTCATCCATATCTAACACTACCAGCAAGGAGTCTGGGAGTACAAATGATTCATCAGGTTCTAAAAAGGCTGGATATGTAACACCAGGTTGGTTTTTACAGTTATAATAAAGTTTATTTCGTCCTAGGTCCCAGCCCCAAGACTCGCTATTGCTTCCTACCAGTGAAGTATATCCAACAGAATGTAAAGGGGAATCAGCAGTTGCTACCCCAACAACAGCATGGGTTCCTCTTTGCCTGGTGGGCCAATGAATCTGCCAAACATGAAGGCCCCTTGTATAGCCAACTTTCCCTCGGATGCAGTCTGTACTTTGTGCAACTGGGTGTCGATGGAATGTCAGTCGGTCGTCCTCTTTCACAAAAATATTCAAAGACCGATCCTCATTATTCCATGCATGCTTATACTGAACATCCAAAGTGGCCATAGGCATGTCCAACAGCATATCTAATCGTGCAGGCTTGCAAAAGTCTGGACCCCTCAGTTCTCGCTTGACTGGTCTGTAAGGTGGATCCCGCACATCCACAGACTTGATGCTCCCTGAGATCTTTTGACCCATTTCTTGTCTGTGGGCTAACAAAAAAGGGGGAAGGGTAAGGGAAAGGGAAGGTATTCCTGTGTTTCCTTCTGTTACCTCATGAACACATTTTATCTGGAAACCCCATTACTTGTCCACTTGCAGCCGTCTTTGGGAGACCTGTAGCAGAATGTTACTCTTCTCAGACTGGATTCCTGTAAGAAAGAAGCAGAATATATTAGATCCCAATGAAACGGCAGAGGAGGGATTACACACAAAAATGCAGATCAATAACCTCAGCCTTGGACTACATGTTCCTAAACAGTGTTTATCTTAAAAAAAACTATCATCATTTGTTGGACATTGCTTCATTCTCCTTTTACGGCACATTATTTCCAATGCTGTCATTCATTTAGTGCTTTGTCTAGAAAGGCCGGAAAGAAGAGATATAAAGTAGATTTTCGCACATAGCTCAATGTAAAAAGCTAGTACTTTTTAACATTAGCTGGACAGGATCTAAGAATGTTTTGCTGTACATCTAGTAATGAAAATTGACATTGTTTAAAGAAAAGGCATGTCAGCAAAAGTTTTGCCCAGAAGGGCATGTTCTAGAATACCTTAAACTGCCAGTCACGAGAGACTATGCAACTTTGCTAAGACTTCAGAGGCCTCTTCTTGAAATGCACATACATAACTCCATACATTTCCTTGCCATCAGCTGTGGATGACAGTTACACTCATCCTGGACAGACTCTGACTAAGTGAACGAGTGTCCGGAAAACAAAATGTGCCTGAGAATGTACAGAGCGCACAGTGTGCTTCAACAGACAATAACTTCCTCTGATTCATAATGGGATACAGACAAACAGCGCTTTCCTTCCCTCCACCCCTCCACATCAGTCTAGCCAAAGCCTCGCCTTTGAATGTCAGAACATTATTCACATACTTCTAACTAACGGTTCTGCACTGGAGATCAGAGAACACATATTTCTGGTACAGTGTCAGATAAAATATCCTCCTTATACATTCTGAACTGCAGTCCTTAAAGGGGTATTTGAATAGTCTATACTCAACAAAACCGGGGAATAAAGCAAGCACCGCAAACCAATAAATCATTACAATTACTGTTCGAACACCTAAAGTTAGATAACATCAGCACAATCGATAGTTGCTGGAATAAAGGCTAAGGCAGCTGTTTTCAACCAGGATGCCAAGGCACCCTGGAGTGCCTTCAAGTTTCTTCAAGTGTGTCTTGGCAAAATGCCCAAAAATTGCCCTGAAGCCTGCCTTGTGGTTACACAAGGCCACATGTTTTTATTGTACAGTATTAGAGCCTTCCAGCCACCAGTGTCCTAAACACCACTGACATCATCTTTTGCTAAGGAGAACGTTGGGCACCTGCACAGCATCCTTTTTCAGCCCTTCCCTGCTCCTCCCCATTAGCATTGGGGTCAGGTCAGCTGAATGAGGGAGGAAAGGGAAAAGAGAAACACTCGAATACTTAGTCAGTACCATTGTGTTTGCTTTAAAAAAATAAATAAATCACTTCTAACGTTGAGTTACATTTTATAATGGGGTGCCTCAAGATTTTGCATAATTTAAAAGGTTCCTTGTCTCAAAAAACGATGAAAAACACTGGGCTAAGAGAGTACTGTGTATATTTTAGTCCTGTTATCAAGGAGAAACTTCTGAAATGATAACAACAATAAAGCAGATTTTTTATTTATAACATGAGAACAATTTTCTAAATGTGTTTCCAGAACATAGTCTATAAAGTTTGCTCACTTTAAAGCCCCCAAGGAAAGTGAATTCCATCTGTTGTCCCTATATTGCCTATTGCATCTATGTTGTAATTTGTTTTATTATTTTATTTTTTATTTTATTTATATCTCTGGACATTTTTGGGTACATTTTTCAATAAAACTGTATGAAGGAGGTAGTGGGCCTGTTGTTGAAAGTAGTCACAAAACTCTTTGTATCTTGGGCAGCGTACAATGATCTCTATTCTCTTGTTATAAAGACTATATGGTTTTATTGTAAATCAACAGTGAAAGTAGACAGTATACTGGCTCCAACAGCCAAAAAATAAACACAAGGTATGAATCCTATAATGGGGGTTGGGGGGGGGGGGGGGGGAATCTAGGGTAACATGGCCCAATAATACATACCTACATACATACATACATACATACAAACATCAATGGCTGCGAGCAAAACTACAGATGAAGGTGTTGATTAGCTGTTTTGCACATGCAGGGAAAGATAACAGGTTAACCCAGTGGTGGACAAATTAATATGGAATTGTGGAGTCAATCTGTCCAATTCAGAAGCCAGATGGGATTTTTCTTTTTTTTTTTTAAGGAGCCCGCTCCACTGACAACAGCTAAGAGAAAACCTTAAAACGTAAACACTAGCTGTAATTTTTAAGGGGCATCAGCTACCTAACTCTTGTCTAGCCCTTGGTTAACTTAACTACTGCCTTTCCCAGTTACACATACATAATTTCCTTTCACTTTGCTGTCACTCTGGAAGCAAAGAGGGGATCTTGTGTAAACTACAAGTCAAACTTAGACCTTACATTGGGCTAAAGAGTCTCTATCCGTTAATGTGACAGTGCTGGGTATTGGGTGTCCTACTAGCCAAACACCAAGTGCCAGCTGTGAGAGAAAAGGGAGTGGCCGCATGCTCCCCATAGGGGTAAGTACCAGGTATTTCTCTTTGATTTGTATTGCCTAACGTAATGGTGGTGGTGCAAAGAGAAAGTAAGTATATGCAAATAGGAAGACCGGTAGCTACCTGGGCTAGTTGCTTTGCTCTGTATAGCCAATTTAAAGGTTCAGTTTAAACACCATGTGGTAATATAGCTCTTTATTTTTGGACTGATTCCTAGTTCTCAGTTCTGAAGACCTACGTAAATACAACAAACTTGTGCGGAGCCAACTTTAAGTGGCCCATATGTATGACAACCGGACACTGAAGCATTAGCATATTTAGGTGATCCAACAGCATATTTCCAAATGAATGCCTTGACAAACTGAAACTATAAAGTACAGTATATGTGTAATCTTCCCATGCGCCAGTGTCCCCAATTGACGCTAGGATTTCCATTGTATTGATTATTGCTTAAAGTAGTTCTAAAGCCTTAAGGTTTTTCACCTTAATGCATTCTATTCATTAAGTTTAAATACCTTCTGTGCTGCAGCAGTCCCCCCAGACCCCCCTTTTCCCTTACAGAAGCCTATCCGATCCAGCGATGTGCATGAGCAGCTCCCACCACTGTCTCTCTCCTCATTTGACAGATTGATATCAAATCTGGTGTAACGGGAACAGGGGACAGAGCCGAGTCCTGCCATCTGTGTCAATGGATGCAGCAGCTGGACTCGGGAGCGAAAACGCACGGGTGCCCCCAGGGAAATCGGCTTTCCCTAGCAGCACCCGATGAGAAGGGGTCTGGAGTGCTGGGAGGGGGGGGGGGGACCCAGAAGAAGAACAGAGCAGGTAAGTATAGGCATGTTTGTTATTTTTTTAAATGAGGGTTTAGCAACACTTAAAGCCCATCACTTGAAAAAGTACATGAGCTTCTTTTGGGGCAGAGTTGCCCGTTTTGCCTCAATAGACATAGGGCTCTTTCACGCGGCCACTCCGCTTGTCCGCAAATCATCCTATTTTTTTGCGGATGATTTGCGGACATAATGTAAGTCAATGGCACTGCGGATGTCAGCGGAATACCATCCGCTGACATCCGATTTTCTTCCTTTCAGTTCTGTTCCGTTTTTTGGAACGGAACAGAACCCTATTTTTTCATCCGTGTAAAAAACGGAAAGGAAGGAAAATAGGATGTCAGCGGTGTCATCCGCTGACATCCGCAATGCCATAGACTTACATTATGTCCGCATATCATCCGCAAACGGATGGGATGATATGCGGGCACACGGAGCGGATGACACAAATGTCATCCGCTCCGTGAAAAAAAAAAAGTCCCGCAGCGGACTAAAGCAGCGGAGCGGCCGTCTGAAAGAGCCCTTAAATGAGAACACCTGGAAAACAAGCGAAAACCCATGTAATGCATTTTTTTTGTTTAGTAACTAAATTTCCAATGACTACAAATAAAATCATGCATGCAAAAACACCACTTTAAAAACACAGCAAATACAACCAAAGATGCTCAGGTCAAGTGTGAATGGGGTCTTATTTTGTTAAGTTATTATATGTGTGTACTCAAACTAATAAAGAAAAACGAGTGCTGAGATTAATTTATACAACATGGCAGTTTGCACATTTCAGAACAGAAAAAAAGCTGTGTGCACTTTGATTTCTTATGGGCCGGGCAGACAGTGTCAGCAATCCTGGATTTCTAACACTGGTTTGTTATGTACCATACATGGGGGGAGTGTGAGTCACTGTATAAGCATTACAGACAAGAACATAAAACATCATTTGTAACACTAAACTAAAGGTTTGCAAATCATCAGCAGACATTTACATCATATGCCATCACAGCATTTCAAAACCACCAAGGTTAACGGTTGTGTTTTTCTAACCAAGAAAACAGACTGTACTGTGTACTGTATGTACTGTATTTTTCTTGCTGTTTAATTAAGTTTTGTTACATCTGCTGGGCTTGCTTGTGTCACTTTCATCTCCTTTTATTACATTATCTGATTAAACATGCTTTGTGTATCTGTTTGACATAATGGAACAGCTGGAGAGGTTCAGAGCTTCCAACCATTATATTTGAACTCATGTACTTAAAACATATCTGAGCCCCTAAACAAAAATGAATATATATGGAAATAAGCTTACAAGTCATTAGATGAGGTGGCTGCAACACTTTTTTCAGACGTTTAATTAGATGTGTTTTCATTTGGTAATCCTGCAAATAAAACACTTCCTGACCCTGATAGGCCCTGACCCTAGTCCATAGACCCATAGGACCCTCGCTCCTTCCTCACATTAACAGGATTTGTGGGATCCTACTTTTCCCCACTATGGAGGCCTGTACTCACAGCACCTCAGTAAACAAGCCTGAACTCTAGAATACCAGACTCGCACTTACCACCTTCTCACTACAAGATGGTAAGTCTGAATATCTGGGAAACACAGTATGTTACAATACTAAGCATGCAGCCATTAGAAGGACCATGTTCGCCCACATGGGTGCCCTGTGAATACCCATGCAGGCCGTCCCATTTAGCAGACACAATTTCACACATGTGTGGGTGCTGGTGTGTTCCCGTACTCACACTGTCTGCATTTAGGAACACACACCTTCCTGCACCCACATTCACATGGACGCTAAATTGGGAGTAGCTACTGTCTGTGCAGCCACTGCATCCCAACTGACATGAATAGTAATGCACTGAACACCTACGCATCTTATGTGGGCAAACACTGCCCTTTACACGTGCATGCGCTTTAGTGGGCAAATAGCCTAAAAATGAAATTTAGTAAGCTAAAGGTATGTGGGGCTTCTTGTCCCACTCCGAGTTTTATTCTTCCCCAACCATAGACCTATATCCAAGGGCTCCTAAATTTTCTTGAACAAACAATCATAATGCCAAGTCACAGTACAGCTTTTAGATTGGAATTTGTGCTTTTTCTTTTCATAGAAAAATATGTCTCCAAAAAGAGTACTAGATTCATGGCACAGGATCCTTCCAAAACATTCATCTGCCAAATAGGAGAATATTTTCCATAGTGAGCATACCGTGCTGACAAAACATCGACTCCATCCAATATCCAGCTCAACAGTATGAAGATTACCTTGCCCTCCATAAGACAAAATTTCATTCCACACAATATCTTCTGCGTGGTAGACTAAAATATGTAGCTTATGGGGGCTGTCTGAGGTTGCCAGAAAACCAAAGTGGAAGTAGTGTGCCCATTCTTCCAAGTCATCGAGATCACATATTCTTTCATGACTAGCTGAATATTTTTTCCTCTGATCAGGCTAACCAAATTCCTCATCATGTTATTGAACAATCTACAATTCCCAGATCTAGTTCTATAAATGTACAATTGGTCTTCACTTTCCGACAAAGGTCACCAGGACTGAAAACAATAGTTAAATCTCCCCAGTGGGAACGTAAACAGCAAGGTTGTAACACTTTCTCACAAATATAAAATAAAATTTAAAAAAATGTTTGCCTTTACTGTATATACACGCCAGAAAATCATACCCACTTTAAAGCGGAACTTCACCTAAAAAGGGATGTTGCACTTTACCACCTCCCCTGCCCCCCTCCTTTAACACTTTTGACAATTTTTTTTTTTCTGGGAGCAGGTACCTAGTTTTGACAGTTATCTGATCCCACTTCTGCTTTGATCGCTTCGGCGGATTGGGACTGATGTAAATGTATAATAAAAATGTAAAGCGCTGAGTAACTTGATAGCACAATATAAGTACCTGTAATAAATAAATAATAGTCTGGTGTTAATGGACCCTACAAAACTTTCTACAAAAATGTACCAAATCCTCAACAAAAATTCAGTGAATTTAAATATGATTGTGCCATTATATGTACAAAAACAACCACTAATGAATGACAGCAACGGGAGTTAACAGTCAAATAGATATTCTAGCTTCCTAAAAAATGTATTTGTTCTTAGACCTCTCCTATTTTCAATCTACACCTCCTCTCTGGGTCAGCTGATAGCCTCCCATGGCTTCCAATACCATCTCTACGCTGACGATATCAAAATCTATTTATCCAACCCTTAGCTCACTCCCTCAGTCTCCTCACATATCACTAATTTACTAGCAGATATATCAGTCTGGATGTCTCACCACTTCCACAAACGCAATCTATCCAAAACCAAACTTATAATTCTTCCTCCACCACGTGCCCCTTCCTCTGATCTCTCTGTCAAAATTGATGGCACAACTATCAGCCCATCCCCGCATGCCAAGGTCCTATGTGTAGTTCTGGACTCTGAACTCTCCTTCAAGCCCCACATCCAATCACTGTCCAAATCTTGCTGCCTCCACCTCCGCAACATCTCCAAAATACGCCCCTTTCTAACCAATGGCACAACAAAGCTCCTAGTTCACTCCCTGGTCGTCTCTGCCTTGACTACTTACTGCAATTCCCTTCTCATTGTCTTACCTCTACATAGGCTACCCCCCCCCCCCTTCAATCTATCATGAATGCTGCTGCCAGACTCATCCACCTTACCAATCGCTCACTGTCCACTACTCCACTCTGTAAATCCCTCCACTGGCTTCCACTCACCCAACAAATTAAATTCTAAATACTAACAATATCTTACAAAGCCATCCACAATTTAGCCCCCAGCTACATCACTAGCCTAGTCTCAAAATACCAAGCTAATCGCTCTCTTCATTCCTCTCAAAACCTCCTGTCCTCTAGCTCCCTCGTCACCTACTCCCATGCTCGCCTCCAGGACTTTTTCCAGAGCCTCTCCAATCCTATGGAACTACCCCAATATGCAGAGGTGGGGGACTTGAGTCACATGACTTGACTTAAGTCAGACTTAAGTCACCAGTTTGAGGACTTGAGACTTGCTTGACTAAAATAAATAAAAGGCTCGACTTGACTTTGACTTGGTATTCATGACTTGAGACTTGACTTGGACTTGAGACATATGACTCGAAATGACTTTACTTTTTTAAGTTATTAAATAGTTGCATTTTCTCAAGATGTGTTAAAGCAAAATTAATTTGCCTGTTATGTTTCTGACAAAAGCATCTCTATGTCAGCCTATGTGGCCATGCACACATAGGTGTTTACTGTAGAGGAGTATTTAAAAAGAAGTTTTGACAGGCAAAAAAAAAAACAAAATACCAAAGAAGCATTCGTAGAGGAGCTTTTGAACAGAAACATGTATAAATATGTCTAAGGCTGGATATACACTATCCAACTTTTGTGGTTAGATTTCCTTCAGATTTACCTTTTCTATGTAGTGCAAGGGCCTGCCAGATTGCATACAAATTGAAAGTGTTTAGGTTTGACCTCACATTATATGGTTTTGGTAAGTCTAAAGGAAAAAGTCTTCAGAAAATCTTAAAGTGTGTATAGCCCATTAGTGCGTATAAATGCATATGTATGCCCCTAAATGTATTCCAATGGCCAGAATAAATTACCATTCTGGCTAGTAGATTGCATTTAGCCTTAAATACTGTACCCACATAAACATGCGTACATACATGCATAAATGCGCGTTAAAATTGTAGTATTTGAGGCGTTTTTTCTGCCAAATTATTTTCATAAATCCATGTGCATGAGGCCTAAATGTAGTGATAATAAAATCTTTTACAGTTAAAATAACAGTAAAATATATTACAGTAGTTAGTAATGATCAAAACTGAAAAATCAATGTGTGTATGGCCTGAATTGCTCATTCCTAAAAACCTTATTGAATAATGTAATGTGGTGTTTAAGATCAAGTTACTATATATCACTCTATTAAAAGATGAGGCTCTGAAGCGAGCACCTTCAAAGCAATGGTAGCAACCATATTTCTACTAAGGCTGATTTCTTTGAAAAGCTCTTTTAAAAAAAAACTGATTAAAACTCTTTTCTATTATAACACAAAGGTGCAACCTTTTCTTTACACCCTTTTAAAATGTTACAGATCCACAGACCTACAGATGTGCATCACTCCATTATCTCTTGCTAAACCTTGTCATCGCCCCGACATTCACAAGTGTCATGAGCTATTCAGAGGTTCATTAGCATTATGTTCTCAAGATTCCACAGGGATAACTTAATTCATTAAAAGAAACAACTGTATCATAATTTAAGTTGATACAGAGCCCTAGCAACACTTCCTAATCTGAAAATTAAAAAGGCTTGGAATGGCTGTACTTACGTGCCCTTCTTTGAAGATCTTAAAGCGGAACTACACCTAAAAGGGAAGTTCCAATTGTTTGCCTCCTCCTTTTTAACATTTGACATTTTTTTTGGGGGGGGGGGGGGGAGCAGGCATCTGGCTTTGACAGGTACCCATTCCCACTTCCTCCGAATCGCCTAGTCGATCTGAGCGGAAGTTTACCCCCTTGGCCCACAGCCTTCTTGAACACATCATAGATCCCAGAAGACTGCAAGACCATTCAGAAGGCACAGCACAGTTCATGCATGCGCAGTAGGAAGCCTGCTGTGAAGCTAGAAGGTAGGTTTACCTTTTTTAGATACCAGTGCCTCGACCTGAAGCCCACTGAAGAATAAGCTCAGGCGATGACGGCAGTGGATCCCTGGACAGGTAAGTGTCCTTATATTAAAAGTCAGCAGCTACAGTATTTGTAATTTTTTATAGAGGAGACTGTAGCTCCTCATTTTGAAGCTGACCAAACACTGAAAGTTCTTTTCATTCAGCCTAGATACAGTAAATTCCCTGCTTTTCCAATTGCATTTTGACAGCTGGAAATATTCCACCAGACTCAAGGGTATTGGGCTCGAAACAACCAACAGGGCCACCCACTGAGCAAATTTCAGCTGGTTTCTTAGGAACCCGACAAAATGCGTACAGTGAATGACTAGCTTTACAACGAAACTTGGTGTGCAGATTTAAACCAAATACAGTTTCACTGGAAGCTAATTAACCTGCAAACATTTTTGGGGCACTAACCTAGCACCCATTAGCAATATTTGCATTTAAACTCCATGCAAATACTGTAGCACCTCTTGTAGGAAACCTTCAGTAAATAAAGACTACAAGGGCAGTTTGCTATTCACTTTGCTGCAGTGCTCTCCAAAGCAACCTGTGGTAAGGAAAATGTTCTTTAGATGACTTGATCATACCTATTGAAGAAGTCCTTTATAATTAAAAAGGTGGAAAATACCCCATCACACAAAATAAACTTCTGTGAAGATAAACTCCAAACACTACCCACAGTTCTCTCTCGTTTGCTGCTTTCCACTATATAGACTTAATAGAACCCTTCCACTATTGCCAACCCGACATTTGGGATATTTTGAAGTGATTACACAGAGCCAAAATTGCATAGTTGGGAGAGCTAGACTGAAGAAGTGATTGTACCCGTTTGGTAGAGTTTGTGAATTCACATTTACAATTATTTTTACAGTAATGAGCCTAATAATACACATGATTTGGTAAAATAACACATGAAATACTGTGTGCCATAAATAATTGAACATATGGGGAAAAGTTTTTTTTGTTACTCAAACAATGGTTCTCCACAGATAACAATAGCGCACAAATAAGGCATGTGGTAAACCATCTATGAGTTGACCTCATAGCCTTTTTTTAATTTGTAATTTCAGTCAAATTCTAATGAAGGTTAAACCTACCCCCACCCCCTATTCTAAGACTTTTCTACCTACTCTGTAAAAGAAAAGATGTGTAGGCTTACCTATTCTGAAGCCGCTCCGGTCTGGTCACATGATTGGTTCCCAGCGCCAGCTTCAATGCAGAGGAGAGAGCAGCAACAACAGCTGCAAAGCCTGGGTGATGATGTCACCCATAGGCTTACTATGGGGCAGCCGTTGTTGGGTGTCCCTCCTATACAATGAAGCTGGGACCCGATCATGTAACCATACTGGAATGCCCTCAGAATAGGTAAATAGACATATGTGGTTCAGTACGGTGGGATTAGAACCCATTCATATTGAATGGGATTAAATCGCACTGCACCACACCAAAAGTAGCTCATGCACTAATTTTGTAAACGCAATGCAACTAGATTGCATGGTACTTCTGTATTAATCCTCTCTATCTGTCCTGTTTACCATTAGTATTAGGGATGCACCGAAATGAAAATTCTGGGCCGAAACCAAAACCGAAAATGCAGGATGCCCTTGGCCGAAAACCGAAACTGAAAATGACTTTTTCCCCCCAAAATTTTTTAAAATAAATAGAAGAGGGGCATACACCAAAAACAGGTAGCGACGTACACCTGTCGCTGCCACCCTGTCACAGTATATGTACTGTGATGGGTTGGCAAGAGGTTAATTTAATTACCAATGGTATTTGTATTATGCAGCATGAGGGGGTTAATGTATTGCCACTGCTGGTCACTCATCTATTAGTCTTTGTGCTGCATTAGTGCAACCAGTATCAGTGTTAATTAACACTGTTTGCACTGATACTGGTTGCATTAATGCAGCACAAAGGGGTTAATTAACTGCCACTGGTCGGTCACTAATGCATCAGTGACCAGCAGTGACAATACATTAACCCCTCATGCTGCATAATACTAATATTATAATTTATAATATTTATATTTATATACATTGAAACTTTTTTGCACAGTGTTTTTAATTTGGATTTCTTTGGGGTCACTCTGTTTGTGCAACCAAGCCGTAGATTCCCAACAGCTGACTAATTGGATGAACAACCAGTTTGATGAATCTAATTGCTGTCAGCTGCATGTATGGGGTGTATATATGGCCGATGCACATCCAGAGTGAACTTGGTAATGAGTAAGCGACACATCCAGTCGTGAAACGCGTCTACCATCTTGTCCTGCACTCACAGTTTGTATCTATATTTGCCATTTGATTGATGTGGAATAAAAACACTCCTTTTTTGAATTTCATCGGAAGTGCGGTCATTCCTTTTTGCTTGATGTGACCCTGGATTGCGGATCCGACCAGCACCTGATCCCAGTCTCACCTGGAGCGGTCTCCCCAGCCTGGACTCTGCATAATACTAATACCAATGGTAAGCTCGCCTCAGCTTCCCCCCCACTGCCTCAGCGCCCCCCCCCCCCACTGCCTCAGTGCCCCCCCCATTGCCTCAGTGTCCCCCCCACTGCCTCTGCGTCCCTCCCCATCTCAACGATTCAACCTCTTTACTGTCACTCTGCTGAGTGCTCCTCTGGTGTCCTTCATTTAAAAGAAGCGCCTCTGGCCGGCGGCCCGCCTCCCGGTGATGTCACTACTACGATGTGTGTATGAATGAAGTGACACACCGGGCGGGAGGGCGGGCGAGCGGCCGCTAATAGATATAGCTATGTGAGCCTTCACTTCACTTCACTGTCAGCGGGACTGTGTGTGAATGAACTGACCTGACATCGGGCGGGGGGGGGGGCGGGGGGAGCAGCCGCTAATAACTATAACAATGTGAGCCTTCACTTCCCTGTCAGCGGAGATACATGCCTGACAGGGAAGTGAAGGCTCACATAGTGACAGCTATTAGCGGCCGCTCCCCCCGCCCGGTGTCAGGTCAGTTCATTCACACACAGTCCCGCTGACAGGGAAGTGAAGTTCACATAGTTATATCTATTAGCGGCCGCTCACCTGCCCTTCCGCCCGGTATGACACTTCATTCATACACACATAGTAGTAGTAGGGACGTCATTGAGAGGCGGGACTTTTAACCTGCGCTGCGCCCTCCTCCTTCCTCACGGCGGCCATTAATTTCGGAATTGTTAACCCATTATCGGCTGAAGTGGGATAGGCTCATTTTCGGCCGATAATTTCGGTGGCCGAAATTTCGGTGCATCCCTAATTAGTATCAAAAGTGGAAGCAAAAAAAATCCCAAATTTTGGGTTAACACCTGAACAGTAATAGAAGGGAAATCTTGCAATGCGGAAACTAGTTCTTGTGACCCCGATGACACAATGGGATACCCTCACTTTTGAGGAATTTTCTCTCACTTCCTGTTTTGGCTATGGGACAGGAAGTGAAGGAAAATCTCCCCTATGGAACTAGGGTTGCCACCTCATCCCTTTAAACCCGAACACATATGAATTACACAGGTTCTGAGGCTAATTTAATGCAGGTAACGCACCAATTGAGTTTAAATACCACCTTAATCAGCCACAGAACCTTTGTAATTATTATGTGTTTGGTTTAAAGGGATGAGGTGGCAACCCTACTATTTATGCAAATTAAAAGACCAAATTAAGAATGTATACCAACAAAAGCCATCAGAATATTCATCAGAGAGCAGGAACTTGAAGAGATCAGCAAATATACGATTTGTAACATTTTAGATGAGCAGCATGGTGGCATAAGTACGAAACAATAGCAGCAGGCTGCAGTCTCCATGTTTGGCCATTTCTATAGAGACTCACAATTTTTCAAGAAAAATATTCAGGATTTAAAAAAAGAAAAGTTTTATCAATAAATTATTATACAGAGAAGCGTGTGCGAAGAGATAAAGGAATGTAACTTTAATTACACAGTAAGTCATTTTTCAATGCAAGCTATTAAGGCCTGCACATCCATCCTTATATTTAATCCAGCTGAAAATACTTCAATGCAATTTGCAGGTTTGAGCAAGTCCAGAGGTCCAAATGATTGCTCATTATATTTAATAGAAAGTTGGAGGCATGCGGATTGGTTAACCACAAAACTGCTTTTGTCACTAATCACCTAACAGACAAAAGAGGAGACTCGGCTACTGTGATTCAGCATGAACACTTCAGCTGCATGCAGGAAAAAAATGGGATTAAAAATCAGGGTCTGTGGTAGATTTGAAGAAGTGAGTTTCCGCTGTTAGTTCTCCGCTGATTGCTGTTTTTTTGTGAACTACATGAATAACAAGTTATGAATTTAAAGCGGACCACTAAGAGTTACACTTCACAAGAATCAATATTACTAAATTGCATTATACTTTTGTGTAAAATGTACCCCTTTTTATCGTGAATAAGAAATTACTGCTTCCTCAAGTGACCTAAAGTCTAAGGCAGCCAGCAGGTTGAAAAAAAAATGCCTCAATTCCCCCATCCACATAACCGAGGTGCATGGGGGAATTCCTCCCACTGAGTTATTGTATTCTGACAGTGGGAAGACTTCCTTTCTGTAAGAATACATTGATCAGTGCTGCGGCACTAATCGATCGGGAAAAGCCCGACAGGGTGGCTGAACCAGCCAAATTCAGATCCATGTACGACCAGCTTAAGACACATAGACTTTATGGTCGATAGTTGCCAGGAGCATTTTGGCTGTTTCACATCAATATTGATATCTGCCATTAGAAAAATAAAATACAGCTAATTGGAAAGAAGGGATAATGTAATTGTATCCAGGAAGACTTTGGGGTCTGTCAGGAATAATCCCCCTAATGTGTCTAATATGTTTATTTCCTGTGATTGTCAGCTTCATCTGGTGGCCATAATGCAGTGTTTTCCTGAATAAAGTAGTCCAACAAATGACCACATGTATGGCCATTAGATGAAGCTGAAAGTCATAGGAAATAAACATAAAAGTGATTGTAAAGTCTAGTTTAACCACTTAAGCCCCGGAAGATTTTACCCCCTTCCTGACCAGGGGGTTACATAGTTACATAGTTAGTGAGGTTGAAAAAAGACATCAGTCCATCGACTTCAACCTATATTTTGCGATTCGGCACTGCGTGATTTTAACGGACAATTGCGCGGTCGTGCGACGCTGTACCTAAACGAATTTGACGTCCTTTTTTTCCCACAAACAGAGCTTTCTTTTGGTGGTATTTGAACACCTGTGCGATTTTTTGATCATGCGCTATAAACAAAAAAAGAGCGTAAATTTTGCAAAAATAACAATATTTTTCACACGAAATTCCCCCCAAAAAAATGTAAAAAATCAAACTTTTTTAACATTTTCGGCCAATTTGTTTAATGCTACATATGTTTGGTAAAAAAAAATCGCAAAAAGCGTATTTTGATTGGTTTGCGCAAAAGTTATCGTGTTTACTAACAAAGGGAAAGATTTTTGTCATTCTTGTTGGTTTTTTTTTAACGTGTAATGGCGGCGATCTGCATTTTTTTTTGCGGGACTGCGACATTGGGGCGGACAGATCGGACCCTTGACTGACATTTTTGACACTTTTGGGGTTACCAGTGACATTTCTACAGTAATCAGTACTATACATATGCACTGTTACTGTAAAATGACACTGGTAGTGAAGGGGTTAACTTTTTTGAGAGGGAGGGGTAGTGTGTGTCCCTAGGGGCGTGATTCTAACTGTGATTGGCTGTGGCTTGAGCTGTAGGAGCAGTGATCAACGGTCCTACATAGTAGAACCGTATGATCACTATTCCTACACAGGGGAGAATGACAGGCGGCTTGTTTACATCAGCCGCCTGCCTTTCTCCCGCTGTCACGGAGCAGGAGTGGGAGCCTCCGGCGGCGCGCGCTCGCTCCCCAGAGCCTCACAGGCTAATAACGTACCCATACGTCACTTTGCCTGTGAGGGGCTGACCGTCACAGTATATGTACTTGCAGCGGTCGGCAAGTGGTTAAAAAAAAATAATAACAAACGTTATACTTACCTCTTCTGTGCAGTTGGTTTTGCACAGAGCAGCCCAGATCCTCTTCTGGGGTCCCTCTTCTGTGCTCCTATCCCCTCCCTCCTGTTGAGTGCCCCAACATCAAGCAGCTTGCAATGGGGCACCCGAGCCAAGCTACAGGTCTGTGTGTCCTTTCAGACACGGAGCTGCCGTTCAGCCCCACCTCCTCTCACTCCTGATTGGCTAACTGACTTTGATTGACAGCTGCGGGAGCCAATAGCGCCGCAGCTGTGTCTCAGCCAATCAGGAGGGAGAGATCCTGACAGCCTGAGGGACTCGTGGACATCACTGGACAGAGATGGGGCTCAGGTAAGTAACATTTGTTCAACATGTTTTTTTTTTTTTTTTTAATAAATAGACCCATTGGTGTATACAGGCTCTTGGACCTCTGAAGGTAAAGTCAATTATACAAACAGTTGCTATCTAGGAGTTACTAGCGTTAGTTTTCACTCCTGCAATGCAGGAAGTGAGTATCCACTGGTTTGTAACATCCTAGCAACAAGCCAGAATATGGGGGTTGCAAACTGGGATTTTTTCAGCCAGACTTCTGGGAGGGCTCAAATGGCTTACAGGCATGACAAAAATAATACACATTTTACAAAGCTACAAAGCTTTTCCTCTCAAAGTATCTGTGAACTGACATCTTTTTTTTAGAGAGAAACCTTGCCATCCCAATGCATTCCCTTACTTTTTTACTCGGTTATCCACAAAAAATATACTTACACGCCCTGTGATTTTAGCAGTGTTCTGTAAGGACCCACTGCGCTGCTGCACCAGGTCCCACACAGCCATCTTTCACTATGACGTCATCGGGGGCTGACTGTCTCTTCTGGGTTCTTGTAAATGGCCCCTAGATGATCATGACATGCATGTGCAACACCATCTGGAAGAAGAAGTCAACCCCCCAAAGATGCACTTTACGCATAGTAGAGTACCCAAAGGCCTCCTGGGATGTATAAAGTTAATATCCCAGGGTGATATTGGAGGGTTCCACAAAATAAATCTGTAAGAGAGGAGGGGGTAGGAGTAGAATTATAAAAAGTGGGTGGAAAGGGTGAAGGTCTGCCTTAAGCATGTGATGCTGCATAATATTTGTCTGTAACATCTCTGCTGCAAGAGTTTTCGATTGTTTAATCTGTGTTACCGCAAACACTGCACACATTTCTAAGTAAATACCGAGCAAAAGGGTCAACCTGGTAAATATAATGTGATTCTACAAATATGGACTAATTACTGAAAGCTGGAAATGTGCCTGTCTATGGCCCATGGAAAAACAATAAAAGGGTTATGCGATACACTGAGGGGTGAGAATAATCTGATCAGGATCTAGTAATCTAGTTGGCTGAGGTCGGAGGCCTGTTGCTAATAGCAGGCTGTGTCATCTGCTATGTTTTGACCAGACTAGACAAATCAGTGAGGCCTGCGGGATATTCCATCTATCTCTGAATATCAGATTCCTGTATTTCCTGTCAATTGCACTGGACTAATTTTAGAAGCAAGATGACATAAGTATGCTGGAAAAAACGAAATGCCTATGGGCTTGACCAGCACTCTGTGTACATATCAGCTACGCAGAAGCTAAAATGTCACTAACAGTACAAGATAACCCTTCCACTGCCAGAGGAGTAAACAAAGCTGGGGAATAAACAAAAAGGTCAGAACTGACCCCTGTACCCGATGGCCTTGTGTCTTTATTCTTCATGTTAGTATCAACATTTCGATATTTTAGTGACTGATTTTACATCTACTTCAAAAAATATTTCCACTTTTGAAGCCAAATTTTAGAGAACTTCACTATATGTTTGTTATGGGTTCCCATTCATACAGCATTTAAAGGATAAAGCCTAGTACACACAGGCTGAATGTCGAGCGACATCGGCCGGTTCAATATAAAGCAGCCGTCATTTGGCCCACTTGTATGGCAGCGGTCCAACCAATTCTGTTGGACGAGCATGCTGGAAAACCAGCAGCCGACCGACTCCTGATCAGTGCTTTCAGCCAATCGCTGAGATCACTGACTGGAGTGTTCTGGTGGGGGGGACCGTCTCCTTGTCAGAACACAATAGAACAGCAGGGAAGATTGCTGTGCTAACATTGGTTAGTACAGTCGGAGCCGTCAGTTTTTTTCAGTTCAACCCGCTGGTGTGTACTAGGCTTATGCTAACCTACACCTAAGCTAAGTCCTAACACTAAACAAATCCCTTATTCTGTAATTAAAGCTCATCCGGCACAACTGGACACGTTTCTGCAACCTCTCTAAATGCTATTCTTACTAGTGATCGTCCAATATCGTTTTTTCATTGCCGATACCGATATTTTGGTCATCGTGTATTGGTATCGGCCAATGTGGGCCCATATTTTCGTACATTTAAAAACTTTCTTTTTTTTTTTTTTTTTTACTTGACAGGTACTCTTGTGGAGGTCTCTTGTGGAAAGACCCCAAACCCCTCCTCTTCACTTAAAAGCATTAAAAACGCCAAATTTGGCTGTTTAGAATGCTGTAATTTTAATCTGGCGCATGACATCACTTCCGGGTTTTTGCATGGAGACACGATCAGAGCGGCTGTGATTGGGTCTTCGGCGGCCATGCAGGCTGGTTGCTTGGGTCTCCTGGTGGGACGGGAGACCCGGGTGAGCCACGGAAGGCGGTGGGAGGGGAGGACGTCCCCTACCGCTCCTTGTAATGACAGCCAAGCGACTTCTCAGCTGCATCGGTTGTCATTACAAGACAGCCGACCAGCGGCTATGGACGTTGGTACCGGGGTGATGCCACTAGCTGCAGGCATCACTCCTGTACAAGCACATTCTGAAATATCGGTAATATCGGCCACCTTGGTGGCCGATTCCGATATATTGGGGAAAGTGCCTATCGGCCCTCCATATATTGGCTTTGCCGATAATCGGTCGATCCCTAATTCTTACCCATGAGTTTTAGGAGGTTTCTGAAGGTAGGGCATTAATATTACAATGTTAATGGATCTGGTTTGGAAACTGTCGTCCATCATTTATGATGTCTTTTAGATTCAAGACTATTTGGGCTATAGGCAGCTACCGTCATTGTGCTAGTGGGGCGCAAATACATTTGTTTTTGTTACAAGATGAAGGATACAGAGGAGTACTTTACTAAATCCACTTTGTTCTGTGCATAAGAATAAATAAAATAATGTGAAAAAAAGTGAAATGGCAAGGACATTATGATCTTAGGAAAGGCTGGTGTTATTCTTTTCTACGCCATCAATTTTTCCTGCAGGAGAAAGCAGGTCCTGTGGCATTGAGCCCTCCTGACGTTGATTTGTTCTCACTGCCAGGGACATATTATTTTGGGGAATGTGAGAAGACACGTGTGGTTCAGTGTACTGTTCTACAAGAATTCCTAGAAATACTGTAAATCTCCGTGTAACAAGGAGTTTCCTGTTATGTCACACATGCTTGGAGTGCAGTCAGGAAATGTGATGCACGGCAGTAGGTGCACACTTGGACTCCATGTAACGTGGACAAATGGAAACTATTACACGCTCTCCCTCCCAGTTTTATATATCTCAGTGAAAATGGAAGGAAGTTATGGCTCCAGAAGAGTAAAGAATTTACTTGAAAGTTCATTCTAGGACGTAGCTCTCAACACCTACTAAACATTTTGTATGAATTGGCTTGTTCCTTTCCACTAATTCTATTTAATGAAGACTTCAAAAAGCCACTGCAAATAATATATTTATATTGAAAGAAAGAGAGGCACACAATGCATTCCACATACATGTAATAGTGATAGCAAATATGTTAACTGTTTGAGAGCACAACAGTAGGCTGGTCTTACAGACGTCAGGGGTACTTTAAAATATAACAAAAAGACAATTTTTTTTTGTTGCGGAGAGAGTGGAGAGGAAATAGAACCCCTATATGGTTATAATGCTGTCTCTGCCCTTAGTAGGGAGATTAGCCCTCTCTATATGTCTTTGTGAGTTCACAAAGAGTGAAAGTGAAAGAAAATCCCAAATTTGCAGTTGTCCCTAGAACAGTAAAAGAAATCTCTCAATTGGGATACTAGTTCTGGTAAAACTGGTGACAACTCCGTTTTGAGAGATTTTGAGAGATTTCCTCTCACTTCCTATTTTGGCTATGGGATAGACGTGAAGGGAAATCTCCCCAAAGGAACACAGATGGCATAAAAAAGGGGCTATAACCCTCCATTACACTATCTAAAATGAAACAAAAAAAGTTTTGCCTTTAGTTGTACTTTAACCACTTTAGCCCGGAGGATTTGGCTGCTAAAAGACCAGGCCCTATTTTGCGATTCGGCACTGCGTTACTTTAACGGACAATTGCGCGGTCGTGCAAAGCTGTACCCAAACAAAATTGACGTTCTTTTTTTCCCACAAATATAGCTTTCTTTTGGTGGTATTTGATCACCTGGGCGATTTTTATTTTTTGCGCTCTAAACAAAAAAAGAGCGACAATTTTGAAAAAAATTATATTTTTCACATTCTTTTTATAGGAAATTCTCAAAAAAAAATGTAAAAATCTAAATTTTTTAACATTTTAGGCCAATTTGTTTTCTGCTACATATTTTTGGTAAAACAAATCGCTAAAAAAGCGTATTTTGATTGGTTTGCGCAAAAGTTATTGCGTTTACTAGCTACTGGAAAGATTTATGTCATTTTTATTGTTTTTTTTTACTAGTAATGGCGGCGATCTGCGATTTTTTTGCGGGACTTCAACATTGCGCCAGACAGATCGGACCCCTAACTGACATTTTTGACAATTTTGGGGGCACCAGTGACATTACTACAGTAATCAGTGCTATAAATATGCACTGTTACTGTAAAAATGACACTGGCAGGGAAGGGGTTAACTGTATTGGTGATCAAGGGGTTAAATGAGACCCTGGGGGCGTGATTCTAACTGTCAGGGGGCGTGGCTTGTTAGATCATCACAGAGACATACGATCATATATAGCATCCTATATAGCAGGATCACATAGCCTCTGTGATCATCTAAGGGAGAATGACAAACGGCTGTGTTTACATCAGCCGTCTGTCTTTCTCTCTCAGCTGCGGGAGATTGCAAGTGGCCGGCGGCCATCAGAGCCGCCGGTCACACGCACTGGCTCCCCAGCTGACGAGCGGGCTCGCCCCCTAGAGTCTCCTGAGCGAGAAATCATAAGCGATGTCTGTACGATGTGAATTTGCATCAGATTCGGACCACAGGACCCTTTTTTGAGTCCGCAGCAGAATCATATCCGAACTGTCAGTTCGCACTGTGATATGCAAACTGATCTGGGGGTGTCGTTAACTTTGTATTGACACCCCCAGCGATTCGCATATGGAAGTGCGAACTGCCTGCGATTTGAATGCAATGCGGGAACCCGCAGTGGATTTGCAGGGTTCCCGTATCGCATATATGTTAACCGAGCCTTACATATCAGTATTAAACTACAGAGTATCTAAACCCAAAATTGGTCTACGGAGATAACAGAAAACAATGCTAACTGACTACAATCCAGAGGCAGAAAGCACAGGAGGTTATCAGCTCACAGAATTTCTGCCTGGATAAACAGCTATTTTTTTTTGCACTTGTCAAACAGATATAATAAAACCCTTTCAATGCTTGTTAACAGATCAAAATGGAGAAAATACATGAAGTTAATTATTAGTTAATGTACACTTTAATATGTTATGGAAATCTATTGACAATGCCATAGCAATGGATGTATCCAAGTGAGATGTATATACCGCTCAGGTGAGTGCTTGATAACAGTTCAGTGTGGGTGCCCGCCCTGGCTCACCACCGCAAACGTCGAAGATAAAGAGAAATTGGCCACACACCACCACAAGACTGATACAAAATAATTCCTTTAATGTCTTCACAGTCAGCAAAGCAAGACAGGACAAACTGTTATTAACGTGTTTCACACTTAAATCACATGCTTGATCATAATGATTAAAGTGATTATAAAGTCTTGTTTAACAAAAAAAAAAAGATAACAAACATTTTATACTTACCTTTTCTGTGCAGTTGGTTTTTTGCACAGAGCAGCCCAGATCCTTCTCTTCTCAGGTCTCTCGTTAATGCTCCTGGCCCTACCTCCTACCGAGTGCCCCCACAGCAAACAGCTTGCTATGGGGGCACCTGAGCCGAGTTGCAGCTCCATGTGTCAATTCAGACACAGAGCTGCTCTTCAGCCCCACCCCCTCTCTCTCCTGATTTGCTCACTGACTTTGATTGACATCTGCGGGAGCCAATGGCGCAGCGGCTGTATCTCAGCCAATCAGGAGGGAGAGTCCTGGATGGCCGAGGGACTCGTGGACATTGCTGGACAAAAAGGGGGCTCAGGTATGTATTAGGGGGTGCTGGGTTGGTTGCTAAATACAGAAGGCTTTTTATCCTAATGTAGAGAATGCATTAAAGAGGAAGTAAAGCTTCCTCCTTAACTTGTAGCTATAGGTAAGCTATGCACTGTTTAGGAGATATTTACTTTGCATGAAGCCAGTGACACTACTGGCGCATGCGCTCTGAAGGAACAGCCGCCCATGCCGTTCCTTCAGAGCCCTGTGCCGTGAATAGCGGCTCCCACGCGCAAGCGCGGGAGTGACACCATCGCAGTTTCAGGCAATCAGATGGCCCGAGGACGCAAACCCAGAAGTAAGATGGGTGAACATGTCGGCCGTGTCAGTGGTGAGCAGGTGCTTCGTTCTAAGGTAAGTATTTCATAATAAGCCAGTATGCGATGCATACTAGCTCATTATGCCCTTGTCTTTCAGGTTTTTATTTTTTTTGTTGGAGGTTTACAACCTCTGTAAGATAAAAAACCTTTTGCCTTTACAACTCCTTTGGGCAAATAATTAAAGTGTGAAACGTGTCAACAGTTTGTCCTGTCTTAAGTGGAGTACATACTAGTAGAAAATCTGCCGAAAATTCCCGTCCGAGGTAAAATCGTACGATTTTCAGCTAGTGTGTACACAACTTTCAGCAGCCCATGCCGACATTTTTAACGAAAAAAAACGGAGGGACAAACACCAAAATTTTTATCGTCTGTCCCCCTGACGACCAATTTTCGTTTAATGTGTATGCAGTACGTCTGTGAAAAATCGGATACGAAAGACCGCGCATGATCTGAAGTTGCTGACAACCCGGAAGTCTGGGAACAAATGAAAACAAAAAAATTGGACAAGAAATTTCGTAAACATTTATGCACTGTCAACTAAAAACGGTAATGAACGCTGAGCAAGAGAGAGAAAAATCGGAGGATATTTCGTCCGATTTCCGTCAAGTGTGTACGGGCCTTTACTTTCCTGACTTTGAAGACATTAAAGGAGTTTTATTTTGCACATAGAATGCATTAAGATAAAAAAAAGACCTTCTGCCTTTACAATTCCTTTAAGCCCTTTCTTTTTTTCTAGTGAAATTCAGCAATACAACCTGGTTGTGTGATTGGAGGAAAGATGGGGGGTGGCAGTGCTCTTCTCGGTGGAGAGGTGAAGTCAGTGGGAGAGGAGCTTCAGAGCTCTAAAAAATAGATGAGGGATGCTGACCCTCCTCCGAGCATCAGTGGACTTAGTCTTGCTCTGTTTGCTGTCTCAACTGCTGCCATCCCAGACTAAAAAACACGTAACCCAGCAGTGCTCTGGCAGGTAGGTTTCTGTGGTGATTACTAGGAGTACTGGGAGGCATTTCTGTAGTATCTTTAAAAATGCTCGGAAGGATAGGGATGATGCTGGGGAGGAATTAGGTGGTGATCACTGGTCATGGTACAAATACACACATAATCTGCTCTGTTTTGCATCCCTTGAACTGTATATTTTGTCAGCCATACTATTTCTGCAATAGCCATAAAAGAAAATTGCAGCGCTGAAAATATAATAAGTGTTCACAAATAAATGGTATTGATAATGTGACGTTTCTTGTGACGAAAGTTCATATAGATGATATGACAATATTCAGTGGGTATAATCTTGTGAACAAGTAGAATCAAATGATGAGAAGGGAAAAAAAAGGTAATCTCCAACATCAATAACGAGTGAAGTGCCAACTCGCCAGAACCAGATGCTGTCTAGATTATAGGACAGCAAACGAGTGTTATGCGACCAGTCTCAGGATATCCAGGGCATCTGTCCAGTCAGCAACCTCCGGCCTCATGGGTAACCTCCAGTGTGATGATCAACACATCATGCAATGGTTAATTTTGCAAAAAAATGGAAGAGGCTCATGGTGCAGTATGAAATAAAATCGGTTTAATAAACAACTCTATATTGTGTATCACTGGTACAAAGTGCAGTGTACATAAAATATAAAACATACAGCGGTAAAAATGAACTCACATATAAAGCCACCACCGCAAAAGCTCCTGAGGACGCGTTGGACGCGAAACGGCCATAGAGCTTGTTATCTCAAACACTTAAGGTCCCAGCCATCACTTATCCTTTAGTGGTGGTTTTTTATGTGAGGCCAACAACAACCAACTTCAGAAGTGATGTCATGTGATGGTTAACTTTCCGTGTGTTTTTTCTTCTCTGAGCATGCCCAGTCTTGCTCATCTGATTTTTGTTGGCCGAAATCTGTACTGACTGAGGAACAATCGGCCGTTCTTTGTTGGCCAACAAAAATTTTATAGCATGCACACCAGACTTTGTTCGGCCGAAAAGTCGCAGTCGGTTGTCGAAAGCATCATACTAACAAGCCGACAATCGGCCGATCGGACGTTGGCCGAATATTTACGGCCAACAATCGGTACGTGTGTACGAGGCTTTAGACTGCTAAATTAGGACCTTTGGAGTGCCAGAATAGAAAGCTAGAGTATTAATATTGGTGGGCCTATTAAACTCTGTCTAATTAGCTCCAGTAGCCCTATTTTAGTTAAAGTAGCATACTTTAGCAGCCTATTTATATATTAAAGGTTGACTTTTAAAACCCTAATGATTTTCCATCTATATACATTTACTGCTCACACGCAATTCTAACTACGAAGCAGCTAGTGAGCTGAAAAAATTAGAATCCACTCCCTAGACACTCAAACAAATTATATTTTTACCAGCAACTTCCAATGTGCTCAAAAAGTCTAAATATATTAGCTTGATAGGAAACCTTCATTAAATTTTAACTTTACAGAGGTTCCTGAGTAATTTTCTGCCACTGCAAGTGATATATCAACTTGGATAATATCACTGTCAATACCATTTACCATAATATCATCTAAGGACATATCTTTTGTTCAGAAATTACTTTTGAAAGTTTTTGAGGTTAAAATTTTAATAACGGTGTCTTATACTTGAATGACTCCACAAAACTGTTTGGCTTAGGAAAATTTGGTTGTGTCTAAAAATGAGGTCTTGTGTCCTTTAAACATTGGGCCGGAATTTTAACCCAAATTTGGTGCTAGTATTAAAAAATAAACATTGCAGAAGCACTGGCATTATATCTGTAGTGGCAGTCTCATGGAGAAATGCTAATATCAATTTAAAGACAATTTACTTATAAACTTAAAGTGGCGGCACAAAATGATATTCCCATATTTCCATACTTAAATCCATACTAAATATAATCCACTACTTAATGATCCAGTAATCTATTTTTTTTTTTTTACATTTAGTTGTTTCTTGCTGAGTTTTTCTGCCTTCTTGAAACATTCTTAATGAGTTCCTGAACCTTTCCTATTCTCTCTCACTTCTGTTTGTTTGGGACAAGCACTGCATGTTAGCTGCAATCATTTGCAGTGCACTATGTACACTACAAACTTCATAGCCCAAAGGGCTCTTTCACACGGGCGTTCAGTTTTTTTTGCCCGATCAGGTCCTTTTTTTTTTTTTTGAAACGGACATGGATTAAAGTATAAAACGAAAACTAATGTATTGGAGACCCAGAGTGCTTTGTGGAGATATATAAAATATTAAAACCATGTATTAAAAATTATATATCATGCACAAATCAGTATATATAAAAAAGAGTATATATAAAAAAGACTTCATAAGAGCATATATACTAGGCTGTCATATCATGTATTCATAATAAATACATATACTGATTTAAAAATAAATAAAACCTCAAATACATATTAATTCTATAAAAATACCTATAAAATATATATGAATCTCTATGTATCTGTAGGCTCGATTAGCTAAAAGCATATAATCAGATGGATTACAAATTCTAAAATTATTTTTTTAAAAATACATCAGACAAGACAGTTCACCTCTAGCTCTTCATTGAGACCTAGGGGCGCCAAACAATTAAATTTATAAATCCAGTATGTTTCCCGTTTACATAAAAACGAGAAACGTTCATTTTCTGTCAGGGTTCCTTTGGGAATACTTTCTATTGCCATCACTTCCAATTTCTTGAAGTCCTTGTTATGGTACTTTAAGAAATGACGTGGGACGCTATGCTTGTCGCATCCCTTATGGATGAGATGGCGATGTTCTCCTATTCTTTTCCGTAATGTCCGCATAGTACGTCCCACGTAGACCAATTTACAAACACATCTTAACACATATATTACGTATTCAGTCGAACACGTAATGAATTATTTAATGGGAAAAATATCATCCCTATTATTAATGGAAGTACAGGCTTGTACTATAGATTGACATGTCAGGCAACCGCGTTTCTTACATTGATAGATGCCTGTACGGTTATCGAAATAGAATCTAATATCGTTAGGGGCACGGGCCTGAGGTTTGAGTTTACTAGGGGCCAGAATGTTTTTAATTGTGCGTGCCTTTTTAAAAGTAACCTGTGGTACAGAGGGTAAAGTAGGGCCCAATCTATTGTCAAGAAGAAGAATATTAAAGTGTCTCTTGACAATATGTGAAATGGCCCTATACTGGTCATTGTAACCAGTTATAAATCTGACTTTGTTCGTATTGTCGACTTGATTGCATTTTTGGGTTGATTCGAGCTCCAAATGTGAACGGAAGGCCTCTTCAACAAGGGGTCGTAAAAACCCCTTGTCTAGGAAGCATTCTATCATTCTTACTCCCTGGTCACAATAATCTTCCCTTTTGGAACAGTTTCGGCGGAGTCTGTGGAATCACCATCAGGTCCCCACGAACCCATCAAGGGTTTCTACATACAAACCAGTGAGGAGACACAGAGGCTTCCGGGAGCGGTAGGACTGCACAATATCTGTGTATTGTATTGTTTTAATTATCGGATCCACCTAATAAATCTTTAAGAGACTATACATTGGAGTCCACATTGGGGTCGTTTGTTTAAATTGTGCACATCTGAGCGCCATCCCTCAATTCCCCTACTATTATCTGTATGTTGTCCTACGTTTGGGATTGGGCGAACAGTGTGACTACAGGTATTTTCTTTACATGCCATTGTGCATCCTCTGCTAAGGGACATTACAGGAATATTGCAGGACTTTCCAAGCTCTTGGATTAGCGCCAGAACTTCTATTTGGAGTTATTTGTAATAAAATAATAATAGTTGTCATATGACCAGATTCTCCCAACTAAGCTGTGGATCTCTGCAGCTCCTCCAGACTTACCATATACCTCTTGGCTGCTTCTCTGATTAATGCTCTCCTTGTCCGGTCTGTTAGTTTAGGTGGACAGCCATGTTTTGGTAGGTTTGCAGTTGTGCCATACTCTTTCCATTTTCAGGTGATTGATTGAACAGTATTCCATGAGATGTTCAAAGCTTGAGAAATTTGTTTATAACCTAACTGTACTTTAAACTTCTCCACAACTTTATCCCTGACCTGTCTGGAGTGTTCCTTGGCCATCATGATGCTGTTTGTTCACTAAGGTTCTCTAAAAAACCTCTGAGGGCTTCACAGAACAGCTGTATTTATACCTAAGAATAAATTACACACAGGTGGACTCTATTTACTAATTAGGTGACTTCTGAAGGCAATTGGTTCCACTAGATTTGGTTAGGGGTATCAGAGTGAAGGGGGCTGAATACAAATGCATGCCACACTTTTCACATATTTATTTGTAAAACATTTTGAAAACCATTTATAATTTTCCTTCCACTTCACAATTATGTGCCACTTTGTGTTGGTCTATCATATAAAATCCCAATAAAATACATGTATTTTTTTTAGTTGTACCATGACAAAATGTGGAAAATTTCAAGGGGTATGAATACTTTTTCAAGGCACTGTACTTGAGGGAGGGTCTGCTTTAAAAGTGCATTTGGTAGGGCCCAAGAAAATATTTGCCCAGGGTCCAATCAATACTAAAGACAGCCCTGATCTCCTGCTGTGATTATAGTATTTTGACAGCTGATAGAATGCAGACAATGTCTATGCACAATTTTACGTCCAGCTCCTTTGATTTTTCAGTCAAGAGATGTCAGGCGGGAAGTGGATGACAGTGCCACCCACTGAGTGAACTTTGGCTGGTTCCTCAATAACCATCTAAAATTCCCTCCATGTATGGGCTATTTTTTATAAGTGGAGGGAGAAGGACTGTAACCATGCAAAATCATGCAGGTGAAGTTCTGGTTTAAGCTGGGCATTTGTGTAACAAATTTCGGCTAGTTCCTGATGAACTAACTGAAATTTCAGCAGTAGGTGGTCCTGTTGGCACCCTTGCACCCTATGTCTTGCAATCTGAAAATTGAAGAAGCTAGGCAGAAAATTGTCAGCCAAGAAGTGGCTGCATCCAATCAGATACAGTTACTATTCTGGAAGCTGCCAGAATACAATTGCTTTTAGAGGAGATTTGTCCATAGGATGAATCTCCATGGGCTGAACAAGAAAAATCTTACAGTGCATGACCAGCTTTAGGGTGGTAAAATAACGAGAATCAGGCATACAGTAGGTGCATATGAAGCTTAAGCCAAGCATTTATAAAAAAAATTGTATATTATAGAAAAAGTAATTTTGTTTGCTATCTTTTGACTAAACAAACTTTTTATTCTCCTGCTGTATAGAATAATTGCTGTTCTGACTCTCATGCTTGACTTGTTTTCAGTCTCAGTGCAGTCTGACATAGCTCGTTTTCGAGTGTCTAGCAGTGCTTGTTGGGATTTCAAGCTTAATGACAAGCCTAAGGCACCACGGACCTGAACTAATGTGTAGAAAAGTGGAAGCAGCAGGCTCCATAGTGCTGTCTTTCACAGCATTAATAAAAGCATCAGAATAAACTATTTATTTATTCAAATTTACAAATAGATTGCATTTTCCTTTAGTGATTAAAAAAAAACGTGTAAAAAGCTGTAGGTTTAAAACCCCGTTCAGACAGGGGCGACGCGACTTGCTGGGGCGACCTGTGAAGTCGCGGCGCGACATGCACGGACTTCATATCATTGAAGTCAATGCAAGTCGCCTCCAGGTCGCCCCAAAGTAGTACAGGACCCTTTTTCTAAGTCGGAGCGACTTGTGTCGCTCCTATTAGAACGGGTCCTGTGCTAATCAATGGCAGGCGACCCACCGCGACTTGTCAGGCGACCAAGTCGCCTGACAAGTCGCGCTAGTGTGGATGGGGTCTTAGGCAAAAAATTTTGTGATTGACTGCATGGTTTCCAATAGTTTGCAGATTATATAGAAGACTTGCAACTTCTGCTATCCATATACTTTGCTAAAACAGGATGGTGTGCTGCAGCCGTAGGTAAATAATAAACCAGGTATAGTACTGTGATAGAATTAGACCTTTTTGGTCGAGTATTACAGCCTTTATAGCTGACACCTTCGATTTCCTAAATGTATGCAATCCTCAATGGTGTTTATTGGGTGTGTTTGAGGGCCGCAATATTTCTGCTTTGACCACATAGTTCTTGAGGTTTTACTGTATTATGCTAGGAAATGAATAGCCCTCCAATGGCATTCTACTGGACCCCGGCATTTAGGGATGTGGGAACAATTAATTAATCAAACCTTGCTTTTGTACAAGCTGACATATGATGCTAGGGGTCACCTAGGGACATTTTTACAAAATTTGGGGACCTTGGCTAGACACCCAGGACACGGTAAATTCTCTTCTTTCCTTGATAGTGGATCCCACACTGTAGCTCCATTAATTGTGTTGTTTTGTACGGTCATGCTGGCTGTGTTTTATATTCTACCACCTCCGGGTGCAATCATCTCAAGCACAACAATTACCCTTTTTCTTTTCTATTGGTTGAAACATTGTGTGACATACAGCTCCGTGACTGACAATATGCTGTTCATTATTTGTCAAAAAAGTTTGGATGCATCCACCACATTCTTGACTACATTTGTTCACTGTAACCTCTTTTATCTTTTTTATACTTTGGTAATTTGCTCACAAGACACTTTGGATGTGTTTTCCTGTCTTTAGAATGTTTCTTCATGAATGTACATTTGTCGGCATGTAACTAATAAAAACGAGTAGTTTAAAAAAAAAAAAAAAGAAAAACAGAAGCTTTGCTAAGTGGATGAGTGAGTTTGATTATAATGTTGGCAGTGCCTCCACCCAGGGCAAGGCCTCTGTGAACACAGAAATTTCCCTTGTGAAATGAACCAGTAGTATAATCAATGTGATTGGAAGCAGAGGAACTACTGCAACCAGCAAATACCATTACCTAAAAAGTATATAGCAGCACACCAATATGGAAATAATGCAAGCTTCACAAAAGAAAAAAATAATATTAGTAAATACATCCAATGTACAAACAGATATTATCAGCAAGGGGACCAAAAAGAGTCCTGGTGGAATTGTGTGCATATACCCAAGTATATACAGTATAGGTTCTAATAAAGGAATTTATAGATGAATGTTGCAGCCAGTTACAGGTGCCCCTGGTCATTATGTGGCATCTGTCTTGGTGTCAAGAGACCAGAATACAAAGATCTGTGATGATGAGGAGACCCACCAGCCTCTGCCTCTGTCTAACCAGCCTGGAACACATTTTTTTCACCAGCAGAAATTGTGGTGTGGCACTAGAACTCAGAGTCCACCTATCTATTCTGCATCTTAGTCCCTGCATCTTAGTCCCTAAGAGCCTACACTGTCATGCAACTGGACCTTCCTGACTTGAAAGAGTTAACTAAAATAACAGGAGCTGTATTTAAACTCTATTGCAATAAACAGGTTCACCTACTAAAATACAACACGGTGACCAGTACATACAAACTGTCTTACAGATTTTGGCATAGTGCATGTGAGATATCGAAAAGGGGACATATATACATGTATTTCATTAGTTTTTTAGAGACTATATACTGTAAATATATATATATATATATATATATATATATATATATATATATATATACACATATACACACACACACACACACACACACACACACACACACCACACACACACACACAGAAGCTATGGGCAAGAATAATAAACTATTCACATAGGAACACTTGCCTAATAGTCTCTGCTTCAGGCCTGGATGCATAGATGGCCAGTTGGTCCAATTCTGTGTCTACTTTCTGGAAAATACACTTGATATAATATCACAGTCCTCCATTTGGGGTTTCTGACCCAGCTAAGAGGGACAGGAAGTACCTGTCTTTAACCAACTAACTCTGTGGTAATTAACAAGCAAAAGCTATTAAAAAACACAGACAGTAGAAAGCAGTAGATCTCTACACAAGCAACATTAATACTTTTGTTGCATCTGTTGGCATCTTGGAGAAATGCTTATTTTATAAGTCAAACATGCAGTAACCCACGACAATTATTTACAAATCATATTTCACTGTGCTGATTACATTAATACAGATATGTAAGGTATGGATACCACAGAGCCTGAAAAGTCCTTGCAAAGGGTAAGGGGGTAAATCTTAAATAAAAAAATAATAATTACAACTTTTCTCTTCAAGGAACCTTATGTAATGACGCAACTGTAAGCCCATGCCCATTGGCTCCTAAAAGTACCTACTGGATTCTAAACTGGCCTGATTGGTTCCACATCTATCTACCACTAATGTAAAGTTTGTCCTTATTCATGCAAGCTCAGGAGGCAGAAAAGCATCAAGCCCCTGCATGAATTGGTCCAGAGTTCCTCTGACTACCTTGTAAACATTTCTGCTGCGGATAGCGATGAAAGTCAGGAGGCTGCAGAGCAGGACACAGAGTGACATGTATGCTCCACTAGGATGAGGTGCTATTTGTCTCAAAAACTCTCAATAAATACTTCAATATACCCTGACGATGATTATATACAGTACATGAATTATCAATCCTTTTATCTGGTCTTTTTACAAAAACTGAATATCAATAAATATCATTCCAGTTAAATATATCCACTAATAGGGAATGCACGAAGGATAATATCCATATTAGCATATGTTCTGCTCGCAGCAGACACAAAAGAAGCAGTTGTGTTTCTTGCTAGGTAAGTCTCTAGTGATCTACGGAGTCATGTAAGGATACTTGTGAGCGTAACTTTGTTCTTGGTGTTTGATCATGAAAACGGCTGCATTTGGAGGTAGACACACTGAAAATAACAGACTTTGCTTGTTTCCTTATTTCCATAATTAAATTGGGGTCAGGCAAGGACTTTGACGTGCTGTAGTTGTCTCATCCAAACAACTATTTGTCTTGATCTTGTAAGTAAATGAAATATCTAAGGCCCTTTGCGTATGGGGACATTTAGCTGCTATCTGTGCATTTGTCCCTGAACATAGAGGCCATAAACACGAGAATCACGCTACAGCATTTAGCCCCATCCAGTCGCAGCCATTGACTGCACCTGTCCCTCCCAGGTGCACTAAAGTGCTGGGAAGCCCAATGTGCAGCTGGATGCCCTTTTGTGCATAGGGTGTAGGGCCTCATTCACACTGGCACTGTTAAATCTGCATTTATATACGCTTAGAGGACATCTCTAAATGCAAATAAATGCATGTAATGATTTATCATGAGTGCCATTCAAACGGTGCATTTAAAGTGTGGTGCATCTAACTGTATTTAGAGAAAATAGAATTCTGATTGGAAACTCTAAACATTGCTAAACGCATGTATATGCGACTAAATGTGTCTAAATGCGACTAATTCAAAGCAGGCACATCTAAAACACAGGAAATCGTTATCTGAAATGCATAATAGTTGTTTATTCTTCACAGATGACTTCTGTGTTTTGAAAAGCTAAATCCAGGAGTGCCAGTGTGAATGAAACCTTAAAGAGGAAGTAAAGTCTGCACTTTTTTTTTTCTTTTTTTCTTATCTGCAAAGTAAATGCATAATGTGCTGCATCGCTTACTACCACATAATGTAACACTTACCTGCAAAAAAAGCCCGCGTCGTCCTTGCTGGAGGCCGCATCCATCTTCGCCCGTCTTCCTTCAGGGTCCGTGGACTTCGGCTGTACCACCGGCATGAGCGAGGGAGCTGCCGTTTACGGCACCGGCTCTGAAGAAGCGGCACGGGCGGTCCTTCCTTCAGAATGCATGCAACGATGATGCCATCGGCTGCATGCAATGTAAATAGCTCCTAAACTGTGTAGGTTTAGGAGATATTTACAGTACCTGTAGGTAAGCCTTATTATAGGCTTAACTACAGGTGCAAATTATAAAGGTAAGTTTACAACCACTTTAACGTGAATTTATGCACAAAAACACTTCTTGTAATTGGTATAAAAAATTTTTTTACAAATAGTAATAGATAGTCCTTAACGATACCTCTGGGTATAGCTGGGTATGCATGTATCGAAAAATTTCGATCTGAGTACCCCGCTTTGTTCAACATAAACCGACCGTTAGACTGGCACTTACTTCTGCACTCCTGTGACCCAGAATCAGTTGGCTGATGTCACTGAGCAACTCCACACTATAGAAGGATCCCAGCAATAATGTATGGATCCACCCAGATGCTTGATCGGTAGCATAGAGGTGAGTTTGAAGGTTTATTTTTTGATTCTTATACTTCTTCCTCTCTTCTATGGCTAATTAAGCTTAAAGCGGAAGTAAAGTCAGCTATAAGTTTGTTTTTTTTAAAGCCCCCTAGGTGGGTTATGCAATAATGTACTAGTATGCATAGCATATTAGTACATTATGGCAGATTTACCTATCATATGGTGTTCTCCAGCGCAGTGCTGGGAATGATCCAGCGGGTCCCTGGCGTTTCCATCTTTGTCCGGTCTTCCTTCCAATATCATTCTCTTGCACCTTCTGGGTCCTGTGGCATCAGCCACTTGATAGACCAGGCGCACGGGAGTCACATCGCGGCGGCACGGATTGGGGGCCAATCGGGGCAGTAAATGTTGGCTGAGTTGCACAGTGAACATGACAGCTGACAGGCAGAAGGATGCGTTTATGGCAGAAGAGACCAATAGGGTGTCTTCTGTCATAAATACACTGCTTGTCAGCCATTTGATTAAAAACAAGTTTACTTCCACTTTAGCTGGAATTCCACTTAAAAAACTCTCGTAGATAATATTAAAATATGTGTTTAATAAGTTAAAGATTGTTGCAAAGTGTAGCAGTCCTATATCTGATAACAAACCATTTTTATAATTCCATGTTAGTAAAATAAATGAAAGTAATATCACCATTTAAAAAACGATCTTGACAGTATAGCAATTAGTAGATTTGCTACTCACGAAGAATAAAACAAATGATTAAAATTCCACAGAAATTACTTCTGTGCCGTGTAAGCATACTAATAATTGAAATGCATGTTCTTCTCACAGATAGGTTACCAGTATTTTGTTCTCCTCCATGCATTTGGATGGCAAATTATTGGAAGATTCCCCAGGCTTGTACATAATTATTAATAATTGGCTTCTTTGCAGCTGGCAAGTCAATCAAATAAGACTGTAATGGAGTGCGAGGTACTCGTTACTCCCTGGCTGCTACTTATGCCTTTCAGGTATCGTCAGAGCTATAATTGTAGCTGGACTTGTGAGAAAACAAATCCTGATGCACTTTTTACTGATTAGAAAATAGCTTTTCTGATAATGGGCAATCAGATTATTGTGCTACTTATATAGACGCTGTGCTGACATGTTTATTATGTTTGGAAAAATGAAATAGGTATTAAATAAACTGGGTCTCACTATATGAATATAAAGTGAGTTCTACTGAGGGTACTGATGCTAGGCCCATTTTTAAGCTGAACATGATGGCGCACCCAGGTTAATAAACATTACCCTCTGCACGGAGGTACGGGTCTATGTGCCATAAACGCATAAAAAAAGAAAACTGATACAGTTATCATATCTTACAATTTTATTCTTGGGTTTAAATGCACTTTAAAGTGGACCTGAACTCAAAAGTGAACCTTGTGCTATTTTATAGTGAAAATTTAAATTGATAAAGCAGTATTAAACTCCAAAAATGTGATATATTGCAGCTTATAAATCGTTGGATGTGGTGGCTGCATTCGGTTTCTTTTTTTTCGGCTTTTCCCCCTCTTTTTTCACCTGGTGATCTGGCCAGTAATACACCCAGGGCCGGTGCTTCCACTAGGCAAACTAGGCAGCCGCCTAGGGCGCATTGCAACCTAGGGGCGCAGCCATGAGTTGGCACTCTCTGTCCATCATGAATGATCCTTGTGAGCTGAGGGGAGGGGGCGGCAGTGGGGGAGGAAGAATGAACAAAGGAAGATGCCAGGTGTCTGGGGCAGTGGCTGAACTACCAGGTCCTGGCTTTCCACCACTGTTGGGGGGGGGGCAAGAGGCAGGAAGGGAGCCCACAGGAGTGCTGCCTGCATGATGATCCTCTTTGGCTGGAGGTGAATGGTGTAAACCCTGGGCAGGAAGTGACTCTCTGCACTGAGCTGGTGGGCAGCCGTTTATTTCCCTGGGTCGGTATTAAGCAGGGAGCAGAGGAGAGCTGAACCTGACCCCAAGCTTGGCACTTGAGGGTGGCACTTTACTGGAGCAGAAACGACGAGGCACTGGAATGGTCTGAGGAGGTTTGGGATTAGGGACGTGCGGAGTTCTCGGACTGCTGCTTCTCCCTTCACCAGGAGTCGGTTGGAGCTGTGGTGAGCACTGTGGTCCAGAAGAGGAGCATCATAGAAGAAGGAATCAGCAGGATCACGGTGAAGGAGGGCAGAGTGTGGGCCACTCTCTTCGTACCGTCCAGTGAGTGTCCCCAGAACAGGGGATCAGGGTCCCTGGGTGTGACATGGAGGTTCCCTGGTGTGAAAGGGAATCAGGGTCACCACGTGTGCCATGGGGGATAGGGGTCACCGGGTGTAACAGGGTTTCGGGGTCACCAGGTGTGCAATGAGGAATTGGGGTCCCTGGGTGTGCCATGGGGGACTGAGGTCCCCAGGTGTGACGAAGGAACATCAGGGTCCCCAGGTGAGACATGGAAAAACATCAGGGTCTCTGGGTATGACATGGAGGAACATCAGGTGCCCCTGGTGTGACATGGAGGATCATCGGGGCCCCTTGGTGTGGCATAGAGGGACAGTAGGGTCCCCAGGTGTGACATGGAGTAATATGGGGGTCACTGGGTATGACAGCATAACATAGAGGAGCCATCAGATCAGGGTCACTGGGTATGACAGAGGAGTTTTTTACCCCTTCCCTTTTTATTTTTTTGGGGGAGGGGGGGGCGCAAGTAGCTGGTCTTGCCTAGGGCATAAAATAGTCTAGCACCGGCCCTGAATACACCTCCTGTATTAGATGGCCCCCCACTTTGAATGATTGAGCACAGGGGGCACGTGTGGACAGCCGTGTTGTTAGTATGGGAGAGAAGAGTGTTAGATATACTAGCAGATTTCGTTATACACTAACACATTGAAGTCAAACTCCAGCTAATACCTTATAATCAGTTACAGCACTTTTTTTACCATTTGGAATAAAGGTTTTACATACTGAAAATAAAAAAACAATCATCATATGCATCCATGTCAGTGGTAAATTGTTTGGCTCATCTGCAACTGATACATCTGCAAGAGAGCTTGTTCTTTTGAAAAACTGACTTACTGGCTAGATCACCAGGTAAAAATAAGGGTAAGACAGCCTAAAGAAAACTAATGCAGCCATCACATCTCAGAATTGGTAAGCTGCAATATAATAAATGTTTGCTTTTGGGTTTAATACTGCTTCAATTGGGCCAAAGCAATATTCTTTTGTCATGAATTCCTCCTGAAATACAGCAGTGCTCTTCATGGTGTCTACAGCCTTAAAATGGTTTTAAAGGCTCAAGGTTTATAATGCATGAAGTTAAAAACCTTCCCTGTGCAGCTCCCCCCCCCCCCCCCCAATTTACCTGAGCCTGATCTTCCTCCAGCCCTGTGCAGATTCTCCCTCCTCATTGGAGGCCAGTGAGCCAATGAGGAGGGACAAGACGGACCTGAGCTGCGGCTCTGTGTATGAAAGGACATGCTCGGGAGTAAGCCTGCCAGGGCACTCGGCAGGAGGGAGGGGCCAGGAAGAGGCAGGGGACATAAGTAGATGAGGATCGGGGCTTCACTCTGCAAAATCACTACACAGAGCAGGTAAGTATCACATCCTTATTATTTTAATGTAAAAATCCAAAGCTTTAACCACTTGCCGACTGCCTAACGCCGATCTACGTCGGCAGTCAGCCCCTCACAGGCAAAGTGACGTAGGGCTACGTCACTAGCTTGTGAGGGTCTAGGGAGCGAGCCCGCGCCCCCGGAGGCGCGCTCCCGCTCCCGCGTGGTCACGGACCCCCCCGCGCGTGTGACCGACGGACCCGATGTCCGCCGGTCACTCTGCGATCGGCGGGGGAGAGGGAGAAAGTCAGGCGGCTTGTGTAAACAAGCTGCCTGTCATTCTCCCCTGTGTATGAAGGATGATCATACGGTTCTACTATGTAGAACCGTTGATCACTCTTCATACATCTGAAGCCACAGCCAATCACAGTAGAAAGCACGCCCCTAGGGACACACATAGCCCCTCCCTTTCAAAAAAAAGTTAACCCCTTCACTGCCAGTGTATTTTTATAGTAACAGTGCAATGTATAGCACTGATTACTGTAGAAATGTCACTGGTAACCCCAAAAGTGTGAAAAATGTCAGTCAAGGGTCCGATCTGTCCGCCGCAATGTCGCAGTACCGCAAAAAAAAACGCAGATCGCTGCCATTACGCGTTAAAAAAAAAACAACAAAAATGACAAAAATCTTTCCCTTTGTTAGTAAACTTTTGCGCAAACCAATCAAAATACGCTTTTTGCGATTTTTTTTACCAAACATAGGTAGCATAAAACAAATTGGCCGAAAATGTTAAAAAAATTTTGATTTTTACATTTTTTTGGGGGGGAATTTCATATAAAAAAATGTGAAAAATATTGCTATTTTTGCAAAATTTACGCTCTTTTTTTGTTTATAGCGCGTGATCAAAAAATCGCACAGGTGATCAAATACCACCAAAAGAAAGCTCTGTTTGTGGGAAAAAAAAGGACGCCAAATTCGTTTAGATACAGCGTCGCATGACCGCGCAATTGTCCGTTAAAGTCACGCAGTGCCGAATCGCAAAATACCCCCTGGTCAGGAAGGGGGTAAAATCTTCCGGGGCTTAAGTGGTTTTAATATCACTTTAAAGTTGTAAATCTGCAGTTTGAGATCTACCCCTATCTAATAGTCTCAGAAGATTTGGAGTGAAGTTTGGTGAATTTTGTGCTGTTCACTTTCTGGAGTCTCTGAGATGAGGAAGAAAATCCCTGCCTCTACCACAATGGTCATCTCCACACAGAGATACAGTGCAGATCTATGCATGGCATGTCAGACCAGCTGTAGAGAGGCCACAGGCAATATTGGGGAAGTCCTTGGCCCTCTGCCTCAATTGGGCTCAACGTCCACAGTAGTGGAAATTTGGTTATGTTCAGAGAGGGAACCCAGCCTGCCAGGAAGCTGTCACCTGTACTGGCCAATCATCTGTGGTCTCGACATTCCCCCACCCCACGGCCGCAGATATACATGCCTAAGCTTAGCACTGTTCCAGAGTCCACTTGCTCTTTAACAATAGTTTGAGATATCAGCCACACTTGGGAGCAAAGAAGGAAAGATCATCGTTAGATTTACATACACCAAGAATTTGAATGCAAACGCTAACCTGTGTATATCTGAACCAAAAAAAAAGAAGAAAGAACAACTGCCATTTGGTTCTCAGAATTCCTTTTACATATTTATTTTAAACCTTGAAAATTGTGCATAAAGACTCTTTTGCTCCATTCAAACATGAATCTCAGCTATGCAATGAAAAAGTGTCTGATGCATAGTTATAATTACACACTGTCTAAGTTGATATAACACAGCTGTTAGATGTAGTCAGGAGGGACACTCATAGCTGAATAGAGAGGAAAGTGAAAGCTTTCAGTGAAATTCCATCTTTCTATGGCTTAATTTTATATAATAGCCTTGGCATTCCATTGAAATATTCCACTGATTGCCATATTACTAAGAAATGCTATTGGGAAATCCATTTGGTTGTTTAAAGGCATAATGCCTAAAGTGTACCTTTCTGGACCTAATTCCAGTTCTTGTATTATCAACAGCGTCCACAATAATAATAAACTTTATTAAAATGGAGCCCAAATGAAAACTATTTTTTTTATTCAAAATTCGGATAGAAAAAAGAAAGTTTTTCTTTGTCAGTCTACATATAGCTACTTGGGTACTAATTAGGAAGATTCCCCCTCCTCGTAACCACAGTCACCAAGATGAGGACTGAGAGGAAATCTGCCCAATGGGAACTCAGACAACACAGTGCTTCTGCGATGAACAGAACTGAGTGAAATGTCATTTGTGACATTTCAATAAAGTGTTAATTAAAAAAGGAAAAGTGGGATCAGCGCATGGGCACACCAGTGGAAATGCATTCAGTGTGGCTCCTGGTGTGAACAAGACCAGGTCAAGAACACAAGAGAGCTTTTCAGTAGCTAAATCATGCAATGGAAATCATTAGCAACACTAAGGGGTCTATTTGTCAATGTTTTCACCCAATATTCACCCTTTTTGCACCCAAGAGTACCATTTTTCACCTAAGAGTCAATTAGAAAAATGCGCCACTCTTGGGTGAAAGTCATGTGAATCTTGGGTGAGAACAAATAAACAGACGCTTAAGAGCCCATTCACACTGCCGCGACTTGTCAGGCGACTTGTCAGCCTGACAAGTCGCGGTCCATTGCGGCCATTGAGTAGTACAGGACCCGTTCTAATAGGAGCGACACAAGTCGCTCCGACTAAGAAAAAGGGTCCTGTACTACTTCGGGGCGATCTCGGAGCGACTTGCATAGACATTCATTATATGAAGTCCGTGCAAGTCGCGCCGAAGTCGCGGTGCACAGCGGTGCACGCGACTTCACAGGTCGCCCCCCGAAGTCGTGCCGCTTCAGTGTGAACCGGCACTAAGGGTAATAATAGATGCCTTTGCAAATGGAACAAATGGCTTCCTAATATGTAAGCTGCGCAAGTAGCAGGTTATAGCAAATAATAATGGCAGAATGCTCCAAATGGGAGTAATTGCTACTTTATGCTACTTGTGCTATTTATGACATAGGTTCTATCTGTTTGAGGACCCATTCTCAACATTTAATCACTATACAGTGGGTACGGAAAGTATTCAGACCCCCTTAAATTTTTCACTCTTTGTTATATTGCAGCCATTTGCTAAAATCATTTAAGTTTATTCTTCTTCCTCATGAATGTACACATAGCACCCCATACTGACAGAAAAACACAGAATTGTTGACATTGTTGCAGATTTATTAAAAAAGAAAAACTGAAATATCACATGGTCCTAAGTATTCAGACCCTTTGCTCAGTATTTAGTAGAAGCCCCCTTTTGATCTAATACAGCCAGGAGTCTTTTTGGGAAAGATGCAACAAGTCTTTCACACCTGGATTTGGGGATCCTCTGCCATTCCTCCTTGCAGATCCTCTCCAGTTCTGTCAGGTTGGATGGTAAACGTTGGTGGACAGCCATTTTTAGGTCTCTCCAGAGATGCTCAATTGGGTTTAAGTCAGGGCTCTGGCTGGGCCATTCAAGAACAGTCACGGAGTTGTTGTGAAGCCACTCCTTCGTTATTTTAGCTGTGTGCTTAGGGTCATTGTCTTGTTGGAAGGTAAACCTTCGGCCCAGTCTGAGGTCCAGAGCAGGTAAATACATATTCGCCAGCACACCAAGGCTCTTGCAAAAGCAGTCCAAAATTTATTGAAGTTACGATCACATCAAAAATGGTGCAACGTTTCGGAGCCGCACAGGACCCCTTCGTCAGGCATGTGATTTTAGCTGTGTGCTTAGGGTGTGTGCTGTGTGCTCACATGCCTGACGAAGGGGTCCTGTGCGGCTCCGAAACGTTGCACCATTTTTGATGTGATCGTAACTTCAATAAATTTTGGACTGCTTTTGCAAGAGCCTTGGTGTGCTGGCGAATATGTATTTACCTGTATCTAATCCAGTTGCCAACTGGTGATCGCTTCAGCACCCAACCCATAAGAGCCTACAAACCAGGAAGGTGTGCGATAGGAATATGTACTACATGAGGTCCAGAGCACTCTGGAGAAGGTTTTTGTCCAGGATATCCCTGTACTTGGCCGCATTCATCTTTCCCTCGATTGCAACCAGTTATCCTGTCCCTGCAGCTGAAAAACACCCCCACAGCATGATGCTGCCACCACCATGCTTCACTGTTGGGACTGTATTGGACAGGTGATGAGCAGTGCCTGGTTTTCTCCACACATACCGCTTAGAATTAAGGCCAAAAAGTTCTATTTTGGTCTCATCAGACCAGAGAATCTTATTTCTCACCATCTTGGAGTCCTTCAGGTGTTTTTTAGCAAACTCCATGCGGGCTTTCATGTGTCTTACACTGAGGAGAGGCTTCCGTCGGGCCACTCTGTCATAAAGCCCCGACTGGTGGAGGGCTGCAGTGATGGTTGACTTTCTACAACTTTCTCCCATCTCCTGACTGCATCTCTAGAGCTCAGCCACAGTGATCTTTGGGTTCTTCTTTACCTCTCTCACCAAGGCTCTTCTCCCCCGATAGCTCAGTTTGGCCGGACGGCCAGCTCTAGGAAGGGCTCTGGTCGTCCCAAACGTCTTCCATTTGAGGATTATGGAGGCCACTGTGCTCTTAGGAACCTTAAGTGCAGCAGAAATCTTTTTGTAACCTTGGCCAGATCTGTGCCTTGCCACAATTCTGTCTCTGAGCTATTCAGGCAGTTCCTTTGACCTCATGATTCTCATTTGCTCTGACATGCATTGTGATCTGGAAGGTCTTATATAGACAGGTGTGTGGCTTTCCTAATCAAGTCCAATCAGTATAATCAAACACAGCTGGACTCAAATGAAGGTGTAGAACCATCTCAAGGATGATCAGAAGAAATGGAAAGCACCTGAGTTAAATATATGAGTGTCACAGCAAAGGGTCTGAATACTTAGGACCATGTGATATTTCAGTTTTTCTTTTTTAATAAATCTGCAACAATGTCAACAATTCTGTGTTTTTCTGTCAGTATGGGGTGCTATGTGTACATTCATGAGGAAGAAGAATGAACTTAAATGATTTTAGCAAATGGCTGCAATATAACAAAGAGTGAAAAATTTAAGGGGGTCTGAATACTTTCCGTACCCACTGTATATGACAATATCTTACCATGAAAATAACAATGGTTGCCTACCTTATCCTCTACGACTAATCCCATGAGCAGGTGAAATGCGCTTGAGGGCATGGCTTGGGGGGAGGCAGGGCTGAAGCCTTTCTGGTAATTTGTGAACCAGGCGGCTTCCCAGTGTAGTTCCATTTTCTTCTCTTCAGGGTTGTTTACTTTGGTTCACCTATAAAAAGCCTGATGGTCAACCACTAACTAATCTCAGGAACCTTTTTAGGTTCCTGACCCATTCATAAAGCACTAATTGGCAGTTTAGAATTAAATGGCCCAACTGGTCTTCACCACTTCATTTGTGAGCATCTCTAAACTTCTCAGCTTGGTAAACCACAAATCCATCAAATGTTTATTAAAGCGGAGTTCCACCCAAATTTTTTTTTTGCTAAAAATACCCCTAGAACAGTCAGGGCTAGTGCATTTAAGCAATGCTAGCCTCTGAACTGTCCCCTGTTTAGCTTACCTGCAGGATGAAATACTTACCTTGTAAATTTCTTGTCCAGCGCTGCCATCTGCGGTGTGGGCAGCTGAAGCCGCAGTGTCCCTCTTCGTGTCCCTCTTCCTGGATTTCGGAGTCCCAGAATGCCATGCCTCGCCACTTCCGGGGCAGGCGCGTCATCCCACAGCTGGTTCTGCGCATGCCCAGAAGCTGTTCTCATTCATTCAGCAGGGAATGACGCGCCTGCATCGGAAGTGACGAGGGACACCGGTGCAGGCGCATTGACTCCTGTGATCGATGACACTCATCTCCCAGGAGTCAATGCAAAGGAGGAAGTGACGTCAGGGGGCGCGGCCGCAGACGGAGGAAGTGGCAGGAAGGTAAGTTCATTTTCATTAAAAATAAGGTAAGTGAAACAAAAAAAAAAAATAATTACCAAATTCTTTTTCAGAATGATTTGATGTAATTTATGGTGTAAACTTTAAAATTAGGGTGGAACTCCGCTTTAAAGCTAATCCAAAGCTAATTTCTAAAATTTTATATTAGGCCCCTTTCACATGGGCTGACCAACCAGGTCCGCCTGTTAGTTTTTTTAGGCTGACCTGATCAGAGCATCCACTGCCCTCTATGGAGCGACGAATGTCAACGGAATTCTGTCAATTGAAATCACAGACATCCGATTCGCTAAAAACAGACGGATGGGGGATCTGTTCCCCACCCATCTGCCAGGTTGGATCAGATGACATTCGGATAGAAACGGTCAGATGGTCATCCGCCTGCTCAGCGAGGCTAAGCAGACATATTCCCCACTGAGCAGACGAATCCACTGGCAGAGTACTTAATGTAATTTCAAAATATTTATAAATCTGCAGCTTCCTATGAATAGTACCTGGTGATCCTGCTTTGAGGGTCCTTGTTTATGCACTTCTGCCAATTCTGCTCCTGCATGCTCCTTGTCACACATGCCCTTGGCACAGAATACAAGTGGCCATGCAGAACTACACTGTTCAGGAAAGGTTTACATCTATCAATATCAGGAAGCTGGTCCAGAGCAATGATATGAAGCTGAAGTTGGAGCGAGTGTACAGGCACAGGAAGTGGTTGAAAAGACTGCAGGAGATCAGCAGTGCTGATATGGAAAAGCATAAAGAGAAAAGAAGAAAACTTTATTTTATGGGAAAAAACATTTGCTAATGATACACACGATTTTAGCAAACTAATGGCATCAAGTTAGGGTTTAGACCTACTTTTTGCATTCAATTCATGGGCATGGGTATAGTTTGATAGGCTGATGGGTAGTTAAAGGCATATCGTATAAGACTAAAAAATGGGAGAACCCGTTTAGAAATGGTGGTTATATCAATACAATATAATGCTATCACAATCCTGGCTTATAGTGACATGGAAAATTGGAAATGCACATAAACATGGCAGTTAAGTCAGGAATGTGTTCTCTTAATGGAGTATGCCCTGCCATCCACTTTTAAATATTGCTGGCAGAATATGCCACCACCATTTCTGAAGTAGCGTTTGTCATGCATGGATGGCAGAAATCTCAGATATTTGTAGCTAAATTCAATAATAATAAGATGTGTGTCCTGCTCAGTACTGCATTACACCGATTACACCTTTGTGTAGGATATTGGATTCAGAAGGCTGATTCATTCTCCTGGAACTACAAATCCACTCAATACTGGGCACTTTCACCCCCTTCCTGCCCAGGCCAGTTTTCAGCTTTTAGCGCTGTCACACTTTGAATGACAATTGTGCGGTCATGCAATGTTGTACCCAAATTAAAATTTTATAATTTTTTTTCACACAAATAGAGCTTTCTTTTGGTGGTATTTAATCACAGCTGGGTTTTTTATTTTTTACTAAAAAAAAAAGAAAATATAATTTTTTTTTAAAAAAAGTTTTTCTTAGCGCCGGTTCACACTACCGCGACGCTACTTCCCGGGGCGACCTCCGAGATTGCGGTGCGAGCAGCGCGCCGCGACCTCGGAGCGGCCGCCACGGACTTCATAACATTGAAGTCTATGGCGGCCGCCTCCTGGTCGCCCCAAAGAAGCTCCGGACCCTTTTTCTAAGTCGGAGCGACTTGTGTCGCTCCCTATTAGAACGGGTCCGCAGCTTCCCTATGGGAGGCGACCTGCGGCGACCTGTGAGGCGACCAGGTCGCCTCACAGGTCGCCTTAGTGTGAACGGGGGCTTAGTTTCTGTCAGTAAATTTTGTAAATAACAAATTTTTCTCCTTCACTGATGTGTGCTGATGAGGCGGCACTGATGGGCACTAATGGGCTGCACTTATGGGCCCTGATGAGGTGGCACTGATGAGGTGGCACTAATAAGCAGCACTGATGAGCACTGATAGGTGGCACTGATGGGCACTGATAGGTGGCACTGACGGGCACTATAGGCAGCACTGATGGGTGGCACAGATGGGCACTGATGGGCGGCACTGGTGGGCACTGATGGGCAGCACAGATGAGCAGGTACTGATGGGCACTGACTGGCATCACTAATGGGCAGTGATTGGAGTCACTGATTGGCACTGATTGGGGTCACTGATGTGCCATGTTTGCTGTCATTGATGTTCATTTATTTTACTGTATTGTAATCAGGGCACTGATCATCAGTGCCCTGATTACTTGTCTTGTACTCCCCTTCGAGGAGGAGCCGCTGATCGGCTCTCCTCGCCACACACTCTGACACACCGCACTTCCTCATTTACATGTGACCAGCTGTGATTGGACACAGCCGATCACATGGGTAAAGAGCCAAGTCACTGGCTCTTTGCCAAGATTGGGTCTTGGAACATGGCGGGCATGGTGGGCTCGCGAGAGTGGCAGTTCTGGGGCGCTTTCATATGACGTTGTCCCAGAACAAGAGCCGCACCGCTCCACCGTCATTTGATGATGGGTGGGCGGCGAGGGGTTAAAAGGGATCTCTTGGAGCCCTTACAAGTTTGCTTCTTTGAGAACATGGCTCCTCCACCCACCACAGGCTATTACATATTTTAATAATAGAGTGGCACAGACTTTGTGGATTTGCTAAAACACCATGACTTTACCAAATCAGAACAAAGTAAAGTCCAATAAGGGTATCTACAGCATTAGGATCCACCTAGGAGGCCATGTGCCACATGATGACTATATGCCACCCTCTACTAATCCATTCTCTTGTTGATGGGCAGCCAGTTAACTGCTTTACAGTGGTTGTAAACCTTTAGATACAGTCATAGGCGTGAGCACAGGGTGTGCCGGGTGAGCCTGGGCACACCCTTATCACCTAGGGCACATTAGCATTATCGCTCTGTTTGCCAGTGAGGAGATGGGAAAGATCTCCCTCGGACCTGCTCTGCCATAAGAGAAGTGCCACACACTTCTATTTCACTTTGCCAGCAGGGAGAGTAATGTATCGGGGCCATGTACATGTAGGCAAACACATGCATGTGTATTTAAACTTTGGGGTGCACACCCTAATGCAATAGGCTGCGCACACCTATGGATACAGTATACCCAGTGAGGTGATTAGCCTCAGGTGATACACAGATATAACAAATCCTCCTAAATAATTTTAAGTGTATTCTGCAGCCATCTCTACTTTCATTTAAAGTCCAGAATTTACACAGCTTTTCTGAGCTTCAAGAGGCAGGGGACAGGGATCTGCTGTCATACACTGCACAGCACAAAGCTGTAATCAGCACAGCACAAAGCTGCAAAGTGTTATCTGAGACCTCAGCGGAGAGAAAGGACACCCCCATACCTCTACACAATCTCATAGGGAAACATACACAACTGAGATTGTCAATCACAGGCTGTGTGCTGGAGGTCTTCACCCCTGTCCTCCTTGATCCCTTGGAGTTGGTACAACTTGTCAGAAATGACTCATTCAGATAGCAGAGGAATGTGACTACAGACAGAAATCACACTCAGTGCTTTGGATTGAGGCAAGTACACACTATAGAAGAATGTGATTTGTTCATTACTCATGTCAAAGATTTACAACCACTCAACGGTTGATTTTTATAGGGAGATCCAATGTGAATATTATTTACCCTGCAAAGCAGCAGGTTGTGAATGAGGTTTGACCATCACTAATTACAAGTTAAAAAAAAAAGTTACACCAAAATTTATTTCAGACATACTCCACAATAATAACTCAACCTGTGTACCTACAAAAACATTCTGGTTTCCTATTAGGCCTATCCTCATATCATCGTCCATGTTAATCTAATTCTTTAAAGCATTTTACTAAAAAAGGCCATGACAGCCTTTTAATAAACTGTTTTCAGATACAAATATGAGCGTTATGGATCACTGGGTTAAGGAAAAGTCAAATCCACAACAAATCTGTCAGTATCAATGTAAAATTAAGAAAATAATAAAAAATAAAGACAGACACATGACATAATACTTCACAGTCGTAGTCGTAAAGCTGCAAGAAAATATTACAAGCAAAGAATCTTTGGTTAAAAATATCAAATCTAGCATAAAAAGTAAATCTGTTAAAGTGGTTGTAATGGTAAAAAAATATTACTGCCAGACCCGCTGTTCTATCAATCCATCATTCACTGTGTAAATGTGTAAATTGTTTCTATAAAACGATGCCTATAAATACCTTATCTGAGATCTTTCATGGTCGGTTATGTGACCTCTGGCCCCTCTCCTCCTCAGATCTAAGGGCTACAGTGGGAGGGGCTGAGATCCCCCTCTGTTGTCAGTCTGGGAGGTCACATGACCACTGTGCTGGCCACTCAGCCCCTCTTGCTGTAGCCCTTAGATGGGGGAGGAGAGCGGCTGGAGGTCACATGACTGGCCATAAAATATCTGAGATAAGGTATTTACAGGCATCATTTTATACACAAAATTACACAGTGTAGGATTGATTGATAGAACAGAGGGGCTGTCAGTAATATTTCTTTACCTTTACTGCCAGCTACTAATTCCCGGCAGGAGGGGGGGGGGGGATCGGGGGGGCAAGACGGCTCACACACACACAGGAGCTGACAGGCAGGGAGGGAGTGGGAGAGGGGATGGGAAGAGAGCAACAGTGTGACAGAGGCATGCTACCTGACCAGGTAATCATAGATCAGCAGCCATGATTACCGTGGTCAGCACACTAAGAGGGACACAAGAACTGGCAGGATCAACCAGGTTTTTTTTACAGCTTAGAGAGGGATAGATTAGACAGCACAATCACTATGCCATTTAATCTGCTATAAGGGAACAGGATCTCTCTTTTTTTTCTTTAATACTGGTTGTGATTGCAATGCTTTGCATATTCTTCTTAAAAATTATATTAAAGAGGTTGTAAACCCACATATTTTTTTTTTGTCTCTTCACCCTGAAAGAGAAACACATAATGAGCTAGTATGCATCGCATACTACCTCATTATGAAATACTTACCTTAAAACGAGCCCCCGCCGCGCCGCCCGCTTACCTCTATGACGGGCAACATGTCCAATCGCCCGTCTTCCGGGGATCGCGGCATCCGGGCATCTGATTGGCCTGAGCCGCGGTGACGTCACTCCCGCACACGCGCACGGGAATCGACGGTCACGGCGCGGGCCTCTGAAGGAACAGCACGAGCGGTCGGTCCTTCAGAGCGCATGCACCAGTGATGTCACTGGCTGCATGTAAGGTAAATATCTCCTAAACGGTGCATGTTTAGGAGATATTTACAGTACCTATAGGTAAGCCTTATCATAGGCTTACCTATAGGTACAACTTGCAGAGGAGGGTTTACTTCCTCTTTAAAGCGGAGTTCCGGGCACAGATGTCATTTTTCAATAAGCATACCCCCGGGACAGTGAGGGCTAGCACATTCCACAATGGCTAGCCTCTGATCTGTCCCGGTTCGCACTTACCTTTTAGAAGAAATACTTACTTATAAAATTTCTTCCACAGCGTTTCCATCTCTCTTGTGGGCAGCTGAAGCCGGCGCGGTCCTCTTCTGCGTCTTCTTCCGCGTCTTCTTCTCCCAGAATGCGCCGCACCGGCCCCTCTCGTCACTTCCGGTGCGGCGTCGCTCGGAAATGACGTGCGGGGCCGGTGCCGTCGCATTGATTCCTGGGAGCTATGACGTTCAGCTCCCAGGAATCATCGCGAGGCAGGAAGTGACGGGGTGAGCCGCGGCTCCGAGGGAGGAAGTACCCTGAGGTGATTATTTACGATCTACAATTACAAGGTGAGTTTTAAAAAAAAAAAAACCTAACTATCCAATTCCTTTTCAGGTTATCCAAAACTAGCGGACGGGCACAAAAAAAAAACATTGATTTTGTGCCCGGAACTCCGCTTTAAGCTGCAATAGGGAGCGGATGGGGATGGTTACATGCTGTGGCTGCAATGTTGACTCATTCGTGGCAAAGTTGACCCGACATGTAGTGCTCGGCAGGCAGTAAACATTAAAGTAAATGGGAAAACGTCATAAATGCACTGCACTCTGTTGTTAAAACAGGCAGTGAGGAAGCATCATAGGTATTATTCCGGAGGGAGCCCAGTCCAGGATCTTCATTTTTGTGTACATAGCGAAGGAAGTTAGTCCACATCTGTTGTTCTTCAAGTCAAGTTGGCCATCCCATAATCCCTATGCCCTATCCAACTAAAACAATCCCATGGACTGATTTCTTGTGTCTGGATGCGTGTTTCCTGGCTGTGCAGGAAGAAGGAGGCTCAATATCCAGCGGCTCCTGTGCTAGGTAGCGCTACATGTGCAAAACCATGGAACAGGTAAGTATGACATGTTTATTATTTTAAAAATATGAACCTTTAGAATCCCTTCAGATTCTCCTTTTGCAAAAAAGAAAACACCCAAAAAATGTGCAGTTGGCAGGCGGCAAAAATGCAGCCCAATCACGCATTTTTGCTGCCCCTCACCAACAATGAGGCCTAAGGTAAAAAAAAAAAGAACAAAAGAAAAATGTTTCCTTTATAACCACTTTACATTTTAAAGCCAGAGGCTCAACATCAGACAGCTAGAATTTTTAAAAGGAGGTGAGAAATGGTGGCCCCATATTTTCCTTAGGGGAGGCACAATTGGGAAGAAAGTATCCACGTTTTGCCACATGGGAAGCAAGGTAAAGCAATATTACTTAGCTTTTCCATGAAGTAAGGTAGTGAGTGAATGTCAGTCACATACACCAAATAATAAAAGCCACATGAAGTTTTATTACTGTGCTATATCCTATAATGTACACAGGTTTTATTTTGATACCTCCTGATGAGCAAAGTCTGCTGCATTTACGCCATTGGGATCCATCTGTTTGTCCATGTGGAAGATAAAATGCCTTTATCAGAACATACAAGGCATCCAGACTGTGCTCTCTGGAGGACTATTTATCATCAGCCTGTGCTTTCCCAGCTATCCTACGTACACTAGGAACAATGCTGACTACCTTGTAAAATGTACATTCAGCACATTTGCTTCATTAAAATCATTGAATATGTCAATCACCAGGTATGATACAGTATCTCACAAAAGTGAGGACACCCCACACATTTTTGTAAATATTTTATTCTATCTTTTCATGTGACAACACTGAAGAAATGACACTTTGCTACAATGTAAAGTAGTGAGTGTAAAGCTTGTATAACAGTGTAAGCCCCCGTTCACACTAAGGCGACCTGTGAGGCGACCTGGTCGCCTCACAGGTCGCCGTAGGTCGCCTTCCATAGGGAAGCTGCGGACCCGTTCTAATAGGAGCGACACAAGTCGCTCCGACTTAGAAAAAGGGTCCGGAGATTCTTTGGGGCGACCCGGAGGCGACCGCCATAGACTTCAATGTTATGAAGTCCGTGGCGGCCGCTCCGAGGTCGCGGCGCGCTGCTCGCAACTCGACCTCGGAGGTCGCGGTGTGAAGTAGCGTCGCGTGTATGTGAACGGGGGCTTAATTGGCTGTCCCCTCAAAATAACTCCACACACAGCCATTAATGTCTAATGTCCGCTGGCAACAAAAGTGAGTACACCCCTAAGTGAAAATGTCCAAACTGGGCCCAAAGTGTCAATATTTTGTGTGGCCACCATTATTTTCCAGCATTGCCTCTTGGGCATGGAGTTCACCAGAGCTTCACAGGTTGCCACTGGAGTCCTCTTCCAATCCTCCGTGAAGACATCACAGAGCTGGTGGATGTTAGACACCTTGGGCTCCTCCACCTTTCGTTTGAGGATGTCCCACAGATGCTCAATAGGGTTTAGGTCTGGAGACATGTTTTGCAAGTCCATCACCTTTACCCTCCGTTTCTTTAGTAAGGCAGTGGTCGTCTTTGAGGTGTGTTTGGGGTCGCTATCATGTTGGAATACTGCCCTGTGTCCCAGTCTCCAAATGGAGGGGATCATAGTCTGCTTCAGTATGTCACAGTACATGTTGGCATTCATGGTTTCCTAAATGACCTGTAGCTCCCCAGTGTTGGCAGCAATCATGCTGCGCCAGACCATGACACTCCCACCATCATGCTTGACTGTAGGCAAGACACACTTGTCTTTGTACTTCTCACCTGGTTGCCGCCAGACACGCTGGACACCATCTGAACCAAATAAGTTTATCTTGGTCTCATCCGACCACAGGACATGACTCCAGTAATCCAGGGGACAGTAAATTTACACTTAGACAAGCTACTGTACACTCACTACTTTACGTTGTAGCAAAGTGTCATTTCTTCAGTGTTGTCACATGAAGAGATATAATAAAATATTTGATGGGTGTACTGTGAGATACTGTATGTAGGATCCTTACTGACACAATCGCTGATCATAATGCTGCTTACTAAACCTACAATAAAAAAAAAGAATGATTAAGATATTTTCAGAGAACTGTTTCTTCTACCAGATCTCTGTCCCAGTTTCTAGAACACATACCTACTGTGGTCATTACAAGGAGATCCCACTGTGCATGCTGGATGTTTCCTGAATGGTACACAAACAATGCAAAAGCAGGAGTAAGAGCCGGTTCATACTTCTGCGGATGCGCTGATCACATGTAATTTGGAGCGCACTGCTCCTTCATTACATGCGATCTCCTGTGCGGATGCGAGTTCAGCCATACACTTTGTATGGCTGAATTCGCAGCGCATCTGCAGCAAACTCGCACATGAGGCATTTTTTGAGCCTCATCAGAATCGGATCGCACAGTGGTTCACACTTGTGCAATCCGATGCTGTGCGAACTTGCAGATTGCACTGCGATATGCGATCGCAACTGGGGGTGTCGTTAACTTTTAATTGACACCCCCTGCGTATTGCATATGGCAGTGTGAACTGCCAGATGTGCGGATGCGATGCGGGAACACGCTGCATATTCGCAGCGTTCCCGCATCGCACAAATGTGAACCGTGCCTAAAACTGAGGTAATGTCCATGCACTTTATACTAGACATGGGGTGGGAGGACATGGGTGGAGACACGGAATGGTCCAACCTATTTAAATTAAAATAAAATATATTGAAGTCACTTATATTATAAGATGTTTTGGATCTGTAACGATCCTTTATCACATACCTGATTGCTGGAATACAACCAAGATGAATTAAATATATTATAACATAAGCGATTCCTTTAAAAGAGAACATAAACTGTTCTTTAGTTTTTTCTTTACCTGCTAAACTATATATGTTTTTATTTCTTTTTAATCAAATAAAAATTAAATAAGATCTATTAATATTTAAAGTGGATTAACAGGTTTTTTCTTTTTTTCCTAAGGCTGCATTCACATGTCAACTTATAATCGCCGGCAGAACCGCCGCGGTTCCGCCCGCGATTCGGAGATTTATTGCAAATCGCAGGATGCCTAGCGTTGCCCGTTGATTTGCAATAGCCCCCCAAACGCCGACGATGTTGCCGCGATTTACGCCCGCCGAATCGCGGCAACATCGCGCAAACAAAATCGCGGGACGCAATACGCTCCAAAGAAGCTCTTGTACTTTTTTGGAGCGTATTGCGTCCCGCGATTTTGTTTGCGCGATGTTGCCGCGATTCGGCGGGCGTAAATCGCGGCAACATCGCTCGGCGTTTGGGGGGCTATTGCAAATCAACGGGCAACGCTAGGCATCCTGCGATTTGCAATAAATCTCCGAATCGCGGGCGGAACCACGGCGGTTCTGCCCGCGATTATAAGCTGACATGTGAATGCAGCCTTAATAACAACCATGTTATACTTATATGCTCTATGCATCGGTATTGCCCAGAACAGCCTCGATCCTCCTGATCTGGGGTCCCCCGTGGGTGCTGAAGGCTTGCCTCCGAGCTGGGCTGTGTGCATCTTTAGACACACAGTGCGGCTCAGCCCCTGCCCCCCCTCCCTCCTCACAGTATTTGATTGCCAATGGTTCCTGCTGCTTTCGCTGAGTCCTGTGAGTAGAGGAAGAAAGAGCAGCACTTCTGCACAGCGCTGGATGGAGACAGGACTCGACAAGGTAGGTATAAGGGGGGTAAGGAGGCAAAACAAATACTGGAACATTTTTTACCTTATTGCAGGGAGTGCATTAAGGTAAAAAATATCCAGCCTTTAGAACCACTTTAACCACTTAAGCCCCGGAAGATTTTACCCCCTTCCTGACCAGGGCCTATTTTGCGATTCGGCACTGCATGAATTTAACGGACAATTGCGCGGTCGTGCGATGCTGTACCTAAACTAATTTGACGTCCTTTTTTCCCCACAAACAGAGCTTTCTTTTGGTGGTATTTGATCACCTGTGCGTTTTTTTAATCATGCGCTATAAACAAAAAAAGAGCGTCAATTTTGCAAAAATAACAATATTTTTCACATTTTTTTATATGAAATTCCCCCCAAAAAAATGTAAAAATCAAAATTTTTTAACATTTTAGGCCAATTTGTTTTATGCTACATATTTTTGGTAAAAAAAATCGCAAAAAGCGTATTTTGATTGGTTTGCGCAAAAGTTATTGCATTTACTAACTAATTAAAACATCGGGTCCGCCGGGCACACGCGTGGGGGGGTCCGTGACCGAGCGGGAGCGCGCATCCGGCGGCGCGCGCTCGCTCCCCAGAGCCTCACAGGCTAGTGACGTACCCATACGTCACTTTGCCTGTGAGGGGCTGACCGCCGCAGTATATGTACTTGCGGCGGTCGGCAAGTGGTTAACCACTTCCCGATGACGGCGTAGCAGATTTATTGCTACAGGGCAGCCTTTCTGTGCAGAATCATTAATATACAGTATATGTGATTCTGCACTCCTGGCTGGGGGCGCGTGCATGCGCCGCTGCCGCGCCACTTTTGCTGTGGTTACTGACAGCAGAAGCTGATTAGTGGATGACGGCCAATGAATGTCCACCGCCACCCGCTGATCGTTGAGGAGAGAGACTGGAGGGAACGGAGCTCTGCATGTGTAAACAATGCAGAGCTTCGTCATTACAGCGGAGATATGATGGATTTTCTTTCCCTGCAAGAAAATCCATCACATCCCTTAGAAAAAACAGCACACATAGTACACACAAACACTGGCTACGCACACATTTAACCCTTTGGTCACCCTAGATGTTTAACCCCTTCCCAGCCAGTGTCATTAGTACAGTGAAGGTGCATACTTTTAACACTGATCACTGTATTAGTGTTGCTGGTTCCCATAAAGTGTCAAAAGTGTCAGTTAGTGTTGGCTGCCGCAATATTGCAGTCCCGCTATAAGTCACTGGTCACCGCCATTACTGGTATAAAAAAATTCCAGTATATATCCCATAGTTTGTAGCCACTATAACTTTTGCGCAAATCAATCAATATGTGCTTATTGGAATGTTTTACCAAAAATATGTAGAATACATATTGCCCTAAATTTATGAAGAAATTCGATTTTTTAATTGGAATTGTTTCATAGCAGAAAGTTAAAAAACATAGTTTTTTTTTTTTAAATTGTCGGTATTCTTTTGTTTATAGCACAAAAAATAGAAAACCGGTGGTGATCAAATATCAGCAAAAGAAAGCTGTATTTTTGGGAAAAAAAATGACATACATTTCCTGTGGGTACAGCTTTCTGTGACCGCGCAATTGTCAGCAGTGTCGCATAGCAAAAAAATGACCTGGTCATGAAGGGGGATAAATCTTCCAGAGGTCAAGTGGCTAATATTACAAGGCATGAAGCAATCAGGTGGCAAGCTCCATCTAACCTCTATGATGACCTCTGAAAGCTGCTCTTCTGGCTGCTGTGCTTAACCACTTAAGGACTGGAAGGTTTTACCCCCTTAATGACCAGCCTATCATTGCGATTCGGCACTGCGTTATTTTAACTGACAATTGCGCGGTCGTGCAACACTGTACCCAAATAAAATTGATTTCCTTTTTTCCCACAAATAGAGCTTTCTTTTGGTGGTATTCGATCACCTCTGCAGTTTTTATTTTTTGCACTATATACAAGAAAATAGTGACAATTCAGGAAAAAAAAAAAAAAAACCACGATATTTTTTACTGCTATAAAACATATTAAAAACAATTAAAATCTAATCTTTTCATCATTTTAGGCCACTATGTATTCTGACACATATCCCAATAAGTGTATATTGATTGGTTTGCGCAAAAGTTATTGCGTCTATAAACTAGGGGATAGATTTATGTCATTTTTTTTTTTTTCTAGTAATGGCGGTGATCAGAAATTTTTAGCGGGACTGCGGCGTTGTGGCGGACAGATCGAACACCTAACTGACATTTTTGAGGGAACCAGTGACATTACTACAGTAATCAGTGCAAAAAATATGCACTGTTGCTGTACTAATGACACTGGCAGGGAAGGGGTTAACACCAGGATTCATAAAAGGGTTAGGTGTGCTCCTAGGGAGTGCTTTCTAACTGTGTGGGAGATGTACTTAATAGGTGAACACAGAGACTTGTGTTCCTAAATATTAGGAACATAGGATCCCTGTGTTTATCTGTGACAGAATGGCAGTCTGCCTTGTTTACATAGACAGACCACCGCTCTGTCTCCATGGGGAACGATCGCGGGTGGCCGGCAGACATCCCGTCCACCTGGCCCGCTGATTGCCCCCCCCCCCCCTCTGGCCAATCGGCGTGTGTACACACCCCTGGCAGCGCATGCTTGCCCCCAATGTCTATTACATGAAGCGACGTACATGCACATCGTTTCATGTAATAGAGCCAACCTGACGCAGTAAAACTACAGCAGCTGGTCGGCAAGTGGTTAAAGTGATTGTAAAGTCTCGTTTTATTCTTTTTTTTCAAATATTAAACATGTTATACTTACCTTCTCTGGGCAGTTGGCACCCTTACTCTAGAGATCCCCACTAGCTTTTGGGTCCCATGTCGAGCGGCTGCCCTGCTCCAAATGGCGTCCTTGCTGAGTAGATGAACTTACAGTATGTGTTCACCATGCAGCAGGCATCTGATTGACATGAGACCCAGAAGCTAGTTGATACCTCTAAAATAGTTGTTCCTACTACAGTGATTTCCAGCTTCCATGGGAATCCCACATACACCTATGTGTTTTGTGTTCTATGTGATTTTTTTTTGGTCAGCCTCTAAACGCCTGTGTGCATGGCCAATTAGGTTACCATAGAGGGGAGTTTTGAGGCTGAAAAAAATGATAAGTGCTCGTAAAAGTGTTTTTCTGATTTGTGTACATAAAGCGCTTGCTATGGAGGCAGACACAGAAGAGGAGGAGTCAAGAATGCCGGTGTTCTAAAATTTGATCGGACCCGTGAAAATTCCGGACCCTCGTCACTCCCGGTGACGCTACGTCACCACCAGCTGGTGCGAGCCCCGATGCGCATGCGCACAAAACATTTTCCCGGTCCGATGGAATTTTAAGACTTAGTGAACAGCTGATTGAGAGGAGGCGGGGCTGAGGCACCGGGTATGTGGGGTCCACCAACTCCACTTCCGGGTCTATGCGTTCCAGACATAGATCTTTTTTTTGTTTTTTTCTTTTCTCTCATCCCACACATCGAGAGAAATAATAAAATGTTTATTATTCATCGCATTATTCACTTGCGCGCTAGAGGTCTAATTGTCTCCCTCAATGTGTCCCCACAAGACCGTTCTTCCCTGCGTTTTCCTGTCAGCTCTGGTCTCCAGAAAAGTGGCCGCCGCCCTTTACTTCAATGGAACGGAAAGACGGACACTTTTTATTTGTCAGGTGTTCGCTAAGTCTTAGAATTTCATCGGACCTTGAAAATGCCTTGTGCGTATGCGCACCGGGGGGCCGCACCAGCTGGGTTATGACGTAGCGTCACCGGAAGTGACGAGGTCCGAAATTTTCATGGGTCTGACGAAATTTTAGAACACCGGACCCCAGAAGAGGAGGTTCGGGGGCCACTCTGTGAAATTTCATTGCACAGAACAGGACAGTAGAACATGTTTGTTATTTTAATAGAAAATATTTCTTTAGTGTCCTTACCTCAGGTGCATACACAAACATACTAGGACCAGTTTAGACAAAAGCCAATTTCCTTACCAGCATGTCTTTGGAGTGTGGAAAAAATCCATGCAAGCACAGGGAGAGCAAGCAAAGCGCATGCAGGTAGTGTTGTTGTTGGGCTTCGACCCAATGACCATAGTGCTGAAAGGCCGAAGCGCTAACTACTAGGCCACTGTGCTGCCTACAGTGCCTGTAGCTAGCTACATAGGGCAGGGCATCATTAAAAGCATATTTACTATAAAGTGTATCTCTAGGTCATTGGACCTCTCAGCTTAAAATCCGAATTGCACAAGTAAATTAATCAAAATTCATTTGCCCCCAGTTTTTATAGTATTAACAGGCTAACAGATAAAGCTAACACAATTTTTCTATATACAGTATTTCACGAAAGTGAGTACACCCCTGACATTTTTGTAAATATTTTATTATATCTTTTCATGTGACAACACTGAAGAAATGACAGTTTGCTACGACATAAAATAGTGAGTGTACAGCGTGTATACCAGTGTAAATTTGCTGTCCCCTCAAATTAACTCAACACACAGCCATTAATGTCTAAACGTTTGGAAACAAAAGTGAGTACACCCCTAAGTGAAAATGTCCAAATTGGGCACAATTAGCCATTTTCCCTCTCTGGTGCCACGTGACACGTTAGTGTTACAAGGTCTCAGGTGTGAATAGGGAGCAGGTGTGTTAAATTTGTTGTTATCCCTCTCACTCTCTCATACTGGTCACTGAAAGTTCAACATGGCAGCTCATGGCAAAGAACTCTCTGAGGATCTGAAAACAAGAATTTTTGCTCTACATAAAAATGGCCTAGGCTATAAGAAGATTGCCAAGACCCTGAAACTGAGCTGCAGCACGGTGGCCAAGACCATACAGTGGTTTAAAAGGACAGGTTCCACTCAGAACAGGCCTCGCCATGGTCAACAAAGAAGTTAAGTGCACATGCTCAGTGTCATATCCAGAGATTGTCTTTGGGAAATAGACATATGAGTGCTGTCAGCATTGCTGCAGTGGTTGATGGGGTGGGGGGTCAGCCTGTCAGTGCTCAGACCATACACCGCACACTGCATCAAACTGGTCTGCATGGCTGTTGTCCCAGAAGGAAGCCTCTTGTAAAGATGATGCACAAGAAAGCCTGCAATCAGTTTGCTGAAGACAAGCAGACTAAGGACATGGATAACTGGAACCATGTCCTGTGGTCTTATGAGACCAAGATAGACTTATTTGGTTCAGATGGTGTCAAGAGTGTGTGGCGGCAACCAGGTGAGCAGTACAAAGACAAGTTTGTCTTGCCTACAGTCATGCATGGTGGTAGGAGTGTCATGGTCTGGGGCTGCATGAGTGCTGCCGGCCCTGGGGAGCTACAGTTCACTGAGGGAACCATGAATGCCAACATGTACTGTGACATACTGAAGCAGAGCATGATCCCCTCCCTTCGGAGACTGGACCACAGGGCAGTATTCCAACATGATAATGACCCCAAACACACCTCCAAGACGACCACTGCCTTACTAAAGAAGCTGAGGGTAAAGGTGATGGACTGGCCAAGCATGTCTCGAGACCTAAACCCTATTGAACATCTGTGGGTCATCCTCAAACAGAAGGTGGAGGAGTGCAAGGTCTCTAACATCCACCAGCTCTGTGACGTTGTAATGCAGGAGTGGAAGAGGGCTCCGGTGGCAACCTGTGAGGCTCTGGTGAACTCCATGCTCAAGAGGGTTAAGGTAGTGCTGGAAAATAATGGCGGCCACACAAAATTTTGACACTTCGGGCCCAATTTGGACATTTTAACTTAGGGGTGTACTCACTTTTGTTGCCAGCGGTTTAGACATTAATGGCTGTGTGTTGAGATATTTTTAGGGGACAGCAAAATTAGACTGTTATACAAGCTATACACTCACTAATTTACATTATAGCAAAGTGTCATTTCTTCAGTGTTGTCACGTGAAAAGTTATAATAAAATATTTACAAAAATATGAGGGGTGTACTCACTTTTGTGAGATACTGTATTTATATTATGCAACTAAACAATACAGTATATTTGACAATTAGGGTGAGTATTTATGCTACACCCAAAAGTGGAACTTCCGCTTTAAATACTCCTGACCCCCTGACATGCCAGATTTGGCATGTCATTTTGTTTTTGGGGGGGTGGGTACCTAGTTTTGACAGGTACCCGCTCCCACTTCTGCTCGGGCAATCTAGGCGGGTCGAGTGAAAGTTCTCCTCTCCCCCTCCCTCCCTGCAATCTTCTGGGACCTGTGACGTGTCCCAGAAGATTGCCCGGACATTCAGGACATGCTGAGTGACCCGCGCATGTGCAGTGCACACTTGGCTGTGATGCCGCAAGCTGTCACAGCCAGGTGCCCACACTAGCGATGCCGGCGGTGGAGAGGAGAGGGAGATGAGCAAGGCTTTGGGCGGCCGCATTGCTGGAGGTGAGTATGTGTTTAACCACTTGCCGATGACTATTTACTGCGGCGGTCAGCCCCTCCTAGGCAAAGTGACGTAGGGGTACGTCACTCGCCCACGAGCCTGTAGGGGCGCACTCCCGGCCCCGCTCGTTCCCTGACATCCCTGCCTGTGTGACCGGCGGCTCCGATGTCCGCCGGTCACTCGCGATCTCGTGCAGGAGAGGGAGAAAGGCAGATGGCTAATGTAAACACAGCTGTCTGTCATTCTCCCTGATGTAAGTGCAGAGACTATAAGATCCTGCTATGTAGGATCGTATGTCTCTGTGGTTACATCACAAGCCACGCCCTCCCAGTTAGAATCACGCCCCTAGGGATACATTTAACCCACTGATCACCAATAAAGTTAACCCCTTCCCTGCCAGTGTCATTTTTACAGTAACAGTGCATATTTATAGCACTGATTACTGTAGTAAGGTCACTGGTACTCCCAAAAGTGTCAAAAATGTCAGTCAGGGGTCCGATCTGTCCGCCGCAATGTCGCAGTCCCGCAGAAAAAAAATAGCAGATCGCCCCCTTTGCTAGTTAAAAAAAAAAAACAATAAAAATGACATAAATCTTTCCCGTAGTTAGTAAATGCAATAACTTTTGCACAAACCAATCAAAATACACTTATTGCGATTTTTTTTTTTACCAAAAACATGTAGCAGAAAACAAATTGCCCTAAAATTTTAAAAAATTTAGATATTTACATTTTGTTTTTTTTGAGAACTTCGTATAAAAAAATTTGAAAAATATTGTTATTTTTTCAAAATTGTCGCTCTTTTTTTGTTTATAGTGCAAAAATTAAAAATCGCACAGGTGATCAAATACCACCAAAAGAAAGCTCTGTTTGTGGGAAAAAAAGGACGTCAATTTCATTTGGGTACCGCGTCGCACGACCGCGCAATTGTCCGTTAAAGTCACGCAGTGCCGAATCGCAAAATAGGGCCTGGTCTTTGAGCAGCCAAATTCTCCGGGGATTAAGTGGTTAATAGAAGTCAGCTGCTACACTTTTTGTAGCTGCTGTCTTTTAATAAACACAAAAATGGCTGTAACTCTGCTTTCAGCTGGCCATACATGGATGGAAATTTGGTGGGTTCAGAAGGAAACTGATGGGGAAATCGAATCAGTTTTTTCCGTTCAGCCACTTGTCTGAAATAAAAAAACTGAGTGTATGGCCAGCTTTAAAGCTACGTTCACATCTGAGCCCTAGCTTTGCATCTCATTTTGCGACACATGTTTAAGGCTTGTTTTTCATGCGAGAGCCCATTGACTTCAATGGACTGCCTGTCATAGCAAAAAGCGTGCCAAATAAGCTCAACTACCAAATTTGGGCACTAAGCCAAGCACGTTTAACCAGTTCTGGACCGGAAAGGATTTGCCCCCTTAATGAACAGGCCATTTTTAGCGATTCGGCACTGCGTTACTTTAACGGTTGTGACCCTGTACCTAAATAAAATTGATGTTCTTTTTTCCCCACAAATAGAGCTTTCTTTTGGTGGTATTTGATCACCTCTGCAATTTTTATTTTTTGCACTATAAACAAAAAAATGGGGGACAATTCTGAAAAAAAAAAAATAACAATATTTTTCACATTCTGCTTCACAGTAAACTCCCGCTCCATCGCGGTTCAGTTTTTGCGGTCCCGGTAATTTGCGTTTTTTTTTTTAATGTTGTTTTACTATATAAATCATTAAAAATGAAATATTTTTGTGTTTTCCATAGCTCTTGCTATGTCTCTCAGTATCTTTTATGTGTTTAAATGAGTTTCTATTGTTTTAAAAGTGTGTTTAACCACTTCCATACCGAGTCATGTAAAATGACGTCGGCAAAGTGGTTGTCTAGATCCGGGCCGCCGTCATATGACGTCGGCCCGTTCTAGCTGCTACTGCGCGCCCCTGGCGGCGCGCAGCGGCGCGATCAGGGATGAGGCTCGTCCCTCGGACATAGCCCATCCCTGATCAGGGTAAACAGCCAATAGAAATTGGCTGTTTACCACGTGATCGGCTGTGTCAATCACAGCCGATCACATGAGCGGCTCCAGCACGAGCCGCTCGTTCTCTCTGCAATGCGCGCCCCCGGGGGCGCGCAGAGCAGCGATCGGGGACGAGGCTCGTCCCTCGGACAAAGTCGATCCCCGATCTAGGTAAAGAGCCAATGAAATTGGCTCTTTCTAACGTGACCGGCTGTGTCCAATCACAGCCGGTCACAAATGTCAACAGAGAACACGGTAACTAGCTGTCACCGTGTTCTCCTCCTCACACACTGATCCTGTGTGAGGAGGAGATTGTGGTAACAGCTAGTTACCAACTACAGTGCACCCTAAACACACTGATTGCCCCCCCCCAATAAAGAGCACCTGTCACTAGCCCATCAAAGTACCCGAGTACCTGTCATCAGGTACTCAGATGACAGGTACTCGGGTACTCTGATGGGCTGGTGACAGGTACTCAGGTACTCTGATGACGGATACTCTGATGACAGGTACTCGGGTACTCTGATGACAGGTACTCGGGTACTCTGACGGGTACTCGGGTACTCTGATGACAGGTACTCGGGTACTCTGATGACGGGTACTCGGGTACTCTGATGACAGGTACTCGGGTACTCTGATGACAGGTACTCTGATGACAGGTACTCGAGTACTCTGATGACGGGTACTCGGGTACTCTGATGACGGGTACTCGGGTACTCTGACAGGTACTCGGGTACTCTGATGACGGGTACTCGGGTACTCTGATGACAGGTACTCGGGTACTCTGATGACAGGTACTCGGGTACTTTGAGTACCTGTCAACGGAGTACCCGTCATCAGAGTACCTGAGTACCTGTCACCTACCCATCAGAGTACCCGAGTACCTTCCACCTGCTCATCAGAGTACCTGACGCCTGAAGTACCCAAGTACTTGCTGCCTGCTCATCAGTACCCATCACTACTAATCAGTACTCATCAGTACCTATCACGTATCAGTACTGATCATCAGTACCCATCAGTACAGTATCACCTATCAGTCAGTGAGTACTACTCATCAGTACCTATCACCTGCCTGTCACCTGCCCATCAGAGTACCCGAGTACCTGTCACCTGCCTATCGGAGTACCCGAGTACCTGCCACCTGCTCATCAGTACCAGAGTACCTGTCACCTGCCCAACAAAGTACCCGAGTACCTGTCACCCTTCATACAGCCACCATGTCCAAGTCCAAAAAGGTTTATATACGTCCTCTGTTTAAGCCTAAATACCGGTGTTATGGCAGCAGATAGCTGCCATAACCCTGGTATTTTTTTAAACGGTGGACGGTTGGCTTTCCGATAAGGGTGGTCCCAGCGGCGGATTCGCCGTGGGATCATCCTTCCAGGATGGCGAAAGAGGCGCCCCCCCCCTCCCGACGCGTTCCGGTCCTTTTCCCCGCTTACCGGACCTGCCGGCAGCGGGGAAAACGATCCGGTCCCGAATCCTCACAGACAGGATGTCGAGTGAGGGCAAGCTTGCCCTCACTTGACTCTATGGTCTTGGAGGACCGGAGCTACGGAAAATGTTGTTGCCTAGCAACCGGTTTAAAGGTCCTTTTTTTTTTTTTTTTCATTTTATATTATAATTATTTTATTTTTATTTTTTTTCTATCTTTTAGTGTACTTGTGAGATCTGAGGACTTTTTGACCCCAGATCTCACAAAAAAGAGGTCCTGTCGTGCCTATTTCTATTACGAGGAATATTTACATTTCTTTTAATAGAAATAAAAATGATCAATTTTTTTTTTTTTTAAATGGTGTAAAAATAAAAAATAATAAATAAAATAAATAGTAAAAAAAAAAAAAAAAAAAAAAAATTAAAGCGCCCTGTCCCCGTTAGCTCGCGCGCAGAAGCGAATGCATACAGAAACCCCGCCCACATATGTAAACGGTGTTCAAACCACACATGTGAGGTATCGCCGCGATCGTTAGAGCAAGGGGAATAATTTGAGCCCTAGACCTCCTCTGTAACTCAAAGATGGCAACCTGTAGAAATTTTTAAATTGTCGCCTATGGGGATTTTTAAGTACCAAAGTTTGTCACCATTCCGTGAGCGTGCGCAATTTTGAAACATGACATGTTGGGTATCTATTTACTCGGCGTAACATTATCTTTCACATTATGGAAAAAAATTGGGCTAACTTTACTGGTTTCTTATTTTTTAATTAAAAAAAGTGAATTTTTCCCAAAAAAATTGCGTTTGGAAGACCGCTACGCAAATACGGTGTGATAAAAAATATTGCAATAATCTCCATTTTATTCTCTAGGGTCTCTGCTAAAAAAAATATATATAATGTTTGGGGGTTCTAAGCAGTTTTCTAGCAAAACAACTGATTTTAGCTTGTAAACACCAAATGTCAAAAATAGGCCTAGGCAAGTGGCTAGGATGCATGATGATGCTCCTTGGATGTTAGGCCCCTCTATATGGCTAGGCTGTGAAAAAGTCTCACACATGTGGTATTGCCATACTCAGGAGGAGTGGCAGAATGTATTTTGGGGTGTCATTTTTGCTGTGTACATGCTATGTGTTAGGAATATCCTATAAATTGACAACTTTGTGTAAAAAAAAAAAGTTTTCATTTTTTTCCCACATTTTCCAAAAACCTGTGGAAAAAAATGATATGTTCAAACGACCCATAATGCCTCATAGAATATACGTTGGAGTGTTTGCTTTCCAAAATGGGGTCATTTTGTGGACTTTTCCATTGTATTGGTGCTCTAGGGCCTTGAAAAGTGTGATAGGTAGTAAGAAAGTTTTATGTGTATTTATGCTCCTAGAACGCCTGAATGTGCTTCTTGGACGTGGAGTCTCTTTTTGTGGCCAGGCTGTGTAAAAGTCTCACACATGTGGTATCGCCATACTCGGAAGGAGTAGCAGAATGTATTTTTGGGTGTAATTTTTGCTGTGTACATGCTATGTGTTAGAAATAGCTTATAAATTGACAACTTTGTGGGAAAAAAAAGAAAAAAAACATTTTTTCTTCATTTTCCCAAGAATTGTGGGAAAAAATTACAACTTCAAAAAACTCACCATGCCTCTTACTAAATACCTTGGACTGTCTACTTTACAAAAAGGGGTCATTTGGTCGGTATTTGTACTGTCCTGACATTTCAGGGCCTCAAGAAAGGAGATAGGCAGTCAGTACATCTGGTGTGATCAATTTTCAGTAATTGGTACCATAGCTTCTAGACTCAATAACTTTCACACAGACTAAATAATATACACTAATTTGGGTTAATTTTACCAGAGACATGTAGCAGTATACATTTTGGCCCAAATGTATGAAGAAAAATTTATTTTTTGCAAAATTTCATAATTGAAACTAAAAAAAAGTGTTTTTTTTTCAAAATTTTTGCTCTTTTTTGCATATATCACGAAAAAAAAAAACCCCCAGTTGTGATCAAATACCACCAAAAGAAAGCTCTATTTGTGTGAAAAAAATGATAAAAATTTTGTTTGGTTATAGTGTAGCATGACTGAGCAATTGTCATTCAAAGTGTGAGAGTGCTGAAAGCTGAAAATTGGTCTGGGCAGGAAGGGTGTCTAACTGCTCTGTATGGAAGCGGTTAAAGACCTTAAAATGCTTCTACACGTACAGTGACAGTAAAATAAACACGCCTACAATGCATTTTAATAGGGTTTTTCTATTTCACAGATTTCCACTTTTCGCGGCTGGGTCCGGAACGTAATGGAGGGGGGTTTACTGTATAACATTCCAAAAAGAAAAAATGTAGAAATCTATTTTTTTTCATCCTTCTAGGCCGATTTATATTTTGCTACATATTTTTGGTAAGAAAAAAAATTGCAATAAGCGTATTTTGATTGGTTTGCCCAAAAGTTATTGATTGCATCTACAAACTATGTCATTTTTATTTATTTATTTATTTTTTACTAGTAATGGCGGCGATATGCGATTTTTAGCGGGAGTGCGACATTGCCACGGACAGATCGGACCGCTAACTGACATTTTTGACACTTTTGGGGGGGACCAGTGACATTACTACAGTAATCAGTGCGAAAAATATGTAATAATGACACTGGCAGGGAAGGGGTTAACCCAGGGTGATCAAAGGGCTAATTGTGAGCCTAGGGGAGTGTTTTCTAACCATGGGGGAAGGGGCTTGTGAAATGACCACAGAGACCTGTGATCATTTCAGAGAGAACAACGATCAGCTGTGTTTACAACAACTGACTGTCCTTCTCTCTCAGCGGGGAGTGATCGTGGATGGCCGGCGGCAATCGGTGTCGTCGGTCCCATGGATTAGTATCCCCGCTGCCTAGTGCCAGGTACAGGGAATTACGCAGCCGAGACAGCCTGCCACAGTATATATGCAGCGGATGTTCGGCAAGTGGGTAATAACACACGTTTTTGAATGTTTTTGACGTGTTTTGACTACTAATTGCATTTGGTGTGCCACTAAGAAAAAATAGCACCACAAGCATGTTGGGCGTTTTAACATGTTCTTTGCGCATTTGCGAAGCCAAAGCTTGGATGTGAATGGGGACTACGGTTTGAATCTTGGCTGGTTCAGCAGGAACCGGCCGAGAATCTAACCATTAATGGGCAGGCTGAATGTACAGTACCAAGTTGATAGATTTATTACCTTGTGTACATCCAGCCTTCTGGATTCTCTTGTGATTATCGCTAGTGGCTGCTATAGCCGCTAGCAATAATCACTGTCTTCTCCCGGTGGGGACGGCTTTCCCCGCCCCCCCCCCCCCCCCCTGTTGGAAGAAGACAATTGCTCGGCAGAAATGATTCCCGCATCAATACTGTCTGTGTTGATGAGGGCATCATGTGAATGGTTGCAGGAAAGAAATTTGCACCGTATATGGCCAGCCTTATGCCTCGTACACACAATCAGATAATCGGACGACTTGGACCTCGTTCACACTGGGGCGACCTGTCAGGTGACCTGGTCGCCTGCCATAGAGAAGCTGTGGACCTGTTCTAATGGGAGAGACACAAGTCGCTCCGACTTAGAAAAAGGGTCCGGAGCTTCTTTGGGGCGACCTGGAGCGACCTGCATTGACTTCAATGTTATGAAGTCCGTGCTGGCCGCTCCGAGGTCGCGGTTCGAGCTGCGCACCGCGACCTGTGAGGTCGCCCCGGCAAGTAGAATCGCCCCAGTGTGAACGGGGTCTTACCGTTTGCATTTTGTTGCATGATACTAGTATCGAATTCAACAATGCGTACTAAATGTATGATTTTTTTCATACGATTCTGGAAAAGCTTCCTGGTTGCACAGCTACTTATTGGTCAATGTGCAAAACAAAAACAATGGCAGCCAGGCTTTTTCCGGGTGTATTTTCGTGTTTCTGATCATGCGTGGTCTTTGTCTACCGATTTTTAGCGAACGCATACTGCACTGATTAAACGATTGTCGTTCGCTACCACAAAAGTTTTCTTGTTTGTCCCTTCGTATTTTGTTGGACGAAATGTTGTGATCGGCTGTTGAAAGCTGTGTACTAATGATCAGATTATCGTGCAATCGATTTGAAATAGATTTTTTGTGTACGAGGCATTAGAGCTGAAGGCCCCTTTCGCACGGGCTTTCCGATCTGGTCCACCTGTCAGTTTTCCAGGCAGACCTGATCGTATGCTCCATGCAGCCCTATGGAGCAGCAGATGTCAGCGGTGACATGTCCGCTGACACCCGCTGCTATCCGATCTGATCCTGTTCGTGAAATCCGTACCGATGGAAACCCTATTTTCCATCTGTCTGGAGGATTGGATAAGATCGGATGAAAACGGACAGGCGGTCCGTTTCCATCCGATCTCCCATAGAGGAGAGACAGAGCTCAGCGCCATGTTCATCCGCCTGCTCAACGGGGATCGGTGGATCGATCCCCGCTTTGAAAAACAAAGTCCATCAGGCGCACCGCTCTTGTGAAAGGGGCCGAAGTGGGAAACATCCCTACAATAACAGACAATAGTGTAGTAGCAGATAACACAGGCTTGTACAGGAAGTTGTCTAAATCCCTTATCTATAGAGGAACAATCAAAAAGAACACTTGAAATAATACTCAGCCTATTAAGATCAACAACAAGCATAAAAATAAGTACAACAGAAGCAAATCGATATTCATATTTTTGACAAAAAAAGGGCCTATTTATGGAACAAGCAACTGATTTGTGTTTTCTAGAGTATAGGGACAACTATTCCTTTTACATGCTAGCCATATCGGTAGAGGGGTATTGTTACAGAAGCAGAAGTTTGCGGTGAAATCTGGTTATATATGTACACGTTAGGCATTTACCTATTGAGTGTTTGTTGGGCAGCCTTATTGTCAGCTATGTGCCTATCCTCTGGCTAGTCTAAGGTTCACCACATACATCACAATCTGATTGTATTATCTCCTTTATGGTAGCCAAACACGCTTCCACTGTATTATTTAATCGCTGTGCCATTTGATCAAAAACGATCAAATCTGTAATCGAATAGCCATAACTTAATTCCAATAGATTTAGACTCAGTTTAGTAATTTGACCAGGGCGGAAAATTATTATTGCTTTCATCCTTCATGAATACATTAATCAAAATATGAGCGTATATGGTGAAAACAGAGATGTAATCGATAAAAAATATAATTATATCATTATAATTAAATCAAGCTCCCTGTGCGTTGCATAGTTTTGGTAAATCTAAAATTGATTGTACAGTTAGATCAAAACATTCTCACACTTTGCAAAGCATTCCCTGAATGGCATACCTGCTGAGCAGCCAACCTCCTGTGTTCACAATGTGCCAGGGCATACTCCCACTGGAGTAGCAGTGTCTACCTTAGGGTCCTTTCACACGGGCGGTCCGTATGTCCATTTTTCCTCCCATCCGTTTGCGGTTGAAAAACGGACATAATGCTTGTCAATGGGATTGCGGATGTCAACGGATGACACCGCTGACGTCCGATTTGCGTCCTTTCCGTTCAGTTGCGTTTTTTAGGAACGGAAGAGAACCCTATTTTTCTTCCATTTAAAACAGAACGGACGCAAAAACGGATGTCAGCGGTGTCATCCGCTGACATCCGTAATCCCATTGACATACATTAACTCCGTTTATCATCCGCAAATGGATAGGATGATAAATGGACAAACGGAACGGACCCTCCAAAAGTGCTTCCGTGTCCGTTTAAAAAAAAAAAAGTCACTGAGCGGAGGAAAAAACTGAGCGGACAGTGTGAAAGGACCCTAAGTGATTTCCAGCTACCAGGGGCATCAACCAGGTATGGTAAATACATAGTTTCATTGGTCTAAGCTGAACCTCCGGTTCTCTGGTCCCCTCTGAGCACAGAGTGGTGACTATGAGTCACAGGCTCTCTGCTTTGCTCCTCCAATGCTCCCTGGAGCACTGGGCTGTGGAGGGGGCGGGAGCAGCTGGCTCAGGATCTCAGCAGCGTGCTGAGAGGCTGAGATAGCTGCTGGTCAGGTATCTGGGCAGATCTGACATTATTGTAGGGATCCCTGCAGAGCCTGGACCTACTGAGTGATGTCAGCTAACGGGCAGAACTAAGTGCACTCCAGTGGCCCACAGAGCTTTGGCCATACTTCTCCTTTAACCTCTTGACGCCGACGTAACACAATAATGAACAGAAAAAAGGCCAGTGTAGTGGAGTGCGCGCCCAAGCCAGAGATCGGGGTCCCACCGGGAGCCTTGGGCCCCATACTAACGATCAGGACCCGGAACTCTCTATTAGTTAATCAGTCACTGTGAAGCCTGTCCCTGTTTCTCTCTCTGTGAATGGAGAGGAAAGATACATTGTATTTTTGTCTCTCCTTGCAGAGAGGAAAAAAGTGTGTTAAAAAAAAAAAAAATATTAAGTGCTTCCCAACCGCGCTATAGCCGAATGATGGCTACAGGGCTGTGGGCCAGTTGTGGGAGGGCATCATATGACATCCTCCCATGATTGTGCCTGCCCCCTGCAGCCTGCTCTGGCCTTTTACCATGTGATCAGCTGTGAACATTCAGACAATGCCCACCAGTGCTGCCTATCAGTCGCCATCAGTGCTGCCAATCAGTGACCATTAGTGCTGCCAATCAGTGACCATCAGTGCTGCCAACCAGTGCCTCCTCATCAGTGTCACCTATCAATGCTGCCTATCAGTGCCCAACAGTGGCACCTAGCAGTGCCGACTATCAGTGCAGCCTCATCAGAGTCCAGCAGAGCCGCCTCATTAGTGCCCACCAGTGCTGCCTCATCAGTGCAGCTTATCAGTGCCCATCAGGGCAGCCTATCATTGCCCATCAGTGCAGCCTCATCAGCAAACATCATTGAAGGAGAAAAATGACCTGTTTGCAAGAATTCATAACACACTATAAAATACTTTTTTTATTTTTAGTTTTTTAGTTTATTTAGCAAAACATAAAAAACCCAGTAGTGATTAAAAATCACCAAAAGAAAGCTCTATTTCTGGGGAAAAAAATGATAAAAATTTCATGAGTACAGTGTTGCATGAGCGTGTAATTGTCATTCAAAGTTTGACTGTGCTGAAAGCTGAAAATTGGCCTGGGCAGGAATGGGCCCAGTAGGCAAGTGGATAAAAAATAAAATAAAAAATAAAGAAAAAATACCTAGATCAAAGTTGGATGTAGGTCAGTGCTAGGGCTAGTGTTTGGGTCAAGTAAGGGTCAAAGGTCATGGCCTGCATATTTTGGGCTGAACCTTTTTTTGTTTTTAATTAGTATCAGTGTCAGTCTGTTTTAGGTAGGACAAAAAAAAAAAAGCAAAATGCACACTATTGTTTCTGGGCTGTACTATGGGTACAAAAAACAACTAATATGCACATATGTGGTATCTCTGTGATTGGTGGGAGCAGGAGAATGTCAGGGCCATGAAAGAATAAAATAGAGAAGTGACCCCATGGGGTTGTCACCCCTAATACCCATTTGTTTTATAAATACATTTTACTCTTAATAGATGATTGCTATGATGATTGTTAAATACATGTCTCTCTATGGCTGCTTTGCTGTTTTTTTTCTGTTTTGTGTTTCAGGTGACAAGCTGCCTGCTGTTGCTAGGAAGATTTACCTCAGCTGCTGAGCACTGGATTGGTGACAAATCTTTTGGCGGGAAACATCTAGCCAATGAGTGTAACCTTTTATTTATATCCTCTCCTGTCACTAGGCGGAGTCAGCTTTTACCTCAGGATTGTCAGCTGGACTCACCACTGGATTCTCCTCAGCATTTCTTCTGGATCTTTTGACCTGCTCTCCCACCCTCCCTCTCCCTTTAATATTTTGTCGCAGTCCACCTTTATGTGGGTAACGTCGCCCACTTTGTGAGTGGACAGTGGTTGGTAAGCTGTTATTGGTATAAGATATTGCTGCTTGAGTCTAAGGCCCGGTTTCCACTGCTGCGGCTACAGAGTCGTTCTACTTCTAGCGCGACTCTGTAGTGTTACTTGTTCGCGGCTTTCAGTGAGACTTGTCCCTCATTATAGAAGGAAGTCGCACTGAAGTCGGCCCAAAAGTAGTGCACAAACTACTTTTCAAGTCGCCGCAACTCAAGTCGCGGCAGTGAGAACGGGCCAAATAGAAATGAATGACTTTTGACTTGCTGTGCGACTTGACATGTGTCAAGTCGCACAGCAAGTCGCAACAGTGGAAACGTAGCCCAAGTGACTAAGCATGTTGGTTAGTTATTGGTTAACATTTCTGTTTGATATTGAAGGTCCATCTTTTTGGGTAATGTTGCCCACTTTGTGAGTGGACAGTGGTTTTATTTGGTTGGTATAAGATATTGCTGCTTGAGTCTTAGTGGCTAAGCAGGTTGGTCTGTTAATGGTTAACAACGGTTCTGTTTGGTATTAAAAGTTAAAGTTAATTTCATAATTAAAATGGTTTTAAACCCAATAAAGGGGTCGTGGCCTAAACTTTTCCACAATCCTTGTTGTGTGTTTATTTTATATTTTAGGTATCTTCTTATGGCATGATGGGTGTTAATGGGGTGTACAATCCCATTCATTTTGGGTTGTTCTTTGGTGGTAGGTTATGGTAGTAACAAGAAATAATGAAGCTAATTTTAAAACAATTTTTTTTTTACTGTTTTGGGTCAGTTTTCCATAAACATTTCCCACTAAATGAAAGCCCAATTTGTCCTGAAAAAAAAAAACCAAGGTATTATTCACGTGGACGTACAAAGTAGTTGTGATGATATGTACAGTTTTATTAACACATGTCAAAGTTGCAAAATTGTGATTAGGTATTAAGATTTGTTTTACCCTTAGGTGTGAAGAAGTTATGCTGGTCAAACACTAGCCAAAAAATTGTTCGAAAATCTTTCATTTGGTCCGTTCGTTCGTTTTTCGCCCAGTTAATGGGCACAAATAGAAAATCGATTTTAACTGTTTGCACTAGGTAAATGTGACAAAATGAACGAAAAACTGATTCATTTATGTCCATTGAATGATTTATCGATCAAAATTCAGTCATTACATAATGGCACAACCGTTTTCTCTCATGGCCGAGTGTTTGTTTTTCGAAAATAAGTTCAAACTATTTTTCGTATAGTGTATGGCCAGCATAAGGCCCCTTTCACACATGCGGACCGTTCAGATCTGCCTGCCAGTTTTTCAGGCAGATCTGAACGGATGCCCCATGCATCTCTATGGACGGCCCGTTCTCATCCGATTCCCCATAGTGGACAGCGGGGACCTGACAGCTCCGTCTCCGCACACAGAGCTGCTCAGATCTCCCCCCGCTGAGAAAAACGGAGTCCGCCGACGGAGCAGATGGTGTGAAAGGGGCCTTAAGCCCTGCACACACGCACAGATTGTTGGCCAACTGATAGGCCAACTTTTATTCAGTGTTGTTTGTTGGTTGAAATGTGCTCTAGACTTGCACTGGACTTTAGTTGGCCAACAAAAACCAACTTCAGAAGTGATGTCATGTGATGGTTGACTTTCCCTGTGGTTTCCCTGTCTTGCTCATCTGATTTTTGTCTGCCGAAATCTGTACTGACTGAGGAACAATCGGCTGTTCTTTGTTGGCCAACAAAAATTTTATAGCATGCACACCAGATTTTTTTCGGCCGAAAATTTGCAGTTGGTTGTCAGAAGCATCATACTAACAAGCCTACAATCGGCAGATCGGACGTTGGCCAACAATTTACGGCCAACAATCTGTGCGTGTGTACGGGGCTTTAGGCTTCTTTTAGAGCAGGATTACAAATCACAACTACTGATTTACAGGACAGCCACTAGAGGCAGGGAATTTCAAGCCATGTATCAATTACAATGATCAAAATATGTAACAGCATGTAACTACTGTATGACACATTTACATCAAAAGTTACAATCAGATGAATGTTACAATAACAACTCAAAAAGTGCAGTGAAAATACACCGTTATGTTCATTAATGTCTTTGTACAGACTACTATTGAAGTCATGATTTTAAAAAGCTGAAACATTTTGAAATGTGTCCCCCTTATCCGTTTAGGTAATGTACTAATCATTTCAATTTTTTAAATGTATTTATGCTACCTGCATTACTCTTTATTATCTGCAGCCCCAATTTTACAGCTCCGCAGACAATGATGGTACAATATAAATCATTATTAACAAATAAATAATAAATAACTCCGCTCTGTGGTCCCAGGACAATGGAAATAAATTAGCCCTGCAAATGAATGAAAAGTGTCTTCTGCAAAGATTGAATTCTTTGCGCCTCAATAGGCACACGTCAAGGTTCATTTCTTGGCTTACATAATGCAAACGGAGACTTTCCCCAGCCCTGAAACCATTACTATTCCTCACTGCATCTGTCTCATTTGCCTAGAGTTGGCATGAGAAATTGGCATGCAATTTGTGTCACAGCAGCATTGAGCAGCATAGCTTTTAGTCCCAGAACTCATTAACCCATATCTAGCTAAAAAACTGTCGGCTCGCTGGCACCACAGACAAGAAATGGAGACTGCAAATTAACTTTGTAATAGCTAAAATGTCTTTCCATGTGCATTGTTGACCTACAATATCATACCCGTCTTTATTATGGCTATGGCCAACTTAACTTTGTACAATCTGATCTCCAGGCAGGTAATGAAAGATCAGCCAGTTATGTAGAACTTAAAATCCATATAGCCTATATTTGACACAATGTCACTTCTGCAGTGGTGAAGGACACATAGAGCATGCACTCCCCAGAGAGAAGACACAAAGGAGAAGGAAGAAGGAAGTGGGGGTTATTCTGTAGGGATGTAGCCTGGGAGGAACTAACCATTACGCAAGTCAAACAAAGAGCTGAGCAGGAAGATTAGTAAGGGCAAGCCCACATATCCACACCCTAGGGGTCAAACTGTCTTGGCTGCTGCCATACTGGTGGCTACCCATAAACCAAAAGGGCTATTTGGTGGATGGCGCTAGAGGTCAAACCGCCCCATGCTCAGACTCTTCCTGGCAGCTGTCATCTTCTCAACACAAGCAGCTAATGAGCATTCATGCAGCTGTTCCTGTTTTCTCTCCCTTACACTTCTGTAGCCATCTTTATCTCCCTCTTATTCTCCCCTCCAATTACATCTTTCCTATCTATTATACAGGATTTATATCCTATCTGCCTTTGTTATTTGACCCTAAGCCCCCATTTACACTTTTTCATGAGCGTTTTCGCTCAATGTTGTTACCCTCTGAATCCTCTTGTTCCAAATTGTATTGTAACTGTATTGTCTCCTTTTATGTTGTAAAGCACTGTGCAAACTGTTGGCGCTATATAAATGCTGTATAATAATAATTTTGTTTGTACTTGCATTTTTTGGGTGGTTTAAAGAGGTTGTAAACCCACTTCACAAACTTTTACCTATAGGTAAGCCTATATTAAGGCTTACCTATAGGTGCTATAAATATCTCCTAAACATGCACCGTTTAGGAGATATTTAGAGTGCATACTGCCGATGACATCATCGGCGCATGTGCTCTGAAGGAACGGCGGCTTCTGAGCGCACGCGCGGGAACAATGTAATACACAGGGCTTTTTTTTTCTCGTTTTTTTTTTTTAGGGACTTTACTTTCTCTTTAAGGCTTAAAGTTGGAGTTCCACCCAAAAGTGGTACTTCTCCCCCCCCCCCTCTGGTGCCACATTGGGCACGTTTCGGGGGAAAGGGGGGAGCGAACACTTGTCAAAAACAGGTACCTGCTCCCACTTCCAAGGGTGCCTACGTCATTTTCAGCCCCTCCTTTTTCCCCCTGCTGCTTCTGAAAGACATACAGGTCCCAGAAGACAGCAGGACCATTCAGAAAGTGCAGCACGGCTCGCGCATGCGCAGTAGCTAACAGGCTTTAAAGCCGCAAGGCTTCACTTTCCACTTCCCTTAGTAAGGATGCAAGCGCCTGCAACCGGATACGATGGGCGGGTCGGCTTCAGGTGCCAACATCGCAGGATCTCTGGACAGGTAAGTGTCCCTATTTTAAAAAAACAGCAGCTACAGTATTTGTAGCTGCTGACTTTTAATCCCCCCCAAGGCTGGAACTCTGCTTTAAGAATTTCAGGTTTAGCCAGAAAGCTACTTACTAGAGAAGAGGCAAGAATTTGCAGTTTCTGGGACTCCCGCTTAACTCTATAGGGGCCAAAAACCTGCAAATCTGCCCCAAATAAGTTCATGTATATTTTTTCAAATTTAAAGTGGCAGTAAACCCTCCTATCTTTTTCAGCCAAGCAAGCTGCCATCTTGGTCTCTGTTTGATCTTCAACTACCATAATGCTGCACATTATTATTATTATTATTATACAGGATTTATATAGCGCCAACAGTTTGTGCAGCGCTTTACAATGTGAAGTAGGGATGCACCGAATATTCAGCGGCCGAACATTATTCGGCCGAAAATAGAGAAAATAGCACTTTCGGTGTTCGGCCGAATAAGTCAAAAGGCCGAATAATTTTGAGCCGAACAATGTCAGCTTCCGCCCTGACCGCTCACCTTCCTCATTGCGGCTCGCGGCTCCCTTCTTACACGCCGCCGGTGTCCTGTCCGGCCGCGAGTAGGGGGTGTGACGTCACGCGCGCGTCCCGCCCCCTGCTCCTGACTGCGGCTCCTTCACACTAGGTCCACGCCCCGCCCCCCTGTTCTGTAATGATCCTCTGCTATGATCTCTGTAATGATCCTCTGCTATGATCTCTGAAATGATCCTATGTAGTGATCCTCTTCTATGATCTCTGTAATGATCCTCTGTAGTGATCTGCTATGGTCCTCTATTATGATCTATGTAATTGTCCTCTGCTATGATCCTCTGCAGTGACCTTCTGCAATGATCTCTGTAATAATCCTCTGCTATTATCTCTGTAGTGATCCTCTGTAGTGATCTGCTGTGGTCCTCTATTATGATCTATGTAAATGTCCTCTGCAGTAACCCTCTGCTATAATGTATGTAATGATCCTCTGTAGCTTCAGCCCTGACCGCTCACCTTCCTCATTGCGGCTCGCGGCTCCCTTCTCACACGCCGCCGGTGTCCTGTCCGGCCGCGAGTAGGGGGTGTGACGTCACGCGCGCGCGTCCCGCCCCCTGCTCCTGACTGCGGCTCCTTCACACTAGGTCCACGCCCCGCCCCCCTGTTCGCGGCAAAATAAATGGAAAAAATGCGAAACACCGCGTTCGGTATTCGGCCAAGCATTTCATTATTATTCGGCTTCGGCCAAGAATTTCATTTCGGTGCATCCCTAATGTGAAGGAAGACAATACAGTTACAATACAGTTCAAAACAGGAGGAACTAGAGGGCCCTGCTCGTTAAAGCTTACAATCTAGAAGGGAGGGTCAAGTGAAACAAAATGTGATCAGTTGTAAGCTCTAGCGAGCAGGGCCCTCTAAATCCTCCTGTATTGAATTGTATTGTAACTGTATTGTCTTCCCTCATATTGTAAAGTGCTACACAAACTGTCGGCGCTATATAAATCCTGTATTATAATAATAATAATAACACCAGCTATTAGATGGTTTGACAATTTGGTTGAGAGCACATCCAAAGTGACAGTCACATGCCCGGCCCAGCACGTAACTGTTTTTTTAAACTGGTACATCGATGGGTTTACTTCCCATTTAACCACTTGCTGACCGCCCACCGCAGATATACTGTGGCAGGCTGGCTCGGCTGCGCGGACCAATGTGTGGGTACGTCAGTTCGCTGGAGAGCTCCTGGGGGCGCACGCGCCCCCATTAGACTGCGGGGAAGCCGGTCCACCGGGCACCCATGAACGCTCCCTGTGTTGTAAACACAGCAGACCGTTGTTCTCTCTGGAATGACCACAAAACGCCTGTGATCCTCCTATTTAGGATCACAGGTCTCTGTGTTGATTCCACAAGTCCCTCACACTTAACCCTTTGATCGCCCTTGGGTTAACCCCTTCCCTGTTATAGTCATTATTACAGTAACAGTGCATTTTTTAGCACTGATTACTGTAGTAATGTCACTGGTACCCCCAAAAGTGTCAAAAATGTCAGTTAGGGGTCCGATCTGTCTGCCGCAATATCACAGTCCCGCTAAAAATCACAGATTGTTGCTATTACTAGTAAAAAAATAAATAAAAAAAAGTTTGTGGACGCGATAACTTTTGCGCAAAAAATATGCTTATTGGAATTTTTTTCCCATGTAGCAGAATACAAATTGGCCTAAAATTATGAAAAAATTTGATTTTTACATTTTTTTAAAATTGGGAATGTTATATAGCAGTGAAAAATATTGTTTTTTTTTTTTTAAGGAATTATCGCTCTTTTTTTTTGTTTAAAGTGCAAAAAATAAAAATTGCACAGGTGATCAAGTACCACCAAAATAAAGCTCTATTTGTAAGAAAAAAAGGGACATCCATTTTTTTTTTTGTTGGGTACAGCGTCACACGACCGCGCAATTGTCCATTAAAGTAACGCAGTGCCGAATGGCAAAAAATGGCCTGGTCATTAAGGGGGTAAAACCTTCCGGTCCAGAAGTGGTTAAACACAAACAAAAGAGGTCTGTGCAAGTAAGCCATTCTCTCTCCGTCCCGGTATTAGAGGTTGTCCGCCCGGCTTACAGCCGACACAGCAATATAAATGTAATGGACGGTACACTCCACAGGGACGATGCAAAAAGACTTTATTGTAGAACTCAAAAATCAATAAAAAAAACATCACTGCACAGAAGGAAGGAGTGACGTGTTTCACAGTGAATAAAGTCACTCTCAGCTGTTGTTTGTTATAAAAAAGCGCTATTCAGCATGAAACACTTCAATCAATCCTGCTATGCCCAGGTGCTGTGATGTTTTTGCATATTGATTTTTGAGTTCTAGTCTTTTTGCATCGTCCCTGTGGAGTGTCCGGCCATCAACTTAATTTATGTTTTTTCAAGCTTTGCTTGGTAAGCTTCAAGCAATGCGGCGCTGAAGTGTGAACAGATATCGCTGAAAATAATGAGAATCTTAATGCTGAGCAATGAAGCGCGTTGGAAAGTACACATCAAATCATTTGGGTCTAAAGCTGAACATTGTGTCTGCTTGGACACTTGCTTCTCTGATCTGCTGATCCCCTGTTAAAAATATGCATGTCTTTCCTATACAGAATTTATGCCAAAATGACAACATTCATATTCCTGAGATTGACACAATTCTAAATTTTCTTGTCCAGGCAGTACTCTCACATACTGTCAGGGAATCCTTGTGAGACACCTGGCGCATAGATATGCACATGCGCAGAGTATTTCCAGAAGAATGGGTAACAGGCGCACACATGTGGGTGAGAATTCACGGAGCACTTAAAGCGGAAGTTTCACTTTTGGGTGGAACTCCGCTTTAAAGTGTATTTGCTCCCAAACCTAGTAAAGGAGGCAAAGTTTCATGTTACAAAGAATACCCAATCACATGCAAGGAAAAAAAAGACATCATTTTTGCTTGCACATGATTGGATGATGAAAGTCAGCAGAGCTTCTGCTCATTTACTAAGCTCTGGAGTAACTGCACTTTGCAGAGTGCATGGTCTATTTGCCTGTAGTAAAACAACCCCTTGTATAAAGGTCTATGAGAGATGTACATAGTGCAAAGGAAAAGTATTGAATGAAACTCCTAAATGCCTACAACCTGGCTTACTACAGAACCTCAAATCATTTTTTTTTTTTTGTGAATACAGGTGTCTTTAAACTTCAATGTCATGTTTGCCCTATATACATAAGGGATAATAATTACAGACTGCAAATTATAGATGCATTATAAATATAATGCCTTTCCCGATTTGCTGACTCTCCTCCAGTAATTATGTTGCTGGTAAGAGTATTAGGTAGGAATACTGTAAAGTTTGTAAAAAATGGTGACTCAGAGATTCTCTGGCTTACTCTCTTCCTGTAACTGTAATACATGAAAATACCAGCTCTGCATGTCTTGTGTTTACTGTACACTGTACAACGGCCACATTCTGAACAAGTGCACCACGCCATAAATGTAATATGTCGCAATTACTGTTTTAGGGAACAATAAATGTTTGGTGCTTCACTTGTGTACTGTAAATCTCAGTGATTACTTTCAGGGATCAAATGAACGTTCTGTTGTCTGTACTGGAGAAGCTTACCCAAGTTATACTATTTTTAAATCTACAGACTATGGTAAATGCCGGGAAGACAAACATTACCCGACACAAGTATCATAAATAGTACAAACAGCCTGGAGTAAAATTCAGACTAGTAACAGATATTTCATTACGGGAAACCAGACAAATTTGTGCTTGATGAATCTGCACATTATAGATTTTGTGATTTAACAGTTCTGTATAAAAGTATACAGGCAGGAACATACAAATACCTATAAACAAGATGAAGACTATGAGGGCTCATGCATATTGCATCTCAAAGAAGCCACTTCAAAGGCTACGACTGTTCAAACTTTGGCTTCATGCACACTAGCGTTTTTCTTATAGGCTCGAAAAACGCTAGAAAAAAATGATGGATTAAAAAATGCTGCATGATAATAGCATTTTTGTGGCAGCTTGCAGTAGCATTTTAGTAGCTTTGGCTCCATGCCAAAGCTGAAAAAACGCTGGATAAAAAATGCTAGTAATAGCTTTTTGTAGTAGCGGTTTAGCAGCGTCTTATTAGTGTTTTTGCAGTAAAAGGGGACAAAAAAAGCCGAAGAAAATGCAATTAGCAGCATTTAGTAGTGTTTCTGCTGGAAAAATGCTCCAGAAAACTACAAATACTGCTTCTAGACACCGAAGCTCTAAAACGCTAATAGCCTTGAGTAGTGTGCATGGACACAGAATAACACTAATTAGCTTCTAGGAGCAAACAAAAAATGCTAATAACAGCCTATAGAAGCTTAAAAAAGCTAGTGTGCATGGAGCCTAATGGGCCATACACACTATAAGATTTTCTGAAGACTTTTTCCTTTAGACTTACCAAAACCATATAATATGAGGTCAAACCTGAACACTTTCAATTTGTATGCAATCTGGCAGGCCCTTGCACTACATAGAAAAGGTAAATCTGGAAGGAAAAAGTCTTCAGAAAATCTTATAGTGTGTATGGCCCTTTAAGTGGGCCGTATATTATACATTTTTTTTTCAACCATTGAGTTGAACAAAATAAAAACATTGCCATTTGCCCCATCCACACATTCAAGATGAATGGGGAAATCACTCCTGCTGTGCTATTGTGTTCTCACAGTGGGGAGTCTTCCCCACGGTCAGAACACAGTGATGAGTGTTGCAGGCCACAGCCGGAGGTACTGATTGTTCAGAAAAAAACAACAGGGTGGTTGTACAGAAGTTAACTGATAGATCAACTTCTGTACAACCAGGATGCCCATACATGGATCGAAATTTGTCCAGTCTCTGCTAAACCAGCCAAATTTCAATCCATGTATGGCCGGCTTTTGGCCTCTTGCACATGGTCATACAGTGTAAAAACGTTTATTGTTATTTTTTCATGTGGGGGGCATGGCATAACGTCTTACAAAACATGCCCACAGTTTTTGCTTTTGCGATCGGGTATGCATGCACTGCGTTTTCAGTTATGCAGTCCCATTGGATAAAATATGCTGCAGCTGTGACTCCAGGGCACCACAACACCATAATTATTTCACACTGTATGCCCATACACTCAACTTTACGACTGTGCGCAAGAGACTTACAAATGAACAAACATGTAAGGAGATAATTGCTGTTAATAAATGTGAATTCCAGTGGGCCAATTAGCCCTAAAGAATCTTCTATAAATAAAATTCACTATAATAGAGAGCTATTTTTTGGAATGTACTTAAAGAGGAAGCAAAGCTTCTCCTGTAACTTTTACCTATAGGAAAGCTTATGATAAGGCTTACCTATAGGTATTGTAAATATCTCCTAAACTTGCACCGTTTAGGAGATATTTACTTTGCATGCAGCCAGTGACATCATCGGTGCATGCGCTCTGTAGAAACAGCCGTCCGTGCTGTTCCTTCAGAGCCCTCTGCCGTGAACGGCGGCTCCCGTGCGCATGCGCAGGAGTGACATCATCGCGGCTCCGGTCAATCAGATGGCCGGAGGCCGTGAACCCATACTAGCTCATTATGCCTTTGTCTTTTAGGTTTTTATATTTTTTATTTTTTGGAAGTTTACAACCGATTAAACAGTTTAATACTGAAGTTTACCAGTCCTAAAGCATTGGTTTTCTGGCTTATTTTTTATCTCATAATCCTACCTGTAATACACTTCCTGCCCTAGTGTGATAATGCTCACCCACTGTAGTGTATCTATGGAGGAGTAGCCTTGTCACCCTAGCACAAGAAGTGTTTTAGCATTACAGATCACCTTATCCTCTCCTTCTCTATAAGATAGGAAGGAGATGTTCTGTGGTCCACAAAGAACTGGGAAAAAGCTAAATAATAACAGCTAGCAAGGTGGTACAGGGTCCCGAAGATTTTGGCTGCTGCTTAAGCCTTTGGCCTCATGTACACTGCTGCTGATAAACGGACTATTAGGAGCAGTTGGGCTTTTTTATTTCAGCAGTCCCTGAACTCTCCTCTATGTTATCTTATCTGTCCATGCACACTGAGTCGTTTCTACTCCTTTAGAGGCAGTTGAGTTCAGTGGCATTTTTTTAAAGCAAAATATTGCGTTCAGATGGAAGTCTATTGTCATTTAAGGCTCCATGTACACGGGACGTTGTTAAAAGTCCCTTTGAATGCTGGAATTTTTAGGACGTTTGAAACGTCCGTTCGGTCGCGTTTGTACCCGTGTTTAGCGGGCGTCTAGCGGCGTTTGCGGGCGTTTGCGTTTAGAAGCGTTCCTAGAGGTCAAAAAAATTATTCCCCTTTAAAATGGAAAAACGCGAACGCTAAACACGTGTCATCGCGTTCAGACGCGTTCGGACGCGTTCAGGCGCGTTCGGACGCGTTTGTGCGTTTGAAACGCCGGGAAACACAGGTTCGAACGCAAATAATTGCGTTCTAAAAAAAGTCCCTGAACACAACTGGCTGCAAATGACTGTAAATGACCTGGTGTACATGGACAGATAAGATAAAATGTAGATGGGTTCAGGGGCTTCTGAAAAAAACGCCCAACTGCTCCTAAACGGCCATTTCCAGCGTCCCGTGTACATGGACCCTAAAATGCCAAATTCTTGTAACAGCCTACAAACGCATCTAAACACGGTAACTCGCATTTACGTTTATAAGTGTTTTCAATGGGGATACAATTCTGACTATTTTACAATGTTAAAACGCTTCTAAATGCAAAGTTTGTGACGAAATGCGTCAAGGTCGTCATTTCTTTTCATCTAACATTTGGATTTATACAAGCTGGCTATTCACAGATGTCTGTAAGTGTTTTTACCTTAAGAATATATTTTTTTAAAGCAGTTTTACACTATGTTTGTGTACACTGGCTTATTTCCCATGTCAGTGTGCCATCGAGAGAATGAGACCACCTAATCCAGAACCCTACGAATTAATTTGATCAACCATCATCCATGATCGATCTTTTTCCGTGTGGAGGAATTTGTAGCCTATATGACAAATCTACTGTAAGGTATCTGGGTCCATACCATATGGTGAGCGCATTTGTCTCTTTACTTTGGTGCTAGGTCTGTCTTCACGGATAAGTTTGGACACCTGAACATTTCAGCTTCACTTTGGTGTTTTCCACATTTGTTATCATATTACACAATTCATGGACTCATTTTCTTATGATATTGTATGAAGATTGATGTTTTTATCACAGTTATGTCTTTCATGGTACCCAAACCCCCTACCAGGGCATATAGAAGAGTATGGTTCCACACCGACTAGATGCAGCTAAAGGGTTAATCCCAGTCTACTGGGGAAAAAACACAAGTACCTACTATAGAACAGTGGATAAAGCAGGTTAACAAAATGATGGGAGTAGAGAAATGGGTCTGTACTAATAGTAATAGATCTGAAGAGGTCCATGTTAAATGGGAATCCTGGATCAGATTCAGTACAGTGAACAGGAGTTTATAGCCCCTACCGTGTTAAGGGGAGGTGATATTCTTGTCTTTTTTTTATATGTGGAACCTCACCTACTGGGTAATCGGGATGCTGTAGCACTAAATATTCAGGACCTTCCCCCGCCCCTTTTTTTTGTTGTTTTCCTGCCTTTTTCTTGAATGGGTGATTGTTTTGGGGAATTTGTATAAGGCAGTCTAGTCCTTTTTTTTACATATGTTTTTCAATTGATCGTGAAAATTTCTTAAATAAATAAAGGTATCAGCTCACACGATTTTTGGCAGGATCAACAGGTTTATGTTGTTCCTACTGAATAGATAAAAAGATCACAGAAAGTAGGGGGGGGGGAAGGGAAGTCCATCGTTGGGCAGGGTTTCACACCAAATGATTTTGGAGTTTCTTTGGGGCATTGTTCGCACATAGGGCAGCCTATTCAAGTGAATGAGCTGCCCCGTGCGCAAAGAGCTAAATTGCTCCAAAACGTTTAATAGAAAAAAAAATGACCCGGAAAAAGCCTGGCTGCCATTGTTTTTTTTCTGCACATATACGTAGCTACGCAACCAGGAAGCTTTTCCAGAATCGTATGAAAAAAAATCATACATTTAGTTTTTAGCACGCATTGTTGAATTCGATATTAGTATCATGCAACAAAATGCGAACGATAAGTTGTCAGATTATCTGATCGTATGCATGAGACATTAGTGTATTTAAATCTGCTAGTAGATTTAACACTACCCTCCCCCAGACTGACGATGCTGCTGTCTACTGTGCCCCTTGTGCCTATTGATTCAGAGTAGGGACACTCTAATACAGGGGGTCTGTTACTGGCCAGATCACCAGGTAAAAACAAAGGGGTAAAAGCCTACAAAAACCCGAATGCATCAAACCACGCTAAATCACATGGATAATGGAATCTGCTGCTGCTGCTGGATATTGTGTTCTAACAGCCTGCAGCTGTCAGAATACCCAAACAGTGGCTGCATCCGATTGGATGAAGGTGCTGTCCAGTTGACAGTTTTCCACCCAGTTCTTTGGACAAATGTCAAATGAGCAATTGGCTTTTGACAAGCTGGGTTATGCCCACAGGGGCACCCGTGAATAGATCTTGGTTGGTTCAGCAGGAACTGACTGAAATTTTAGCTATGTAGGGCAGCCTTTATACTAACGTAGATAGAAAAAAAAAAATGACTGCAGATTTTATTGTTACAAAGTTCTAGAAAACACGTGGCAGACAATAATCCAGCTGACCTTCTGTGTTTAAAGAGAAAATAGTATTTAAAAGGGTAGTCTGTTAATTAGAGCATCACGGCACTTTAAAGATCACAGTGAAGACTGCATTTAACACTGAGCAAAGTGCATGGAGCACTCAGCAAACACGACTTACACGCTAACAGCAGCACAGAGAAATGTTTGAACAAGGCTCTTTCAAGCATACTTCCTGAACTATATGTCCTACATTATCCGGTTTCTACAGAGTTCACTGTAGGTTTCTATATGTAGTGTATATATAGATCTCCAGGTAAAAACGCCAATCCGTCTATTATTTTGTCTTCTACTGTTTCAGACACGGATAGGAGTGTGCATTAGGATAAGTATCAAAACCTTGATACTAAAGCTGGATACACACTATACAATTTTCTTTTGATTTTTTTCCTTTAGATTTACCAAAACCATATAATATGAAGTCAAACCTAAAGACTTTCAATTTGTATGCAATCAGGCAGGCCCTTGCACTACATAGTTGAAGGTAAAGCTCCGTATACACGTACCGAATGTCGGCCGAACGATCGGTCGTCTTTTGTCCGGTGCTGTCCTGTCGGCTGAAAAGTGCTAAAGACTGCACACGAATTTTGTCGGCCAACAACAGCCGACTGCAGAAGTGATGTCATGTGATGGTTAACTTTCTGTGTGTTTTTTCTTTTCTGAGCATGCCCAGTCTTGCTAATCTGCTGTTTGTCGGCCAAATTCTGTACTGACTGGCGAACAATCGGCCGTTCTGGTGACGGCCAACAAATATTTTAAAGTCTGCACGACAGATTCTTTTCGGCCGAAAATGCGCTGTCGGCTGTCAGAAGCATCATACTAACAAGCCGACAATCGGCCGATCGTTCGGCGGCCGAATATTTACGGCCGACAATCGCTACGTGTGTACGGGCCTTAAATCTAAAGGAAATCTGACAACAAAAGTTGTATAGTGTGTATCCAGCCTTAGGCCCCTTTCACACTTGCCGCACCGTCACCGGACTCCGTTTTTCTCAGCAGGGGATTGATCCGCCGATCCCCCGCTGAGCAGGCGTATGGCAGCTCTGTCTCTGCGCTGTGTGCAAAGACAGAACTGTCAGGTCCCCGCTCTTCTCTATGGGGGAATCAGATGAGAACAGACCATCTGTCCATTCCCATCCGATCCCATCCGATCCGCCAGACGGATGGAAAATAGGGTTTCTATCCATCCGGATTTGACAGACAGGATCGGATCGGATGGCAGCGGACATGTCTCCGTTAACATCCGATGCCCCATATGGCACTTTTCCACTGCAAGTACCGGCTCGGCTCTACTTGGCCCTGCTTGGCCCGGTTTGCTTTTCCACTGCTGGTACCGCATGGTACGGTGTTGGAACAGTTCGGTACGGTACGGTATGGTTTGCTTTTCCACTAAAGTAGTACTAAAGTTAAGTGGGTGGGATAACAACGGGGTGGGTGGGATTCTCTGACCAATTAGTGGCTAGTAGTGGCTGCATGCAAAGGATTGTGGGATATGGTACCGGGTATGGTACCTCTTGGAACCACAATCGAGGTGGTACTGTTTTTCAGAGCTGTACCGTTCGGTTCCATGCAGTGGAAAAGCGCCGCCGTACCGTACCCGAACCGTTCCTACACCATACCATGCGGTACCACCAGTGGAAAAGCACAAAAGCGAGCCGAACCGTTCGGTTCCATGCAGTGGAAAAGCCCCAATAGAGATGCATGGGGCATCCGTTCAGATCCGCCTGAAAAACTGACAGGCGGATCTGAATGGTCCGCAAGTGTGAAAGGGGACTTAAGGCCCGTACACACGAGTCGAAATTCGGCCGGGAATTTTCATCGGACGACCGATCTGACAATTTTCGGCTTGTTAGTATGGTGCTTCCGACAACCGACTCCGACTTTTAGGCCGAAAAAATCCTGGTGTGCAGGCTATATAATTTTTGTCGACCGTCAAAAAACGTCTGATTTTCGTCTCATTAGTACAGATTTCGATGGGGAAAAATCTTATGAGCAAGACTAGGCATGCTCAGAGATGAAAGAACACATAGAAAGCAATCCAACACATGACATCACTTCTGAAGTAGAATTCTGTCGTGCAGGAAAATTCGTGTGCAGTCTAGAGCACATTCCAACCAACAGACACCACTCTGGACAAAGGACGGAAGACCGGTCAGCGGAAATTGGTTGTGTGTGTACGAGGCTTTAGGCTACGATCACACTTCTGTGGGACTGCATGTAAATCGCATGCTTTCCCACACCTGCTGCTGTTGGCAAAGGATTTTGCTGCAGGTGTACAGTGGAGACCCCAATGTGTTTTCCCATGCTGGGAACTGCATAGCACTATGTGGTTTCCCTGCAGCTGTGATTTTGAAAAAGGGGCAGTGACCATTCCTCTATGTTTTCCATAGGTACAGCAGCCCACCTAAATGAATAGGCTGAACATAGCAGAAGGGAAACCTCAATAGTGTGATCATAGACGTAAAGTGATTGCAAATAATCACCTTGTAAAACAACCCATTCAGTTTCAAATAGAAATGAAAGGCAAAACATTTGTGTTTAGATATAAAAAAACATTATAAACACTTTTTGCCTTTTTTTTAAATGAACACATTTCACAGTTACACAGTTAGTCAGTTTGAAAAAAGACACAAGTCCATCTGGCTCAATCAATAAAATACAAAAAACAGTAAAGAAAACCCAACCAGACAATCCCATATACACAATCCTATACCCACAGTTGATCCAGAGGAAGGCAAAAAACCCCCAGCAAAGCATGATGCAATTTGCTAAATCAGGGGAAAAAATTCCTTCCTGATCCTCCGAGAGGCAATCAGATATTCCCTGGATTAACTTTCCATATAAATATTAGTACCCATTTATATTATGTACACCTGGGAAAGAATAAAGGGCTTTTTTTTAAAGCAATCTAGTGAGCTAGCCAGAACCACCTCTGGAGGGAGTCTATTCCACATTTTCACAGCTCTTACGGTGAAGAAACCTTTCCGTATTTGGAGACAAAATCTATTTTCCTCTAGACGTAAAGAGTGCCCCCTTGTCCTCTGTGATGACCTTAAAGTGAATAACTCAGCACCAAGTTCACTATATGGACCCCTTATGTATTTATACAGGTTGATCATATCCCCCCTTCATGTCCTCTTCTCAGGAGAGAATAAATTCAGTTCTTCTAGTCTTTCCTCATTGCTGAGCTCCTCCATGCCTCTTATCAGTTTGGTTGCCCTTCTCTGCAATTTCTCCAGTTCCCCAATATCCCTTTTGAGAACTGGTGCCCAAAACTGGACTGCATATTCCAGATGAGGTCTTACTAATGATTTGTACAGGGGCAAAATTATCTCTCTCTCTCTCTCTCTCTCTCTGGATTCAATGTCTCTGTTAATACAAGAAAGGACTTTGCTTCCTCAAACAGAAGGTGGAGGAGTGCAAGGTCTCTAACATCCACCAGCTCCATGATGTCATCATGGAGGAGTGGAAGAGGACTCCGGTGGCAACCTGTAAAGCTCTGATGAACTCCACGCCCAAGAGGGTTAAGGCAGTGCTGGAAAATAATGATGGCCACACAAAATATTGACACTTTGGGTCCAATTTGGACATTTCCTCTTAGGGGTGTACTCACCTTGGTTGCCGTCGGCTTATACATTAATGGCTGTGTGTTGAGTTATTTTGAGGGGACAGCAAATTTACACCGTTATACAAGCTGTACACTCACTACTTTATATTGTAGCAAAGTGTCATTTCTTCAGTGTTGTCACATGAAAAGATATAATAAAATATTTACAAAAATGTGAGGGTGTACTCCCTTTTGTGAGATACTGTATATATATATATATATATATATATATATATATATATACATACAGTAAATATTATAAATAATACAGTTACTGCTTATTAATTCTGTGTAACTGAATCCACTGTGGAGGCTGGAGATATACTTTGCACTCTATATATATATATATATATATATATATATATCTATATATATATATATATATTGAATGCAATGTGAGAGTCCACTCCACAGCTGGTACCCTTTGCAGGACGCCATGACGCAATGCCCAGGCTTCCACTCAGAGATGAGCAGCTGACAGCACACTGCCTTATGAACATACCACAAGCACAAGCCCGATTATTTTCCATGATCTCATCAATTATTACAGGAAACCAAAAAGGTCTGAAACATGATTCACATGACCAGTTAATTATGGCTGAGGGACGCCCACTTCTATTTTACCTCCCATCATAACACAGCATCTCTGCCAGTATAGCAATTAACACATAAAGTGCAATTCAGTGAATGCTGGCCCAGTGACAGTACTGACAAACTGGCTCCAGCTCGATGATGAGACTAAACTCCTTGTTTATAGCTGTGACCCCATTCAGCATGACTGCTTATACCGTCGTCTCTGTCTTGTAAAACCTGACTTGTCTCCACTGTAGACATGCCATCACAGCCCATTTCATTAAGGAGATGTTTGTTACTTTTGTGCTTTTGCTAACTACTTGTCAACTGAACTAAAGTACACCTGTCATTGAAGGAATACAAGGAGCCATATTGCTTACAGCTCCTTTTGAAAATGCCAGTTCTCTGGCTATCGCACTGATGATTTGGCTTTAATACTGTCAAGTATCCTGACTTCTCTTACTTCAATTGGGTGCGCATCTGTGAGGTCTAGGTCGGCTAGCATTTTGAAAAGAAAGCCAGCGAAGCAATAATATGACAATTCAGTAGCTTCTGAAAATCTGGAATATTGCTGAGTTCCTTTGGTATCTTTATTGAAGCATTAGAATCACATCACAGGTATGACAGGAACATAAAAGGTAATGCGTTTCGCGCTAAAGTCAACATTGACTTTAGCGCAAAACGCGTTACCTTTTATGTTTCTGTCATACCTGTGATGTGATTTAAATGCTCTAATAAAGATATGAAGGAGTGCAGCAGTATTCCAGATTTGTAATGCTTCTTAATCTCACAGACTAGCTGTGTAGCACCCTGGGTTCCTGTTCACAACATGTGAGAGTCGCTCACTCACCTAGAGTGGCATTACTTTGGCTTTACTGATCCGAATAATATGACAATTGCCTGATCTTGCCATAGTCATCGATATTATCCTCTCTGTGGGAATGTGTGTGATACTTCGAGGTCCAACCATTATGTTTGTGCTTGGGGTTGTTATCTAAAATTCAACTAGCAAAATATCCTTAAAGCGGAAGTAAAGTCCGCTATAACATTTGTTTTTTAGGGCCCCCCAGGTGGGTTATGCCATAATGTGCTAGTATGCAAAGCATATTAGTACATTATGGCAGACTTACCTGTCATATGGTGCCCTCCAGCGCTGTGGTGGGATGGATCCACGGGCCCCCGGCACTTCCATCTTCCAGGTCCCGTGCCTTCGGCTATGCGATAGGTCAGGCTGCAAGACGTCACTTCCGCGCATGCGCACAGGAGTCACATTGCTGCAGCATGGATCGGGGGGCGTAAATGTCCACTAAGCTGCGCATGTGCGGCTCGATGAACATGACAGCTAACGGGCAGAACAATGCATTTATGGCAGAAGAGACCAATAGGGTCTCTTCTGCCATTAATACCCTGCCTGTCAGCCATTTGTTTTACAATCAACTTTACTTAGGGATATTAAGCTCTTGTTTTTACTTTAGGTTTTAAAAAGGTTTACACTTGCTTGATATGATCTTTTTATGAAAAATCTTTTTATGAAAACTACCTGTTTAAAGACCCTTTCACACAAGCAGATGATTAGGTCCATCTCTAAGTTTTTCAGGCAGACCCAATCGGACCTTCCACTGTTCTCTATGGAGCTGCGGGTGTAAACGAACATGTGTCTGCTAACATCTGCCGACATCCAATTCAATAAAAACAGACAAATGGGATTTTTTCCCCTTCCATCTAGCGGATGGGATGGCAGTGGTGTGTAAACAGACAGCCGGTCCATTTCCATTTGACTGCCAATAGAGGAGAGCGACTGCGTCTCCTGGCCTAGTCCGCCCCATGCAGAAGGTGCCCTAGACAGGCCATACACATTGCGAATTTCTGTCCTGCAACCCATGGTTTGCATCAACACAGTGTTGACAGGGGTATCTCTGCTGCTGAGCAATTGTCTATTCCCGACAGGGGGCACAGATTGCCGGGAGAAAACAGTGATTATCGCTAGCAGTTAAAGAAGCCGCTAGTGATAGAAGCAAGAAAATTCGGCAGGCTATTTGTACCCAAGTTGATTGGTCAACTTGGTACATTCAACCTGCCCATTAACGGTTCGAATCTCGGCCGGTTCCTGCTGTACAGCCAATCATAGTCTCCTGTGGCCAGTCCTTAACCGCTTGCTGACCGCCGCAGTAAATAGACTATTTACTGCGGCGGTCAGCCCCTGTGAGGCTCTAGGGACCCCCCCCCCCGTGCGTGTGCCCGGCGGACCCAATGTCTGCCGGGCACTCGCGATCTTCCGTTACACCGGAAGAAAGGCAAGCGGCTAATGTAAACAAAGCTGCCTGTCATTCTTCCCTGTGTAAGAATGGAGATCACACGGTTCTACTATGTAGGACCGTTGATCTCTGTTCTTACACTAGTAGCCACAGTCAATCACAGTTAGAAACACGCCCCTAGGGACACACTTAACCTCTCCCTCTCCAATAAAGTTAACTCCTTCACTGCCAGTGTCATTTTTACAGTGACAGTGCATATGTATAGCACTGATTACTGCAGTAATGTCACTGGTAACCCCAAAAGTGTCAAAAATGTCAGTCAAGGGTCCGATCTGTCCGCCGCAATGTCGCAGTCCCGCAAAAAAAAACGCAGATCGCCGCCATTACTCGTTAAAAAAAAACAACAAAAATGACAAAAATCTTTCACTTAGATAGTAAACGCAATCACTTTTGCGCAAACCAATCAAAATACGCTTTTTGCAATTTTTTTTACCAAACATAGGTAGCATAAAACAAATTGGCCTAAAATGTTAAAAAATTTGGATTTTTACATTTTTTTGGGGGGGAATTTCATATAAAAAAATGTGAAAAATATTGCTATTTTTGCAAAATTGACGCTCTATTTTTGTTTATAGCGCATGATCAAAAAATCGCACAGGTGATCAAATACCACCAAAAGAAAGCTCTGTTTTTGGGGAAAAAAAGGACATCAAATTTGTTTAGGTACAGCGTCGCACGACCGCGCAATTGTCCGTTAAATTTACGCAGTGCCGAATCACAAAATAGGCCCTGGTCAGGAAGGGGGTAAAATCTTCCGGGGCTTAAGTAGTTAAGCCACTTGCTCCCTCTGCCTGTTTGCTGGAGTCTCCCTAGCTATTTGGCTGCTATGTAGACACCTGTGCATGTCTGCTACTAGCCAGTGCTGTGTGCATCCATAGACACACATACTGTAGCACCCAGCAAGCCACACGATAGCTCCCTCCTGCACCCATCAATATAATGGACAGCAGTAAGGCCTATCACTTCACTGCACTCATTACCCTCCCTCCAGCATGGGAGATCCCCAAAATGGAACAGATTGTCCTGGGAGCAACCAGGGGGACAGGGGGCCACAGAAAGGTACTGGGTGTTTTTTTGTTTTTTTTTACCTTAATGCAAAATATGCTAAACTCTGATCTAGTTTGTTGAATATCAAACTACTTTATACCAGAAGAATCCAACAAAACTTGTGGTTTCGTTCTCTACTTTTTTATTTTTCTTATTTTTGGAACTGAACAGCGACAGTATTTATAGGCACACACCCTACATAAATGTCATACAAAGCTATTTAATGGAAAGCACGCTTGGTCAGCTTGAACTGGAACCTACAGAACAAGGCATATGTTCACCCAGATAATGGTGGTCATGTTAGATTGTCTGCTAAGGTCATTGTGACAACACAAGCTCTATTTGGAGTTTTTATCTTGGTCAGAACTCTGACCTACAATCTTCAAAGCACTGGCCAAATCCTTAGAGGAGAGAATTAGTTTGCTATTCACATGTTAATGATTCACCTAGGTTTGCAAACTCAAAGGCACTTCCTAAATCCTTGTTGCAATAGGAAGATTTGCAAGGAGGTGGCTGATTTGTAACACAAAAAACATCCAGTCTTTCAACCGCTTTCTAAATAGGGCACACACATTTGAGCTGTGCATCTCTTGCTGGCTTTTTGTTCAGCATTTTACAGGCATTATTGTGGGCATCCGAGACTTGAGCATTTTTTATTACTGTCAGCCAATGGAAAGCTAGTTACTAGGTGAAAAAATGTGCGACGTGTGCATTTTCCAGGCACCCCCATTGAAGTCTGTTGGGGCCAAAAACACTTGAAGCATGTAGCTCAAAAAATACGATTTTTGTAAGATCTTACCGTAAATCTTTTTCTCTGATGTCCATTGACAGACGCAGCCTCATCTCCATGACTCCATGAGCTGAGTGGGTTATGCTGCCACCTCCAGGTCATCATGTCCCAACGAGGCATCCGCTCGCATGCTCGTCCCCATCCGGAAAAGGGGCACTGTCATGGCTAGGCTTAGGTCAGGACTATAACCTGCTCACGCTCCTAGGCCAGACTGGGGGGACCATAAGGATCTAGAATATCCAGTGCAAAGCCCCCAGCCGGCATCGTTGCATGTAGATCACCAGAAAAATTATTCTCTGAACACCAGCTAGCAAGTGAGTAAAGAGAAATATAAAGAAAATATTCTGAAAAAAAACTGAGACCGGAGTCCCAGCAGGAAACCTAGGTCCTACTCATTCTCTAGGCAGAAACAAACTAATGTGCTGGGCTGTGTGGGGGTTACGCCTGGAGGGACAGCCCCGTGGGTGCGTGTATATGTTCAAAGTTTTGTACTAATGTACTGCCTAGACTATTCCTGCAGGTGGCAGCATAAGTCACTCAGCTCATGGAGATTTTTTTTTCTTAGATGAAGACCATTTTCAACAAGTACAGAACATTTTGTTGACCTTGCTAGAAATGCAGTATCCTTGTCACTTCCTGTAAGCTGAACTGGAAGCTAAAACAATGTTATCTTTCTTCTGTAAGCTATTATCTTCCCTATCCCCCATGGAATGTAGGTGAACCAAGGCAGACATATATTCAGAAGTTCAGCCTGTGTGACAACCAGAAATCCCATGATAGATACAGTAGAGGAGTGAGCATAGACAGTCAGAGGCAGGAAATGTGTTATTGAAAGGATTACAAAGTGAAAATAAAGGAATAAAAGATTGAAAAAGAAAAAACAGATGCAGGCAGCTCATCTACAGACTGGTAATATATTTAACCACTTTACCGCTGAGTACCGTAGTACTACTGCGGCAAAGTGGCTCTTGTAGGTCTGACGACGTAGACCTACGTCGCCAGACTCCTCCCCCTGTAGGCGGCGCTCGCGCACCGCCGGAGGCGCGCTCCCGCTGTTTTCATTCACAGCGGGAGTCGGGCCAGGGGAGGAGCAGCGGCGATCGCCGCTGCTCTGCCCCGATCGTCGGGGAATCCAGTTTGGAGATCCGCCCGCCTGTGTAAACAGAGCGGGCGGATCTCCTCAGTGACAGGGAGTGACAGATCGGACTGTTCAGCATAGCTGGACATCCGATCTGTCCTTGTCTCACACAGTCACCTCCCCCCCCACACGTCAGTAAGCACCAGGCATACATTAACCCCTCCCTCTCCAATAAAATTAACCCCTTCCCTGCCAGTGTCATTTTTACAGTAACAGTGCATATTTATAGCACTGATTACTGCAGTAATGTCACTGGTACCCCCAAAAGTGTCAAAAATGTCAGTCAAGGGTCCGATCTGTCCGCCGCAATGTCGCAGTCCCGCAAAAAAAATCGCAGATCGCCGCCATTACTCGTTAAAAAAAAAAACACCAAAAATGACATAAATCTTTCCCTTAGTTAGTAAACGCAATAACTTTTGCGCAAACCAATCAAAATACGCTTATTGCGATTTTTTTTACCAAACATAGGTAGCAGAAAACAAATTGGCCAAAAATTTTAAAAAAATTAGATTTTTACATCTTTTTTGGGCGGAATTTTATATAAAAAAATGTTAAAAATATTGTTATTTTTTCAAAACAAACGCTATATTTTTGTTTATAGCGCAAAAAGTAAAAATCGCACAGGTGATCAAATACCACCAAAAGAAAGCTCTGTTTGTGGGAAAAAAAGGACGTCAATTTCGTTTGGGTACGGCGTCGCACGACCGCGCAATTGTCAGTTAAAGTCGCACAGTGCCGAATCGCAAAAAGTGGCCCAGACGTAAGACAGCAAAATGCTCTAGTGGTAAAGTGGTTAATACATATTTTTTGGTTTAGATACGTTTGAGATGTCCATATACAGACAGATAATCAGGCCTTCATTTCCGATATTCTGCCTATATGTAAACCCTGGCAACTTTCACGAGTTATCCCAGAGTATAATGCACATCATTTAATTTCCAGACTGGACAAACATCTAATGTATTTGGCTAACCTTCAGACAGCCATGCAGACTATTCTTGGAGGAATCAGTTCATTTCACTCAAACCAAGCCAGTATCAGTATCTACTTCTTCTTGTAAAGCTGTGCCGCCCCTTCCTGTTTCAGTGCCTAAAACAGTACAATGTATGTGTCCAGAGTGTGCAGACACCAAGAGACGGTTGTCTCATTCATACCGGTGTGACTATTCTTTAAGGTTTATGGGAGTGTCTCATGAAAAACTTTTGCACCTTGAACATTGCTACCATTGATCACTAGCAGTGAATAACACTGCCAGACTTCTGAAATCTGGTTGTCACAATGTATGGCTAGATCTGAGTATCAAGCTGCCTGCCCTACAATAACGGTTTCAGGTGGCCTTGCCTTTATACGTATGGCCAACTTGATATAGCCCCCTAGTCCTAAACTGGGGCTACTATGTAAAATGAGTCTGGCTTGGCTGTAGCCAGCTCAGACTGAGTCTATAATCTTCAAATTGTTGTTTTTCTCTAAGCTCAGTGGGGGGTATGATTTTCCTACTGCCGGTGGCACTGTTACTGCAGGCTACTGATGCATTCTGGGGAAAGATATATTTCTGTCACAGTTGATGAGTGGAGTCTTTTTGTCTGAGGCTGAGGCCTGGGGAGATACTATTGGAGGGAGCTCTGTGACTAGGCCCAAAGGCCTATTTGGGGCCAATGTACGCTGAGGTGGTCCTGTAACTGTCCTCCCCTGGGTGGAGGAAGCTGTCCCAAGGTGAGAAGATCCAGGGGAGGTCCCATGTTAGAGAGACCCAGGATGAAGGCTGGTCTCTCTCAGAAGGGCCTGGTGACTCACTTGGAGGACCTCCTGGAATCTGAAAATGCACTTACAGTCTTGCTGGGTCAGCTTAAAGGCCTTAACACTGTTTTGCTGTATTTTATTATGGATCTCAAGAGTCTGTAAAAGATCTGCTGTGGTATCTGGAACCCCTAACCCTCACTCCTTCTACCTCATTTACAGTATGGCATTAAAAACTTTGAAAAGACAAAAAGTGACTGGCGACCAACTTCTGTTCAAGATTCAACATTATAGCCATGGATTCAGCCCTGAGGTAAATGCTAGCTTGCTCCGGGGTGCTTCATTTACAATACTTAGAACAATGAACGATCAGTTCTGATTGGTTGTCGTGTTCTTTCTGTACAATGCTTTAGTATAAATGGTCATCCACAGGCATCTGGGTTTTATAAGACTATATCTACATCCTAGAACAATCAAGTTTAAACCAGGGTGCCCAGACACACTGGGGTGCCTTCAGGCTTTTTTAGGGGTGCCCTGGCAAAATACCTAACAATTGCTCAAAAATTGTATACAAGCCAGCAGGTGGATCAAGCTTGTCTTTTAGTTACAGGAAGCCACAGGTTTTCATTGTACACCCATACAATGACATCATCGGTTGATAAGGAGGACATTGGGTGCCTGCCCAGTATCCTTGTTTGCCCCTCTCTGTTAGCACTAGGGTCACATTAGCTGAGTGAGACAAACTGAGGGATAAGAGATACATTGGAATACTAGTCAGTACCAGTGTGTAAATGTGTATGCTTTGGAAGAAAAAATCACCTCTAACATTTAGAGCCCATTCACACTGCCGCGACTTGTCAGGCGACTTGTCAGCCTGACAAGTCGCGGTCAGTCGCGGTCCATTGAGTAGTACAGGATCCGTTCTAATAGGAGCGACACAAGTTGCTCCGACTTAGAAAAAGGGTCCTGTACTACTTTGGCGCGACCTCGGAGCGACTTGCATAGACTTCCATTATGTGAAGTCCCTGTAAGTCGCGCCGAAGTCGCGGTGCACAGCGGGGCACAGCGGTGCACGCGACTTCACAGGTCGGCCCCCCGAAGTCGTGTCACCTCAGTGTGAACCGGCTCTTAGTGTCTGATATGTGGATGATGCTGCATTATGTATAATTATTAGTTTAGTTTTTTACATTTAAAAATGTGGTGCCTCAAAATCGGCCATCATTTTAAAAGGGTGCCTTGAGTGACAAAAAGTTGGGAAATACTGTCCTAGTAATAGAATATTGCTTTTGTTTTTGCAACTTAACACTTCCTAAAATGGTCCATCTGCACAATGGTAAATATGGACACATAAAGCCATGCAATGAGAAAATTCACACACGTTACTGAAACCTCAATTGGGGTCATCTGTGGTAACAGATATATTGTACATTCCTGAAGTATTCTCTACTATGTAAAACACTGAAATATATTCTAACCATGTTGGCAAGCTGCAGACGTATTAACAATGCTGCCAAGTTAAAGTGAATTGACAATTTAGAAGAGCCTTGGCTTTGTCAGGAGCATAGTACTGCATTATACTGCAAGGCAGAGCGTGTGCTGCATGTGCTCCACAAGCACGAGGAAATGGAGTATTTGGAGGCGATCGCAGACTCGATCTTACTGTATAGAATGCACTCTATCCAATTAGTTCTGCTGACTAACCCTTCAGATTTACTCTTCATTACAATAATGGGCACTGGGCAGTACAAACACTAAGGAAGGAAGGCAGTCACAACTGTGTTCAGGGAAAGCCATGGTGTACATTTAGCGGTATCAGTTAATAAGGATGCCACAATAAGAGAACTCACAATGCATTTCCTTCCAGTAAAACATTTTGTAAATAAAGGTAAAAGCAATATATTGCATACCACAGGTTTATGGGAATAATGACGAGTCTCACTACAGAGAACACGTCCCAAGCTGCACCTGGCATCCTTATCATTGCTCCACTTACAGATGAATAGAGCTTATTAAGCACAATGCTTCAGCACACTTTGGCAGATGCCAACATGTACCACTGTACACTCGCAGTCTGTCAATGTATGCAGCAGCATTAATCTGTACTACACATCCATGCCAACCTCCTTTCACTATAGACAGGGAGAGCAATTGCCCTGAAACCATCAATACACATCAGGGCATACATGATGCACAGTGTCAAGTGGTATCTGCAATCATACATCCAATGTCTGTTCAGAAATCCTAATTTATATTGACGCAATGCACTGGAAATAATGTTTTTGCATGACAATCACAAAATCCCTCTATAGGGCAAGAATGACAATTTGTACAAATCATGTACCAAACGATAGCTTTTCTATAGGGGCCATCTACACATAGCAGATCACATTTGAGTTGTAGGAGTAATGCACCGACAGTGTTTGTAAACGATCACCTTGTAAAACAACCCATTCAGTTTAAAATAGAAATGAAAGGCAAAATGTATGTATTGTATACATATAAAAAAAATATTATAAATACTTTATTTCCCTTTTTTCTAAGTGATCACATTCCCTCTGTTCTCAGCTGCAAAAGAGTTGGGGGGAGGAGAAGTAACAGCACACTGAGATTCCCCATGAATTGTTGTACAGCGGGGGCGAGTCAGGACAAGTCTGATCATTGGAGGAGAGTACACTGAGTTCCCAGCATAGCTAGAAAATTGACCACAGTGTGCTCTTCTGCTTTGTGTGGTCAGTTTTTAATGGGAAACCAAGGGAACTAGCAGTAACATGGGGTTTCACTAGATCTGTAGGTTTGTTTCTGGGCACAGATTAAAAGGCGCTTTGTAGGAGGGCGAAACACGTCCAGCGTACAACGCCATTTCCGGCCGGTGGGACGCACATCGCGGATTACAGGAACCACCGAGCCGCCCTACGGAGGAAAGCTGTTTATTTCAATGTAAGTGGATATTTATTTAATAAAGAGTCTTTTTAAACATACTTCACTATGGAGAATCCTCTTTTCATTTGTGTCACGGAGGAAGAGCGCTCAGCCTATATTAGGGAGTAACTATCTAGCATAGTCCTTCCCTGCCCAGACCCAGTGCTGTATCTTGGCCTAGGCCAACAAGGCCCAGGCCTAGGGCAGCACTTTGTAGGGGGGGGGGGGGCAGCAAAAAATTTGGACTTGTGTTTGCTGCCACTGATTATTTCACTTATTTGTATAAGGACTATGGACTTTCTATTTATCATACAAATAAGTTACATACTCCTAGGACTACAATCAGTGGCAGCAAACACAAGTTCAAATATCTTAAAAGAACTGATGGGGCTGCACTGATATGCTGCACTGATGGTCGCTAATATGCTGCACTGATGGGCACTAATATGCTGCTCTGATAGCCACTAATGAGTTGCCAATGGTGGGTACCGATAAACTGCACTGATGGGCACTAATGAGTCTACATTGATGAGGCTGCACTGATGGGCACTGATAAGGCGGTACTGATGGGCTCTGATATACTGTGGTTGTGGTTTGTGGTTTACAATTGACAGGGCGGGTCATAAACAGGAAGGGGTGTGGCCTTTACAGGAAGGGTGGGTCATATTTCAATTAGGGGGTGCACAAGTTTAGTCAGGCCTAGGGCAGCACAAAACCTAAATACGCCACTGCCCAGACCTGCACTGGAGCATTAGTCCAAGGATATTTCGGTGAGTGAGGACACAACAGGGGAGCACAACCCATTGAGCACGTTTGAAGCACCTTTGGGATTGGAACATTTTTGAATTGGAGCACTACGAGCACTTTTCATCAGAGCACTGAACTTTATTGATTTGTGCAATTTATTGATTTTATAATTTTGTGAACATTATTTACTAGCACAATTGTACTGAGTCACTTTTATTGCACTGAAGCACTTAGGCTCCATGTACACGGGATGTTGGAAAAAACGTGCTGCAAAGCTAGTTCCGACGCCGGGAAAAAGCAGCTGTTAAACGTGCTTTCAGTAGCTTTTTCCATTGGCGTTATTGCACGTTTGGCCACGTTGCTTTTAGCAGCGTTTTTTCTGCCTCCGTTCAAAATCAATGGTTCCCTATGGGAGCCTATTGATTTGAATGGAAGTCGCACTGCAAGTCGGATCAGGATGATCCGACTTGCGGCGCGACTTGAGCTGTGAGAATCTTGAGGGGGAACTCAACGCCAAAAATGGGAAAAAAACTGTGTGGGGGTCCCCCCCAGATTCCAAACCAGGCCCTTCGGGTCTGGTATGGAATTTGAGGGTAGCCCCACGCCGAAAAAACGGCGTGGGGTCCCCCCCCAAAATCCATACTAGACCCTTATCCGAGCACGCAGCCCGGTAGGGCAGGAAGGGGGAGGGGACGAGCTCTTTATACAAGGGTTTTTCGTTACATTTGTGAGATTTATTTGCATAAAGTAGCGCTACACATGTTGTTTAATGTAACCATATTGCTACATATTGCTACACTTAGAGGCACCTCTCTTGTCTTTTATACTCAGTTGTGACATGACGCTACTTGTATATCAAGACAGCGCATGTTTATCAAGTCGAAATTTATAAAAAAAAATGTTGTTTGTCTTTCAAAATGCTCCTAAACCAAGTTACTCTTAATCCAAGATTTTACTGTATGTTTGCCCTTTACTCACAATTTAGGGAATCCCATGGCGACCTCATACATTAGGAATTTTTCAACCAGCGGGTTGATGGAAAAAAATGACCTGATTACCCCACCCACTCATTCAACATGGATGGGGGAATCACTCCCACTGTGGCTATTCTGACATGCGGGAGGCTTCTCTTCCATCAGAATACAGTGATCAGCGATGTGGCTATAGCGGGTAGCGCTGATCATGTGGAAACTTTCTAACAGGCTGGTTGAACAGAAGTCAATCCGTAGACACACTTTGTACAACCAGCCTGCCCATACATTGAGTGAAATTCGTCTGGTCCCTGCTGAACTTGACGAATTTCGATCCATGTATATAGCCAGCTCAGGCTGGTCATAGAGCATGCAATTTTATTTCCTTCAACCACGGCCGATTCCCCTATTAACACAATCCGTGTTGATGGGAGAATCCCTCCTGCTGTGCTATTGTATTCTGACAGCAGGAGGTATCCCCACTTTTTGAATACAATGATCACTGCTGGCGGCTACAGCATAGGAAAAATACCCGAAAGGGTGGCTGTACAGAAGTTGTTTGATAGATTCACTTTAGTACAACCAGCCTGTCTATGGTTGGCTTTATCCTTCTACCTAGTGACTGAACTTTTACTTTGTCCATCAACTCATCCCCCCACAGCTACTATCTTTTGTAACAACTGCCTGTCCCATTGTAGATTGTAAGCTCTCCTGAATGGTGCCCCCCTAACTCTCTTGCCCTAAAGTGTATTGTTGCTGTATTGTCTCCCTTTATTTTTTTAAAGTCATGTGCAAACTGTTGGCGCTATTACATCCCGTATAATAATAATAATAATGTTTGGCCAGTAACTGAAAGTTTATATGGTGTAAATAATCCCAACAGATAACTTTGCGGAACTAAATTCTGAAAGAGTTGATTAGTCAAGCTGGAAATTGTATCTGATGCCTGAGAGCAGATAAAGCCCACTGCTACCATCTAGGTAATCGCTGTGCAATAAACAGGTCATTTGCATTTGTTGCGTTACAATTGTGTTCAGGATTAGGGATCTTTGGGAGGACAATTAATCCTGTCTGCGTGTCACTCTAGTGCTTGTGTTTGCACAATTCGATTAGAAATAGCGCTCAAGAGTGAATAAATTACATTACCAGACAACACCATATAATAAGACAGGATAAAACAAATACCATCATTTTATTGGAATAGACTGCATCCCTAGAGCAGTTTAATGCCTGGGAAGTTACCAAATGATGGTTATTAGCTTTATCAGAAATGGGGTAGTAGGGGAGCCATGGTGATTCCAATTATTCCCCTGAACCTCAAATCATAGGGGCAGCACAAATGTCCACTATATATATATATATATATATATATATATATATATATATATATATAGATAGATAGATAGATAGATAGATAGATATAGATATATAGATATATATGACTGCTTTCCACAACCTCCTAAGGAGGAACCACAAGGACACTGATTATCTATCTGGCCTCAGTAGCTGCTGTTCTTATGTGAAGCAAACCTGTCAGTGTATTCCACACATATGATTATATAAACCAGACACCACCAATCTTATTTCCAAATCTGCCTTTCACAAGACACTCTATCCACTCACAAACCTCCAATTTGCTGCAGGACAAGTGCTGGTAATAAAGGATAATTGCAGATCCCAATTCAATGGCCAGCACACAATTGTCATTATTGTCAGGATAACAACTTGCCAGAAAGGTCTGGTAAAATGCCACCCACTGAGTGCCCTCGTCTTAAAGGGGGGTGACATGTCATTTACCATAGCTAAGACATTTCTAATGCAGGGAGCATAAACTTGAAGAAGTCAGCATTTGTCTTGGGCAAGATCAGATAAAATTCACAGAAACTTGCTGGGACTATTCAGCTTCTCAGCACAAAGTGCATTTAGCTGTCCTGGGACACAATCAATAGACATTTGACTTTGCACAAAAGGATGTCAAGAATATCAAGTGAGAAGGGTGGCCAGAGCAAGCCAATGCTGCAATAAAGAACAAACAAAGGAAACATCAGCACTATACCAACTCACAACAAGAGGAGATAAACATAAACACAAAGGCTTATTTCATGATGCATAGAAACAAATGACGTGTGCTCAAAGCATTTAATGGGGATTCAGCCTATGCCACCCTTGTGATGCACAGTTCATTGTTGAGTGATACTCTAGGATTCGGCCTATGGAACTAGTGTAATGTACCCATTTCATTGTTGCGTACAACGTGATGTGATGTACACAGATCATTATTGAGTTCCACTAGATAATACAGCTTATAGATACTAATGTATGTGTATTCCGATCATTATTGAGAAACAGTATAGAATTCAGCCTATAAACACAGGTCATTGTTGAGTACAGCTATATATTTAAACCTATGGACACTAGTGGGATGCACACATAGATCATTGATGAGTGCCACTATACAATTCAGTCTAGGCATGCTATTATTGATGTATCCAGTTCAGCCTATGGACACTAGTGGGATTTACATAGTCCATTGATGAGTACCACTATACAATTCAGTCCATTGACACTAGAGGGATGTACACAGGTCATGGTGACTACAGCCTAAAGATGTACACAGTTCATTGTTGAGTATCACTATATCAATGGACCTATAGACACTAATGAGGGTGTACACTGTTCATTGAGGAGTACCATCATACAATTCAGTCTATGAACACTAATGTTGATGTACACAGTTCATTGATGAGTACCACTACAAAGTTCAACCTATAGATACTAGTGGGGTTTACACAGTTCACTGGTGAGTACCAATACAGAGCTCAACCTATAGATAGTAGTGGAATTCACTCAGTTCATTGATGAGTACCACTACAGAGTTCAGCCTATGGACACTAGTGGGATTTACTGTACATAGTCCATTGATGAGTACCACTAAACAATTCAGTCCATGGACACTAGAGGGATGTACACAGGTCATGGTGAGTACTACCTACGGATGTACATAGTTCATTGTTGCGTATCACAATATAAATGGACCTATAGACACTAATGTGGGTGTACACTGTTCATTGAGGAGTACCACCATACAATTCAGTCTATGAACACTAATGTTGATGTACACAGTTTATTGATGAGTACCACTACAGAGTTCAACCTATAGATACTAGTGGGGTTTACACAGTTCATTGGTGAGTACCAATACAGAGATCAACCTATAGATAGTAGTGGAATTCACTCAGTTCATTGATGAGTACCACTACAGAGTTCAGCCTATGGACACTAGTGGGATTTACTGTACATAGTCCATTGATGAGTACCACTAAACAATTCAGTCCATGGACACTAGAGGGATGTACACAGGTCATGGTGAGTACTACCTACGGATGTACATAGTTCATTGTTGCGTATCACAATATAAATGGACCTATAGACACGAATGTGGGTGTACACTGTTCATTGAGGAGTACCACCGTACAATTCAGTCTATGAACACTAATGTTGATGTACACAGTTCATTGATGAGTACAACTACAGAATTCAACCTATAGATACTAGTGGGATTTACACAGTTCATTGATGAGTACCACTACAGAGTTCAGCCTATGGACACTAGTGGGGTTTACATAGTTCATTGATGAGTACCACTACAGAGTTCAGCCTATGGACACTAGTGGGATTTACATAGTTCATTGATGAGTACTACTACAGAGTTCAGCCTATGGACACTAGTGGGATTTACATAGTTCATTGATGAGTACTACTACAGAGTTCAGCCTATGGACACTAGTGGGGTTTACACAGTTCATTGATGAGTACCACTGCAGAGTTCAGCCTATGGACACTAGTGGGATTTACATAGTTCATTGATGAGTACCACTATACAATTCAGTCCGTGGACACTAGAGGGATGTACACAGGTCATGGTGAGTACTGCCTATTGATGTACACAGTTCATTGTTAAGTATCACTATTTAAATAGACCTATAGACACTAAGGAGGGTGTACACTGTTCATTGAGGAGCACCATCATACAATTCAGTCTATGAACACTAATGGTGATGTACACAGTTCATTGATGAGTACCACTACAGAGTTCAGCCTATAGACACTAGTGAGATATACACAGTTCATTGATGAGTGCTACCACTACAGAGGTCAGCCTATGGACACTAGTGGGATTTATACAGTCCATTGATGAGTACCACTATACAATCCAGTCAATGGACACTAGTGGGTTGTACACAGGTCATGGTGAGTACAGCCTAAAGATGTACACAGTACATTGTTGAGTGTCACTATATAAATGAACATATAGACACTAATGTCATATGTGAGTTCATTTGTGAGTACCTATAGAATTCAACCTATAGACACTAGTGAGATGTACACAGGTCATTGCTGAGTACTACTAAACAGTTCTAACCTATGGACACTAAATGTGGCTGTGAACAGGTCATTGTTGCTGCATACTACTATACAATTTAGCCTATAGGCACTAGTGTGATGTACACGTCATTGTTGAGTAGCACTATATAATTAATTCTATGCATACTAATGTGCCTGTATACAGGTCAATGCTGGGTACCACAATGGAAAGCACAGAAGATCCTGCTGGCACCCAGTTCATTGATGCTGGCTGACCTCACAAGATGTCTGTTTCTAAGACAAAGATCTGCTGATTTTCATAACACAAACATTACAAGCAAGCAATGCACAGAGACTTGTGGCTCCAGACAGATTCATAAAAGCAATGCTGCCCCTGCAAACCAAATAAAGGTGGATCTGGGGTGATCATACACAGCACTTACCTCTCACTTAGTAATCACACATCCAGAGGGTGTCATTAAAGTCCCCAAATCCAGACAGAGTAAAAAAAATAATAAGATTCCTAGGAAAAGTACAACTCCCCAGCCTACCCAGTGGGTAGATGGTACAGCTTCCAGCAGCAGCAGCCTGGGTATCCAGATAAAGTTCCTGGAGGAATAATGATACTCCCAATGTAGGCACAGAGGAGGAATACAGTTGTGTGTTTCCTCTCCGATCCTCAGATGCAGTGCAGACACAGCTAACTGCCTCCCCCAAAATGTACTCTTCTCAGCAGCATGTCACAGATCAGGGCTGCCACAGCCATCCAGCACACAGGCTCTCCTCTCCAGATCTCCTTTATTTCTTCTCCCTTTCAGCGAAGCCCTAAGGGGGCAGTTGGGCTTTGTGTTTAAAGATTACCTTTGTCACCCCCAGCGCCTGCATAGGAGAGAGACAGCCCAGATGGGAAGAGCCTGCTGCTGAAGCAGTGCCCCATCCTGAAAGCTGATCCCTGCTGATCTCATCACTTACAACTAAGTAATCCAATGGTGGGGGAATTAGGAGCACATGGAGCCGCCCCTTCTCTGCCTCCTCTCCCTCTCCCAGCACAATGACATGAGCCCACCAGCTGGCTGCAAGTGGGAAGAGGTCCCTACCAGTCCCAGCAATACAGGGGACACCATCATATCATTCTTATTACTCTGCTGTGCTTGGAAACACTCTCATCTTTATATATGTATGCTATTATTATTATTATTAGTAGTAGTACTGTGTTTAATAAAGGTTCTGCTTTCAAACATGGTCATCTTCTATCTTCATATTATTATTATTGCTCCTGGGGCTAATAAGGGCTCTGCTGGGAAATATGGTCCATATCATCTTATTATTATTATTTGAATTATTATAATTCTTTATACTGTTGTTGTGGCTAATAAGGGCTCTGCTCATCACCATTGTCTCATTTTTTTGGTATTGTGATGATGATGATCATTATTATTATTGTTGTTGTTGTTGTTGTTGTTGTTGTTGTTGTGTGGCTAATAAGGGCTCTGTTGGGAACATGGTCCTCATCATGATCTTCCTCTTTCTGTTTTTAATATTATTATTATTATCATTATTATTTTTACAGTTGTTGTGGCTAAGAAGGACTCTGCTAGGAAATGTGGTCCTCATCATCTTCATCATATATTATTATTATTATTTTTGTTGTTGTGGCTAAGAAGAGCTCTGTTGGGGAACATGGTCCTTATCATCATCTTCTTCTTCCTGTTTTTAATTGTATTATTATTTTTACTGTAGTTGTGCCTATTAAGGGCTCTGCTGTGGAACACGGTCCTCGTAATCTTCCTATTATTATAATTATTATTATGATGATTATTATTATTATTATTATTATTATTATTATTATTTTTATGGCTAATAAGGGCTCTATTGGGGAAAATGGCCCTCCTCAACATCTTCTTCTTTCTATATTTATTATTATTTTTATTGTTGTTGTGGCTAATATAGGCTCTGCTGGGAAACATGGTCCTCATCATCTTTATTATTATTATTATTATTATTCCCGCTGTTGTAGCTAATAAGGGCTCTGCTGGGAAACACAATCATCATCTTCATATTATTATTATTATTGTTGTTGTTGTTGTGGCTACTCAGCCCCGGTTCACACTGAGGCGACCTGTGAGGCGACCTGGTCGCCTCACAGGTCGCCGTAGGTCGCCTCCCATAGGGAAGCTGCGGACCCATTCTAATAGGAGCGACACAAGTCGCTCCGACTTAGAAAAAGGGTCCGGAGCTTCTTTGGGGCGACCAGGAGGCGACCGCCATAGACTTCAATGTTATGAGGTCCGTGGCGGCCGCTCCGAGGTCTCGGCGCGCTGCTCGCACCGCGACCTCAGAGGTCGCGGTGCGAAGTAGCGTCGCCCCGATGTGAACGGGGCCTAAGGGTTCTGTTGGGGAACAAATTAATCACGATCATGATATTATCAATTGTATTATTATTATTATTATTACTAATAGGAGCTCTGCTAGGGAACATGGTCCTCATCATCTTCTTCATATTATTATTATTAGTAGTGGTAGTAATACTGTTGTTGTGGATCAAAAGGGCTCTGCTGGTGAACACAGTCATCATCATTACATAATTATTAATAATACTACTCCTACTGTTGCTGCAGCTCAGGGCTCATGTACATGGGTGTACAGTTTGCTGCATTCAGATCCATAATTATTATCTGAACCCAGCACTATTGTATGCCATGGACCCAGTTTCACTGCTCCACTTAAGTTTATGCAAACCAAAGCTAGAAAATCTGCATTTATGGTATGACCTTATTAATGGATGTAAACGTTAGTGCTAACATTAAGGACTCATGCACAAAGATGGAAATACAGACATATGGGCGTACAGCTTACAATACACCTGTATTTGGGTTGCCCAGGAATCCCAGCTGGTGCATAATTCTGCCCATAGGACTACTGTCCTATGTTGTTACCAGAGATGTATAGTAACTAAGTAGAACTACTTCACTACTGTACTTAAGTACCGAAAGGCGGTATCTGTACTTTCCTGGAGTAGAATTTTTTTCTCCATCTTCCACTTTTACTTCACTACATTTTTTGATGCTTTCAATACTTCTACTCCTATAGAACAGTAGATGACGGGTTTCATGAAGCTCAAAACATGTGTATTATCAGCGCATACGAAAATAAATGCTACTGTATGCATAAATAAAAGCTACATTTGAAATAATAAAAAACAATATGATGTTCAAACTTTTGACTTCTTTATTTAATAACTACATAACACAGTACTTGTACTTTTACTTTCAGTACTTGAGTAGCAAAATTAAAAAAAAAAACTACTTGCAATACTTAAGTACAAAAAATGTTGAATACTTTAGTACTTCTACTCAAGTCACATTTTGATTGAGCACTTCCACTTCTACTCAAGTCACTTTTTGATCGAGCACTTGTACTTTTACTCAAGTATGGGTTTCGAGTACTTTATACAACTCTGGTTGTTACACTATACTTCAGTTTATGCCTGTAAATATAGTAATAAGCATATGGGCGTTTTTACACCTACAGGTAAACCTATAATAAGGCTTACCTGTAGGTACAGTAAATATCTCGTAAACGTGCACCGTTTAGGAGATATTAACTTAAGCAGCACTGGTGATGTCACCAGCGCATGCGCACTGCGCTCTCTGTGGAAGGCGTGCCATCCATAAAGGAAGTCATGTGCGTGGGAGTGACATCATTGTGACCTGGCCGGTCATACAGCGACAGCCTGTGAACCTGGAAGAAAGACTGGGTAGAGAGAAGAAGCCCAGTCGCTGGAGGGCTTCGTTTTCAGGTAAGTCTTTCTTAATGTGGTAGTATGAAATGCATACTAGCATATTAAGACATTAGTTTGCAGGGAGACGTTCTTTTATTTTGCAGTTTACTACCGCTTTAAGGCACTGCAAATACAGATGTATTTTTTGCTGTATGCATATAAACATTTGTGCAAGCAATAAGGACTCATGCACACAGATGTACAAACAGACGTATAGGTGTACAGCATGAAATCCATATATATATATATATATATATATATATATATATATATATATATATATATATATATATATACAGTATATATATATATATATATATATATATATATATATATATATATATATATATATACACACACACTGCTCAAAAAATGAAAGTCAATTAAACTCCTGGGATATCGATCTGGTCAGTTAAGTAGCAGAGGGGGTTGTTGATCAGTTTCAGCTGCTTTGGTGTTAATGAAATTAACAACAGGGGCACTGGATGGGCAACAATTAGATGACCTCCGAAACAGGAATGGTTTTACAGGTTTTTCACTAGTTTTGAATTTGGCCAGGGTCAGTCTCACTATTGGTAGCATGAGGGGATACCTGGTCCCTATAGAGGTTGCACACACAGTCCAACTCCTCCAGGATGGCACATCAATACGTGACATTGCCAGAAGGTTTGCTGTGTCTCCCAGCACAGTTTCAAGAGCATGGAGGTGATTCCAGGATACAGGCAGTTACTCCAGGGGAGCTGGACAGGGCCGTAGAAGGTCCTTAACCCATCAGCAGGACCGGTATATGCTCCTTTGTTCAAGGAGGAACAGGATGAGCACTGCCAGAGCCTTACAAAATTATCTCCAGCAGACCACTGTTGTGAATATCTCTGACCAAACTTTCAGAAACAGACTTCATGAGGGTGACCTGAGGTCCGATGACCTCTAGTGGGCCCTGTGCTCCCTGTGCTTACTCTCTGGCACCATGGAGCTCAATTTGCATTTTCCATTGAACACCAGAATTGTCAGGTCCGCCACTGGCGCCCTGTGCTTTTCACAGATGAGATTAGGTTCATGCTGAGCACATGTGACAGACGTGAAAGGGTCCTGAGAAGCCATGGAGAATGTTATGCTGTCTTATAATATCATTCAGCATGACCAGTTTGGTGGTCAGTGATAACCTTGAGAGGCATATCCCTGGAGGGACACACAGCCATACACCTATATTTACAGTTTGTCCATGTGCACGAGTCCTTTAAATGAGTACAGCATAAATGGACCTTATGTGCTGCTGCTCAGGACTGACACGTAAACATCAATAGTGTGCAATCAGTGGCACGGGGAGAGAATGTAGTACACATCTCAGCTCGTTTGGACAGCGGGTGTATGTCCCTATAAGTTCAGATGCAGTACAGATATTTTATGCAGAATGTTGCTGCTAGCAAGATCCTGCATAAAGTCAATACAGCTGTGGCCATGAGGTCTTAGGGCCCATCCACACCAATTGCAATGGCCCGCATTAACCAGCCTTGCCCAGCATGATCCCAACGCAAAGCGATTTGTCTTGTTTGCTAAAAATTCAGCTCACACCAATGTGTGGGCTTTCAATACCCCTGTCACCTGGGTCCAAGTCTGAATCCTTGGTCGCTTCTGGACTGTCGTAGTTGCTGTACTGGGATTTCCTGTCTCCAGATCAGAAGAGGACGGAAGCAAGACAGAAGGCAGTTACAATTTAAAAGGGACTATCTGCACTGATGGGACGTCCACAGGATCAGACATTTCTCTCTCCCCTGCTGGTTTGATGGAACAGTCATCACTTAGCAAACGGCCTCAGTAGGTTGCAGTGGAGAAGTCTCTTGTCAGGATTAGGTTCCACTGAGATTATGTCATACACTGGACTAGGAGGAAAAGGTTGTTATACTCTCCCACTTGGGCTCCGATTTACTGCCTCACTCGTTCTTGATATTTTTCATTAGCACCCGGTCCAGGTGCTTGATGTGATCCTGAAACGTCTTGGAGAAACCAATGATATCATCCAAGTAGACTAGCACAGTCTCAATGTCCCCCCAGGCATCTCATTTGGCACAGACCAAAGGGTAATTTTAACAGTCCCAGGAGAGTTACAAAGGCAGTCTTTTTGTGATCTTGATCTCTCACTGGGACTTACCAGTAGCCACTTGCCAAGTCATGGGTGGAGAAGTACTTGTCTTAACCCAATGCTATAAGTGATTCCTCTACCCGGGGTAACAAGTAGGCATCCTGATGGGTGCAGGCATGTAATTTGCGGTAGTCTACGCAAAACCGCAGACTTCAATCTTTCTTTCGCATTAGAACACCTGAAGCAGCCCACAGACTACCACTATCTGGAATCACCCCATTCTGTAGCATATTGTGAAGTAATCCCTTGACCTCCTGGCACTACGCTGGGAGAATATGATGGTTTGCTCCAGAATTGGTGGGGCATCCCCTGTATGGTTTGGGTGATCAATTGCATTGTATAGCCATAGTCTTCCGGGCTGGCAGCATAAAACAGTAGATGCTTTTTACATAGAAACATAAACATAGAATGTGTCGGCAGATAAGAACCATTTGGCCCATCTAGTCTGCCCAATATATCTGAATCCTATGAATAGTCCCTGGCCCTATCTTATATGAAGGATAGCCTTATGCCTATCCCATGCATGCTTAAACTCCTTCACTGTATTTGCAGCTACCACTTCTGCAGGAAGGTTATTCCAATCATCCACTACTCTCTCAGTAAAGTAATACTTCCTCATATTACTTTTAAACCTTTGCCCCTCTAATTTAAAACTGTGTCCTCTTGTGGTAGTTTTTCTTCTTTTAAATATGCTCTCCTCCTTTACCGAGTTGATTCCCTTTATGTATTTAAAAGTTTCTATCATATCCCCTCTGTCTCTTCTTTCTTCCAAGCTATACATGTTAAGGTCCTTTAACCTTTCCTGGTAAGTTTTTTTCCTGCAATCCATGTACTAGTTTAGTAGCTCTTCTCTGAACTCTCTCTAGAGTATCTATATCCTTCTGGAGATATGGCCTCCAGTACTGGGCACAATACTCCAAGTGAGGTCTCACCAGTGTTCTGTACAGCGGCATAAGCACTTCTCTCTTTCTACTGCTTATACCTCTCCCTATACATCCAAGCATTCTGCTGGCATTTCGTGCTGCTCTATTACATTGTCTTCCCACCTTTAAGTCTTCTGAAATAATTACTCCTAAATCCCTTTCCTCAGATACTGAGGTCAGGACTGTGTCAAATATTCTATATTCTGCCCTTGGGTTTTTACGTCCCAGGTGCATTTAGTTGGTGGAGTAGTCTCTGTTCTGGTAGAGGGCAGTTCTGAAAAGGAATGTCCAGTTGTTCCAGCAGAAACTTTTCCTACAAGGATATAGCTGCTTGTAGTGGAGCACAAATTGCCTCTACTCTGAGATGAGCCTCTGAGACACAGTGACGGGGCACTATGTACAGGTCTGCTAGCATGGCACTGTTAGGAAGTGAGGGGTTGTTCCCAGATTGATGAGCTGCACCATGACCTTTCCTTTGTGAGCTTTAGTCAAGGTGCGTGCAACTAGCTACTCCGATGGCACCAATGCATCATTGTGGGATTCCATCATTACTGTGGTTCCTTGAAGTTTCTTGTGAGCCCAATGGAAAGAGACCAGACTACCTCTGGGAGGGGTGCCAGGAGTAGTTTTTGCTTGGGCGGCGTGCGAATGACTCCCACCTGTTCGGTTCAAGCTGTTTCCTCACTGCCTTCTGGTGAGCTTTGTAGCTCATATCATGTTGAGCCACACAGATCGCAGACTGCAGCCCCGTGAACGCTCTCCAGAATGTTTAAACTTGGCCAGTAACTGGTACAAGTTTAGGTCCTATAACACGTTCATGCCCAGTACAATAGGTACTACTGAGCTTACTGGGCCGTGAGTCACCACTACTTCTACTCGATCCACCACTTGATGGTCAATCTAGATCCTTACTCAGGTGACACCTATTACCAGGACCTCTTGCCCATTAACAAGAGCAGCCATCATTGGACCTGGTGCAACCATAAACTTTGGTTTGCTGGGATCTTGTATTGACTGTCCCAGGGCCACTAGTTTAACGGTGGCCTGCGTGAGCTTTTTAATTCAGACTAGCTACAATTCCTGCTGACATGTCCAAAATGGCCGTACCGCCAGCACTTCCAGTCCTCCTTTGTGTCCCTTCATAATGGGTTCTCACCTTTGGGGGGAAGGGGCTGAATCTTGTTTGAATGAGCACAGTTCTTGTTTCAGAGGGGCCTTGTCCAGGACGAGTTCCCTTACACGCTGTGTGTATGGCTGACAGCGGTGAGGGGGCTAGGGCCTCCTCTCTCATGTGCGATGGATCATACCTTTTTGTCACGGCCACAGTTACTTCTGCATCTTTCTGATCCCGCGCAACTGCTTCCACCACCACATCATGAAACAAGATGACGGGTTGCATTCTGATTCGCTCCTGTAGGGTCCTCCTAACTGGGCCAGCTTTCAATCCTACCATGAACTGGTCCCTCAACAGGTGATCCTCGTCAGTGATATTGGCACAGCCACGTGCATCCTTCTTTTCCAGGTGTTTCCAGAGGTTCTGGAGTGCTACTGCAAAGTGAGTGAGGCTCTGGTCTTTCTGTTGCCTCGGTGCAAACAATCTATGCCTCAGCTCTGGGATCGTCGCTCTCTCTCTTAACAGGCCCTCTAGTTGTATCACAGTTTTTTCTAAGTTGGCCCGATCTTCTTCAGGCACCACCATCGCCACTTGGTGGGTGTCATCCCCCAATAAGTTAATAGCCAGCTCAGTGAATGGCCAGGCTGGAACAAGGTACAGGCATGCAGCAATTTCAAGTCTCTCTTCCCACTCAGCCGTAGCACCCGCTGCAAGAAGGGACAAATCCTGTCGACTACTGTCAAGTGTGGGGAGGTACAGTGAGGTGCGGAGGCAGTAAACACTCAGAGTCCAGTTGCAGAGAACAGAATTTATATTGATCTTAAAGTTCAGCAGTTTACAAAAAACCCAGCGGGAAGGCACCCGACCGAGAAAACTCACAGAATTTAGTAGTACTGTGAAGCAGAGCAGATCTTGTCATGCTGACAGCATCTGTCTTGAGGGATGGAATTTGGCCTGGCTGGTCGGTATCCAAATGTGGAGGTGTATCCCTGTCCTTTCCCTACTCATCTGGACCCTCTCCCTGATGCTAATCATTGTTCCTGTCAGACAGATAACCTGTTCCTATACTACCCACACGTGAAATGTGCGCCAAGCCCGGAAGCCATAGTTTTAAAAAGACTGCCTGACCCAAGATGACCAACAGATTCATGCGGGGTGGCAGCATCTAACCAGATAGCTTTCCCAGTGACCCAGAAAACCATAGAGGAATCATCTTCCTCTTGACTTTCTCCCCCCCTGCAACCCCGCTGCGGTTGAGCGCCACCTGCAATCGAGAAAGTAGACTGAGCCTGCCTACAGAGTACTCAGAATGGTGAAACTGTGCGAGAAGGAGGTAGATAAGTATTACCAACTAAGGCAGATTTGGGGGGTCTGCATTATCCGATGCGACAAACACCATAAATGAATTTCCTTTTATGTCGCCTAGCCATGGAAAACAAACATCTGACAGATGTGAAGCCAATGAAAAGTAAAGACTATATATTATGGTTTCTGTTTATGTCCTAAAATAACCTTTCCATTTCATTTTTTTATCTTTTTTACAGGACAAAATTTTTTTTTTTTTTTATGATTCTAAAATAGGAATAGGGGCTTACATTTTACTTTGGCAGTTACTTAGGCACAAATCAGTACTTTTTTTTAACAACATTGGTTTGCCAGGTGATGATCAACTAAAAGGTAGCATGTTTAAAGCTCAGCCTCTTAACTTTGATTCTGGCTGTTAGTAGCTGCTTGGTGACACCAATGTGACACATAAACTTGCACCTTTGAGTGTATGTTTATTTGCATGTTCCGGTGCACATTCTTCACACACGAGGCCCCAGTCATAGTAGACGTATTCATGGTTTGAGAAGACTCTGACCTTCAGCATTATTATTACACAAGAGAGATTATTATTACCCAACACCATGGAAACTCAGTCAGGTATCCATACATAATGCCTTTAGGTGACCTCTGACCTGGAAATTACCCAGGTAACAAGTAAACAAAAAAAAATGAACACATCCACAGAAAATCTGTTTTCAAGTCTATAACATTTTGAATAGAAACATCATCAAATTAAAGCCATTAAATGAACAATCTTTATAAATATACTATGTTACACTGCAAAAGCTAACAAACAATAGCAACTCCACTATAATCAAAGCACAAATAAGTTTTATCCTTTTAAAACTTGACCTCTGGAAGATTTACCACCCTACATGACCAGACCATTTTTTGCGATACGGCACTGCATTACTTTAACTGCCAATTGCTCAGTTTTTTCCCCACAAAATACAGCTTTCTTTTGGTGTATTTGATCACCACTGGGTTTTTTTATTCTTTGCGCTATAAACAAAAAAAAGGCCAGCAATTAAAAAAAAAAAAAAAAAAAAAAATCTTCTAGATTGTAAGCTCTAACGAGCAGGGCCCTCTAGTTCCTCCTGTTTTTGAATGTATTGTAACTGTATTGTCTTCCCTCACATTGTAAAGCGCTGCGCAAACTGTTGGCGCTATATAAATCCTGTATAATAATAATAATAATAATAAATATATATATATATATATATATATATATTTTTTTTTTTTTTTTTATTTCTGCTATAAAACATATCCATTAAAAAAAAAAAATGTAAAAATCTAATTTCTTCATAAATTTAGGCCAATATGTATTCTGCTACATGTTTTTTTTTTTTTATACTAGTAATGGCAGTGATTGGCGGTTTATAGCGGGAATGGGAACTTACGATGGACTATTGGACACTAACTGACACTTTTGATACTCTGCTGGAACCAGTGACACTAATACAGTGATCAGTGCTAAAACTATGTACTATTACTGCATCTAGAGTAATCAAAGGGTTAAATTAGTGCCTAGCCAGTATTTTTGTGTACACAGTGTGCTGCTTTCACTAGGGGAAGAGATCAATTCTAGTCCCTGCTTTGCAGAGACACAAAATCGGTCCCTTCTGTAACGCTCCTGCGTTTTTGTTATAGGCTGGATTTGCAGCTGCAAAATCTCCACTCAGTAGTCATGTAGAGATGTGTTGAATACCAGATCCAACTCTCCAGGACTCATCACCGTGGGCCTGTCAGCTTCAACATACAGATATATACACACTCAATGAGATGTTCCTGGAGTGATAGGATGTATATGATAGTATGAAGGTGATGTGCTGAAGGGACAGGTGTGAACAGTGACAAGGATGGTAAGCACTTGATAGGTTTGTACAGGAGAGTTCAAGATGGTATTTAGGAATGCAGATAGGTTAGTATCGAGTATGCTAACAGGTGGTGAGGACAGCAGATGACAAATACAGGATAGACTAACCCAGTGCAAGGATAGATAGTAGTAGACAGGAGAGCTAGCAATCTATGCAGCAGTGCAGATGATAGATGGTAGTAGTCTCAAGAGCTAGCAATCTATGTAACAGTGCAGATGATAGGATAGTATGGATAGGTAGTAACAGTCCTTAATACAATAGTAGTAGTGTAAGTTATGGAGGTTACCCCTGCAGGGTACTTATCACTATAGTATAGTAGTAGAAGGGTCCGGTGATGAGGAAGTGATCCAGTAGCGAGATACAGGGATCAGTAGCGAGGTTCGGGCCTGAGGAAGTGATCCTGGTAGCGAGATACAGGGATCTGTAGCGAGGTTCCACAGCGAGACACGCTTGCAAGCATAGATGCAAGGCAGGTTGAACGAACATGTGAGTGAGAACGCCGGCGGTTGAAATAGCCGCTCTGCGGCACTCAGTGATGACAGCATCGGTCTTAAAGGTGTATGCGCACCTACCAGAAGAGAATGGTGGGACGCATACACGGAATGGAAAGTGGAATAAGGGTACCAGAGGTACCAGAACATTACACCTTCCCGTGGTCAAAACTGAGATATGCCCCATTTACATAGACACATGACATCGAGTCCCTGGTACCAGCAGATCAGCTTCTGCTGTGATGGCCCACCAGCAGTGCGGATGTAACCCCTGCAGGCAGGAGTCTGGAATTACGTATATATATGTGATCCGGCGCACAGCTGACGCCCTGTAGCAGTAAAAGTGCTATAAGGCAGTCAACAATTAATCTCTTTGTATACATCTGTCATCGGTCATGGAAGAACACAAGAAAAGTAAGGCCAAGCATAGGGGACCCAAGCCACCATTTCTAAAATGATACTAAACATACATTTTATTGCCATTATCCCTTCTATTTATGTATAAAGATCATGCCACTGTATTCAATTTAATATAAAAAATCATCGGAGTACCCTATTTAATCATTGCTGTTTAGAGGTCACATGACATCTTCCAGGTCTCTCCTGTCCTCGGGGAAAGATCTGAGGATGGAGTTTCTAATGCTTTGCTGATGTATGCTCCATAGCAACAGAGAACGTTTTGACAATGAATCTGTGTCTGCACCGCACTGATTTGTGCTGTGTCAATCACAAGAGAATCCAAAAAAAATAATACTAACAAAGTGTTTTAAAGAGTATCACAAATCTATATTTCCAATCAAATGTTTATTTTTTGCAGTAACATGGTGTAGGAAGAGTTTGAGTTGACTGACAGTAGCTTTCACTTTGTTCATACTGTAAAAATATCTGGAGGAGGTTCTGCCATTCACAGGCTGTGCCATGCCTCTCCAGCCTGTGTCTATGGAGTGTGCTGGGTGTAGGGACTAACAGGGAAGTGAAGCCTTCATCAATACGAGGAGGAGGGAGGTAGGGGACTGTAATTTACCTCTGCGTATACACCTACATGTGCGACTGTAGTCTTGTGAGCTGCACAGATGAAAAAAGGAGGAAATGAACAGCTTAGAAGGAAACTGAAACTGGAGCATGCTCAGTAGATGTGGCAACGGCTGGTCTACACAATCGTAGGCTGCAGTGAGGACCAGGGTTGCCAACCATCTGTACCTTAAAAGACAGCTTGTAAGAATCATTGTTTCTCCCATTAATAAATGTCCATAGATGGTACAAAATTGTCCATAAAAATAGGGAGGCTGACTTCCCCCAGTATTCTCCGAGGCAGTTTGCACTCCCAAGTCCCGCCGCCACTGCCCACAGCTGTCAAAATTATTGGTTGCTAGGACTGCATGGCGCCCTTACAACCAATGACTTGCATGCACAGGCCCTGTCATTCAGAAGAGCAGGATATGACTTCCTCCTCCAGATATGCTCTGCCTTCAAGTGCTCCACTTCCTGCTGAGAATGGCTCAAGGAGGTGAGGAGGGTCATGGTACTGGCAGTGTGTGGCAGGGAATGAGGGTATGGGGGAAAGTGAGCAGAGGAGTCCAGAGACTGGAGACAGGGCTGAAGGCTATTATCACCCCGATCTCCAGTACATAAGTCTTCCTCATCTGTGGTCACCAAGCCCACAAACTACTGTGATTACCTCGCTGAGACCACCTGCCCTCCACCATCATGTGGCTTGTCTATACACAGAGCATTCTACCCTTTTTTGTCCTGTGTGAAAGGCTACAGGTGTCACCTGTGTTATTGTGGTCACTTTAGATTTGTGAGGCTTTAGCACTAAGTGGGCTGTATTCCCCCTCACTGATGTATTATTTACATTCTGCCCCAAGCCCTCATTCAGGCCTCCTCATCCTTGTCCACCATAAGACACAATGCCTTCTTCTCTATGATGTCAGTTCATGGCACTGCCATTGACCTTTGCATGCGGTACTTTATTGTGTTGCTGTCTGAGATGTTTCTGTTGTGAGAGTGTGCCTACTGCATGCTTCCAGCACAGAGAGCAGGCTGTCAAACACAGCTCTCGGTGCCCACCAATCGGTAGCCGTGGGAAGAACAAATTCCGATCATGTGACTACTGACAGTGGTCACATGATTGCAGATTCTTCCTGCTTCCCTTGGTGTTGCAGAACTGTTTAAAGGAACTCCAGGCGAGCCGCTGAGAGCCTGAGCCATCGGCTACCGCCCCTCCACAGCCCAGCACTCCAGTGAGAGAGGAGGGGGGCAGAGCAAAGGGCTGTGACTGACAGTCAGCAGCTCTCTGTTAGGGGAGTTGTCAGAATTGAGTGATCGGCGGTGTTCGATCGCTCTGTTCTCTGTGGAGAGGCACCGGGGGACAGATGCAGCATCAGGCCGATAACTGGGGAACAAAATAGAAACCTATACTTCTCTTTTAAGCACTTTGTATGATATTTGAAAGGCATTTTTTTTTTTGTATGAATTTTGTTAATCATGAATTGGATACTCTAGAGCACTTATTTTCATTCATGATATATTTAAAGGGATAGTACAACTATTTTTCCACACAGGCAAATAATTAGTTATGGGTATTGTTAATATTGTTAATGTTTACATATTGTTTGTACTGTTAAACCACTTGTTTACCCCCTTCATGACCAGGCCATTTTTTGCTATTCAGCACTGTGTGACTTTAACTGGCAATTGAGTGGTCATGTAACACTGTACACAAATTAAATTTATATACTTTTTTTCCAACACAAACAGTGTTTTCATTTGGTGGTATTTGATCACCACTGGGTTTTTTTTTTATTATATAAGCGATAAAAGACTAAATATTTTGAAAAGAAAAAACAATATTTTTTACTTTCTGTTATATAACATATCCAATCATTCTTTTTTCCAATAGGTGTATATTAATTAATTCTAAATAAACCTTGTGTTAGATGATGTTAGAATGGGACTGCTGCAACTCAACCCTGAACACTGGATTAAAGACACTGTGAAAAAAAGGGTGCAATATCCCTTTAAATCTTATAACCAAACCAGTGCAACAAAATATTATAAATACAAAATTACATACAAATAAATTCATGTGTGTTACTAAAATTCATAAACATGCAAAATAAATGACCATACAATCAAAAAAAGTCCATTATTAGTGAATTCATACTAGATCATAATACTGTATATCCAAGTGCTGCCAAAGTGCTCAGTGCTCCAAACATAAATAAATTGCTCCTGTATGAATAAGGTGCTCTTCAAAAGAGTATATTTGGCCTCTTACCAGACAGGGGGATCTCAAATGATAGAGATCAAAAAGCACTAAACATCTCTCCTGGATAGCCGATGCTCTCACCATCAGGCATCCGGATAGCTAAGTGACCCCATCAGAGCATGACTGCAGGACTATCCGACTAGATCGTGCATAATGATGTCACCCTTTAGCACCGCCCTATGTGTTTCCCCAAAACTGGCGTCCTCTGGGACTGGAGGATCATATTACTGTATATTAATTGGTTTGTGCGAAATTTATAGCATCTACAAACTATGGTTTATCTACTGGAACTCACGTAGCTATAGAAATTATATTGTAATTGCGGTGACCAGTGACTAATAGTGTGACTTTGATAGGGTGGCGGGCAATCTGGCGCTAATAGACACTAGTTGAGAGAGTCACTAACTGACAGTGACATTGTTAGTCACACTAATACAGTGATCAGTAATAATCATTTACACTGTCACAATACTAATGACACTGGAAGGGGTTAAAATCTAGGGGCAATCAAGGGATTAGCCGTGTGCCTAATAATGTGTAATGTGTCCTGCTTTTACTTTCTGATCTGGCTATTTTTTCTCTCTGCTTTTAAGTGAGAAGATACAACCAGATTGGTGTTCCTATGCAATCACCAGGCTGAAACCTACTGGAAAGTTTGTGTGATGTCATATCACAGCACAGGTCAGCAGGGGGCGCCAGCCCCAAACCTGGAAGAAGGCCGGTCACGCACATGTTTATGATTGTGCCTGTACCTGCTGCCCACTCCCGGTATTTTTACTGTAAGCAGTCGGCAGGTGGTTAAAGGCTAAGTTCACCTTTTGGAACATGTTACACCCATATTTAGGATGTAACATGTTGCTGAGCACCCAAACTCTCACTCCCAGTTCCTCTCCTTCAGGCCACTGATGCATTTAAAATTGGTGCAGCTGCATGGGGCTCCACCCACACAGCCACATTATTTATTCACAGGGATCTATGAATGAAAAATAAATAAATAAATACATGTAACATCTGCCACGGTGGAAGATGGGCTTGTAGTTCTTAAAGGACTGTGAGTGCTTGATCTACGCACGTGTTGTCCACTCACTCTTTCTCCAGGTTTCTAACTGAAAGACTTTGCAGAGGTACAGGTGGAAAGCTGGAGGAAACGTCAGCAGGAGCTTAAAGTTGTACCCGTGATCCACTGAATGCGGGTACAATGCTTTGCAAGCTGTTGTTCAAAAAAGGAATTAATGTAAATTAAAGTGGAATTTCACTCTCTCAATCAACATTGATTATTTTTAATCCTCATGCTGCTAGCATTAATAAATGGATAGGAAATATATAATATTTACTTATTTTAAGCTTGTTTTGAAAACATTTCTTCAGTTACTTCCTGGTTTTGTGCCTAGGCAAATGATGTCATACATCCAAGGAGTCTTCAGGCGGGTCAACAACTGGATTACTTTTTAGGTAATCCAGAAGTCTTTAGGAGGGGAGGAGGGGTTTTCTCAGCTAAGCACACTCCTCTGCATGCATGTCTGAGCTAAGGGCAGACGGATTCCTGAAAGTAAATGCTACATGAATCATTTGGTCTTATTCAAGATGGCAACGGCCAGAAATGCTAGGGGGTTGTTTTTCAAAGTAATTTCTCAACAAAATAAGGGATATAGACATGGATGAATAGGGGAGTTTGCTTTGAATATTAAAAATGAATTAAGTAGTGTTTTTGGTTTGTAGTGCTCAGATGCAATGAAGATCCACTTTAAAGCAAATTTAGCCTTTAAATATTAGTTTATAATAGGAGTTTCTGTCATACACTATATTACCAAAAGTATTAGGACACCTGCCTTTACATGCACATAAACTTTAATGGCATTTCGGTCTTAGTCCGTAGGGTTCAATATTTAGTTGGCCCACCCTTAGCAGCTATAACAGCTTCAACTCTTCTGGGAAGGCTGTCCACAAGGTTTGAGAGTGTGTCTATGGGAATGTTTGACCATTCTTCCAGAAGCACGTTTGTGAGGTCAGGAACTGATGATGAACGAGAATGCCTGGCTCGCAGTCTCCGCTCGAATTCATCCCAAAACATGGGCGTCCGAAGGTAGAGGCAAGGGGGGCAAATGCCCCCCCTCCCCCCTGGAATCTTAGCTTCCCCTTTAAAGTGGTTGTTAAGCCACTTTATACCATCCTTTCTGGTCTGTTTAATAATCCTATGTGCCCCTGTGTCTGTGTTTTAAAAAAAATAAGGTGTTCTTTACCAGTTTTCAGAGTGCCGAGCACCGCTCACGTGACCTGTCAGCTCTCTTCTCTTCCTGTCTGACAGCTGCCTGCATCGGGTGGGGCTGAGGATTCCTCGCTGTCGTCAGTCGGGAAGGGAGGAGAGAGGCAGCGGGTCATGTGAGCGGTGATTGGCGCTCTAAAAACTTGTAAAGAATTGCTTATTTTTCTAAAACACATACACAGGGGCACACAGGATTATTAAACAGACTGTAGACAGTATATGAAACTTTAAATTAAACTATAGCAGCAGGAGGGGCACTGACACAGGAGCAGACAGGCAGGGAGGGAGGGATGGGGGAGAAAGAACAGAGGAGGACAGCTGAGCTGTGGATGATGGAGGCACGTAAACTGACCACAAAGTCAGGGCTCTGCAGCTATGGTATCCCGTGGTCAGTGTTAAGAGGGGAGGACATAGCCAGGCAGGATCAGCCAGGTATTGTACAATGAACAGCCAGATAAATCCGTTGTTTTGCAATATTTGGAAAAGGAATAATGACAAAGTGAGTATGAACACAATGTAATACAGCATATATTGACAGTCTATAATGATTTGGGATTAATGACACTTTAAAGTAGAAGTAAAAGTATTCCAATAATGCACCAGTTAAATGTTGCTGCCCCTTAGCTCTGATTTGTCCTGGATACATTTTGTAATAAAGCTGTTCTTGAATGCAAGCTTTTGGATTTTTCAATGTGGTAATGGGACTGCAAAGCACCGGCTCACTCCCCTCTTTCTCTGTGGCTGGTTGGTGGGAAATCTTCTCTCAGTCAACAAGGCTTGGTAACTCTGAAAGCTATGGATGCCAGTAGGATCACAGATTCCTGATAATCAGCACCATTGTCGGACCCTCTGCTGTACAGAGCAGTGATGGAGCTTTGTGATTAGGAAGCAACATAAAAACACTAAAAAAGAACAGTATTCAGAAAGCAATTCATTTCTAAATGTATACAGAGCATTACAGATATTGTGATGCCTTTTCTTCTACTTTAAAATTGGCCATCGACTGGTAGAACAGGCTGAAAAAAAAAAAAAAATCACACAGATAGCGTGAATGGCTGAATGGCTATTGCATTCTAATGGCCACTAGCACGCCTGCTAGAATACCCAAACAGTAGCCGTATCTGACCGAATGCAGCTGCTGTTAGGCTGTCAATTTATGAAGGTGGCTGACAGGACCACCTACTAAGTGCATTTATGCCAGTTTATCAGGAGCCATCCAAAATTTGCACAGTTTATGGCCAGCTTAAGTAATGAAGCAAGCTAGCAACAACGCCTATGATATTCGGGCAGTGAAGAGGTTTACCCAGGATCCATATAAAAGTTATTATGGGTGTTAAAGAGGAACTAAAGTCATTTTTTATTCAAATGGCTGACAAGCAGGGTATTTATGGTTGAAGAGACCCTATTGGTCTCTTCTGCCATAAATACATCCTTCTTCCTGTCAGTTGTCATGTTCACTGAGCCACGCATGTGCAGCTCAGCGAACATTTACAGCCCCGATCAGACCCCAATCCATGCCGCGGTCATGTGACATCCATGCACATGCGTAGGAGTGGCGTTATTGCGGTTCAGCCTATCAAGTGGCCGAAGGCACGAGACCCTGAAGGAAGGCCTGTTGAAGATGAAAGCGCCGGGTGCCCGCCGGATCGGTCCCATCGCTGTGCTGGGAGGACACCATATGACAGGTCAGTCGGCCAAAATGTACTAATATGCTGTGTATACTAGTACAATATGGCATAACCCACCTGGGGGGGGATTGAAAAAAAAAAAAATACAGCAGACTTTATTACGCTTTAAAAAGGCATGTTATAGTATGCAGAGATCTCCCAGCATGCTGAAAGTGTTCACAGACAACTAATGATTGTACCCTTTTTCCAGTGAGAAAAGAGCAATCTCAACAAAAAAGGCACTATGCTGATCAACCTTTTAAGATACCCAGAGAGCATATTTAAACCAATCAGCCTCAACATTACTAATTGGAGGCTTACTCACAACCTGCCAAAAATTACTGAGGAACTCCATACTTGCCTGTAACCAATTTACATGGCTAGTCCCACCCGTAGCCAATCCTAAACAGAGTTGTTCTTCTCCAGTATTTGCCTTCCCCCACTGTCCCATTCTTTTATTGAACCGGAATCTCCAATTTTGGTTAAAGAGGTACAGGAGGCAAAAAAAAAATGCTTTGGCCCCATTGGTTTTACTCCAACATGTTAGCACAATTCTCACTCCACATCTTACACACCTTTTTAATCCAAAGGTAAATGCCCTGGGCTCTGAAACCCTTATTCCCAATATCTGCATGCTGCCAAAGTTGACAATGAACCACATCTCCTGGACTAACTTCCAACCTACCTCTCTACAGAATTTAGATGTCGAGCTCTTGACGAAAATTCTTTAACAAGACTAAATGAAGGCATTTTGGAATTAAAAAGAAAACCTAAAGTGGGCTTTATGCTCCACTCTCAGGCTACTGATAACATTAGATGGGTTATCCAGCTGATACAACTGGCCAAAACACAAAACCAGGTAGCATTCCTCCTTTGCCTGAACATATGCAAATCTTTTGACCGCCTATCATGATGGTATATAATGGCTCTCCCTATGAGGTAGGGATTCTGACCCCATTTCAGGTGTTGGATTGGCAGCCTATATACATAACATAGGATTCAGATCACCTCTCTTTTCCATCCTTAGGGGCATGAGAAAAGGGTCCCCCCTTATCCCCCATATGATTTGTCCTTGTTATTGAACCCCTGGCCCCCAATCATTAAGACCAAACCGGATGTCCAAGATGTAGAGATTGCCAGCTGTGCCTTTTTGCTGATGATGTTCTGTTGTCCCTCACAACCCCACAATCCTAATCATGTACCTTATCCAAATCCTTAAAGGCAAAGTACAGCCAAAGCAGTTCATTCTGCACTCCTGTGACCCGTTTTCAGCAGGCAGCGGGCTGAAGATCACTGGCAAGCTGGCGAAAGATTGCAACCAAATGGTCGGGCTCCACTCAGATGCCTGGACTGTCACCAGGCTCATCCTCTCAGCGGGCTTCTGGGAGCCTGAGCCAGCCGCTCCTTCCCCTCCACAGCCCAGCACTCTGCTTGGCTACAATCAGCCTGCCCATAGATGGTTTGAATCTTGGCTGGTCCCTGCTGAACTGGCCTACATTTGAACCATCTACGCCCGGCTTAAGCGAGTCAAATCCTCCTTCATTTGTATCCAACATGCTCCCAGACACTGACGCTCACAGTGGGAGAATTTCAGCAATATAGCCAGTGCTATCAATTCAAAAAGCTGTGGGCAGGTAATAATTGACAAGCTGCAGGCAGTGACAATACTGATAGCTTCACCCACTGCAACATTTTCTCATCTCACTGTAATGGTACAGCCCACATAAGAGTGGCATCTCTTCTCTGAATTCAGGAGCAGTGCGGCATTGTTGCCACACCATCACAGGATGCTGCAATATGAGGAAATTACTGGCAGAATCAATGGGTATTTGTGTGACTTTGCAGGGGAACTAGGAGAAAACTATAAGTGCAGATGTTCTTATAATTAAAGTGTTGCAGCACATCATTTTATAATGGGGAGCAATAGTTCTACTTTAATGAAAATGTGTATAGTGTCTAGTAACTGAATTATTGATGAGAAAATGAACTGCCTGTATAAATGACTCTTTCTGCAATCATAACTTTTAATTAGTTAGTAGCCCTTGGCATGGCCACCAAAAGAGATCACACAGTATTCCTAACATTTATTGTGTTCTCCTGAATGGGTCTGTTGAGGTGGACTGGACACCCCCCCCACTATGCATGCCAGGAACACCCCCCAAGGTGAGGAGCTAATCTTTCCTTATGGAAGAATTATCTGAAGACAATATGACCACCGAAAGTCTGTCCTAAGGCACACATTCATACATTCCTTTGTGTCCTTTTAGACTGTGAATACTCTGGATTAAGCTTTACACTTGTCTCTGCTGTTTAAAGGAAATGTATTTTGTTTTGCATATATTTGTTTGTTATGTTCAGAACTAAAAATGTTAGATTGCATATCAATATCTCATATATACCATGTACATTCAGCAGGTGGAGCTCTAGAGTCTATTCAATGCATATATTTTGCCATTCTTTACTTTTCTTCTTCTCTGCTCAGTTTACAACACACATTGCTGAATAAGTCAGAGGATACGCACCCTGTCTCCATCTCACCAGGTTCTGTATAGAGTATCAGTTAGAGGTAGAATGTAAGGACGGTGATTGCTACAGATGTGCGTCTTTCGAGAACTCCAGTTTAAAACATTTACAATAAAACCATCATAAAGTAACACTTAGAAATAAAATGTAATAATAAAATTGAAAATAAAATCAAAAATAAAATATTAAAAATTAGTGGTTACATAATCCATTTAGTGGCAGTTCACACTATAGCGATGTCAGAAATCACATGTGATGTCTGTGCCATGCAAATTCAGCCATACAGAGTGTATTGATGAATTTGCATTGCATTCGGACCAAAGTCGTGCAGGACCCTATTTTTGGTCCGCACCAGAATCGGATTGCATGGGTGTTCACAGAAATCTCTTCAAAACAAATCCTCTGGAATGTGCTGTGTGATACAATGGTGGTGTCACCCTTTGTGCTCGTGGGATGTAGTAAAGTTGCACACTCACCGAAAGGTCTTGACCCCCATTACCGTACGGCAAGGGGAGTCAAAAAAGGCTTTAGGATGATAGGATGATATCCAGATAGGTGTCCCCTCCGTCCGTGCCTGGATGGTCCTGGATGGTCCACCGCTCTCTTCTATCTCCGCACCCACGTGAGAAACCGCTCCTCACTACTTCACCGCAGCGCCAATCCTCGCAACAATCAGCCAGTCATAGCAGGGCAACACTGATCACGTCACGACTTCAACCTATCGGCGTTCCGTGCGCCTGTATGCATGCCTAACAACACCGGGGCATGCTCCTAATGAGACAGCAGATGGTGTCCTGGGGTATTTCCTCCTAGATCTGGACTAGGGCATCACTGAGCTCCTAAACAGACTGAGGTGCAACCTAGCGGCAACGGATGGACCGAAACACGTCCTAGAGGTGCTCTATTGGATTCAGGTCAGGCGTGCATGGGAGCCACTCAATGGTAACAATTCCCTTATTCTGCAGGAACTGGCTGCATATTCTCGCCACATAAGACCGGGCATTGCCGTGCACCAGGAGGAAACCGGGACCCACTGCACCAACGTAGGGTTTGACAATGGGTCCAAGGATTTCATCCGATTCCTAATGGCAGTCAGGGTGCCATTGTCTAGCCTGTGGAGGTCTGTGCATCCCTCCATGAATATGCATCCCCAGACCATTACTGATCCCCCATCAAACCGGTCTGAAGGATGTTACAGGCAGCATAACATTCTCCACGGCTTCTCCAGACCCTTTCACATCTTTCACATGTGCTAAGGGTGAATCTGCTCTCATCTGTGAAAAGCACAGGGCGCCAGTAGCTGACCTGCCAATTCTGGTGTTCAATGGCAAATGCCAATCGAGCTCCACGATGTGCTAGAGAATGTCTGGCCCTCAGGCCACCCTCATGAAGTCTGTTTCTGATTGTTTGTTTAGAGACATTCAAACCAATGGTCTGCTGGAGGTCATTTTGTAGGGCTCTGTCAGTGCTCATCCTGTTCCTCCTTGCACAAAGGAGCAGATACTGGTCCTGGTGATGGGTTAAGGACCTTCTACGGCCCCGTGCAGCTCTCCAAGAGTAACTGCCTGTCTCCTGGAATCTCCTCCATGCTCTTGTGCAGGGAGACACAGCAAACCTTCTGGCATTGGCACATATTAAAGTGCCATCCTGGTGGAGTAGTGGAGTAGGACTGCCTGTACAACCTGGATAGGGTCCAGGTATTGCCTCCTGCTACCAGTAGTGACACTGACTCCGGCCAAATGCAAAACTAGTGAAAAACAGTCAGAAAAGATGAGTAGGGAAAAAAAAATGTCAGTGGCCTCCACCTGTAAAATCCTTTCTGTTTGGGGGGTTGTATCTTTGTTGACCATCTAGTGCACCTGTTGTTAATTTCATTAACACCAAAGCAGCTGGAACTGATTAACAACCCCCTCTGCTACTTAACTGACCATATCAATATCCCAGGAGTTTAATTGACTTGATTCTGTACTCTGATTAAAAAGTGTTCCTTTAATTTTTTTTGAGCAGTGTATATACAGTAGGTGTAATGTGTTATTATCTTAACCCTTGTATATTGTGGGGGTCACAAAACATTAATGGTGCACTCCTACTGTCAAATCAAAGTTAATTAAATAGTTTTTAAAATCTAAAAACGTACTTTAAACACCAGGGACATTGTGCATCGTGTGTCCCTGTATTTACCACACTGATGGGGGAAATTTCATATTTCCTTATTATTATTATTGGCTCAGTTTACCAATGAATCCAAAACCTGGGTAAGAAGCCATATAAGGACATAAGGATGGTTTTACCTTAATTGACCTATACAAAGCGGAGTTCCGGCCTCGGGGGTCAATTTGAGCTAAAAATACCCCCGGGACAGTCAGTGCTAGTACATTCCATAATGGATAGCCTCTGAACTGTCCCGGGTCGCACTTACCTGTAAGAAGAAATACTTACCTTGAAAATTTCTTCTCCAGCACTGCCATCTCAGGTGTGGGCAGCTGAAGCCGCAGCGTCCCTCTTCGTGTCCTCTTCCGTGAAGTCGGAGTCCCACAATGCACTGCACCGGCCCCGCTCGTCACTTCCGGTGCAGGCGCGGCATCCCTGCACAACTTCTGGGCATGCCCAGAAGCTGTTTAGCAGTGAATGCTGCACCTGCACCGGAAGTGACGAGCGGGGCCGGTGCAGATGCATTGATTCCTGGGAGCGATGACGTTCAGTTCCCAGGAATCATCGCAAACCGGAAGTGAGGAAGTGGAAGGAAGGTGAGTATATTTTCTTCTATAATAAGGTAAGTGACCGAAAAAAAAAATCGGCACTATCAATTTCTCTTTCAGGTTCCCCTTAGCAAGCGGATGGCCTAAAATCGATTTTATCGATTTTGTGGCCGGAACTCCGCTTTAATGTCATTGTAAACTGAACATATGGCAAGCCCACCAATTCCTTTTAGGAAATATGTGCTAACTTTCTTTAAAGGTGATATCACTTTCCAAACTGTTCCTATTGGTTGTTACTAATTCACTAGTCCTGTATATACCACAGCCAAAATTGGAATAAACTAGTCCTCTAACAGAACTGTGCTAAGCATGTGTCTGTCCTCAACATCTGCCAAGCTGTTGGAAAATAGACGGGGACCCTTGGACGAGCATCTACTGTATATATTCTACTTGCAGCTAAGTCTCTTTATATATTTTTTTTATATTTTTACATTTATACTTCATTACAAGCATTATAGACCATGCACAAAAAGCAAATATTTGACATATTGAGCCATACTCAACAGTATACATACAACTCTCGAAAACTTCAACGTTTAAGTAAACAAGCGATCTGCACATGTTACACAATGCCAAGGGCGCAGAGGAAAAGTTATACGCCTTGAAATAGAGATCCGGAAAGACCCGCCCAATCCTGAGGAGACCCCTACTGGGGGCTAAGACTGTCCCCTCAGGGTGGATAGGGCATCCCCGGCTCCCCCATAACTCAGCTCTGGTAGACCAGGTTGAGGTAAGAATGAATCACCCTCATAAAAGAGTGCAGTAAAGTTATAATTTTAGCTCAAAAAGCTATTGAGTAATATGCAGCCCTAAGAGCCCAGAAGGCTGCCAAAACCGTGAAGGTAGGGAGCAACTAGCGTCTCAAAAACTTTGCATCAAGCATGGCATGCTGAAAAGAAAATGGTGTGGAGAAGAGAAAGAAGAGACACAAGGTGGGAAAGGAATCTAGAGTTAAAGAGAATATTAAAAGAAAGCACAGGGGAAAGATCAGATCATGATAAAGAGGGTGTGATACTAGCACTGAGGAATGAGATCTTAGAGAGAGAAAGTGAGAGGAAGAAGTGTTCCTGACAGGTCCCTAAGAGCAAGAAAGTGCAAACTAGTGCAGCAAAGCATGTAATGGGGTTTTAGTAAACTCAGCCCATGGTTCCCACACCACCTCGAAGAGATGGTGAGTATCCAGGAGTTTGCTAGCTAACAATTCTTGCGACATGATCCAAGAAATGTTTCTTTTAGCACGCAATATGGAAACAGAAGGTCGCTTCCAAGGTCATTTTGGCTCCCAGAAGGATGTGAATGAGACGTTTTTGATGTTTGGATGCGCCCGGGGTAGGCATGTTAAGCAGGGCAATCTGTGGTGATTGCACAATCGATAAACCCGTGACTTTCCTGATGGTGCTGAATACTTTATTCCAGAAGCCCCTTATTTTGGGGCAGTCCCACCATATATGAACGGCAGAGCCCAGGAGGGAGCAACCCCTGAAGCAGAGAGGGGAAGAAGCCGGGTAGAATTTATGAATCCTCTCAGGAACCATATACCATCTGGTGAGGACTTTGACACTTGCCTCAATAAGGGAGACATTCAGTACCTTAAGCCGCAGACATGGCAGAATACTACGACTGTTCCCCTCATTCCTGCGAGAGGTCACCCTCCCATGCTCTGGCGTAACTAGGTTTTTGGTTGTTATCGGCAAGTGACCCATAGATCGCAGAGATGCCACCCCTCTGCTCCATGACATTACCACACCATGCCTCATATGGTGTTACCCTAGGAGGAATGACGTTGGATTTCCAGATGTAAGAAAGGAAATGGGAAATTTGTTGAAAGCGGAAGAGTTCAGTATCTGGCATTTTGAGTTTAGATTTGCAGTACGAAAGGGAGATCGGGCCCGATCCTGTAAAGAAGTGTCCTATTCTGTACAACCCCTTATCCAGCCACCATTTAAACGCGGTAATATTCCGGCCTGGAGGGAAATTGAGGTTTTGGAACAAGAGAGCCAGGGGTCGTATGGGGGAGGTGATTTCAGGTTTACCCCGGAGCCTATCCCAGAGAGAGAACGAATGTGAGAGAGTAGGTGCTAGAATGTCTGGACGATACTTTGCTTGACACCACATCAGGTAGTCTAGCGTATGGAGAGGGACCGCTTGGCGTTCCATATTGACCCAGTCAGGTTTTACCCCACGAGAATATATAACTGATAACTGCGCCAACTGTGCTGCTTGGTAATACCACCTCAGATTAGGAAGTCCTAGCCCTCCCTGTGCTCTAGTTCTGAATAAGATATCCTTAGAAAATCTGTAGCCTTTTGAGCCCCAAACGAACCTGAGAATTTGAGACTGGAACTTACGAAGATGAGTGCCATTGACGGGAACAGGGAGTGATCTAAAGTAGTACAGGATACGGGGTAAAAGAGTCATCTTGACCGCATGCACCCTACCTATCCAAGAGATAGGTAAGTGTGACCAGGTGCGGAGGTCTGATTCTAGTTTAGAGTAGAGTGGGGGATAGTTGGCCTTATATAGTTGGTCTGTTTTCTTTGTTAGGGTGATTCCCAAGTAAGGTATAGACTGTTCGCTCCATGTGAATGGAAAATGATCTTTCAGGTTAGCTATCACCGAGGGGGGCATGTTTATGTTCAGAGCCATCGATTTGGCCATATTCACTTGTAGTTCGGAAATAGTTCCGAACGATGTTAAAAGCCTACCAACATTGGGGAGGGAAATCAGCGGGAACGTGATAAATAAGAGTAAATCATCTGCGAACAAGGCGCATTTGTGAGTGCCCTGGGCACAGTGAACTCCATGAATGTTAGTGTCATTTCTGATAGCTACGGCTAGTGTTTCAATTGCAATTGCAAAGAGGAGGGGGGAGAGGGGACAGCCCTGGCGAGTACCTCTTGATATCTGGAAAGAGTCTGAATAACAGCCTTGGAATTTGACTTTAGCGTTGGGGTTGGAGTATAGCGCTTTCAAAATATTAACAAAACTTGTTCCAAAACCCCAAGTGTCCAAGATAGAGAACAAGTACGACCAAGAAATGGAGTCAAAGGCTTTCTGCAGATCAATAGAAAGGAGAATACCCTCCTGGGGCGGACCCCCGTCCCATCCTGATTGCAACAATGAGATAAAATCAATAGCGCGTCAAATTTGATCGGGTCCTTGCCTGCCCGGGATAAATCCTACCTGGTCTTTATGGATATATTGGGTAATGAAGGAGGAAAGTCTGTTAGCCAGTATCTTTGTCAGTATTTTGAAGTCATTATTTATAAGCGAAATCGGTCTATAATTACTAACCTCGCTAGAATCTTTGCCAGGCTTGGGTATTACCGTAATAAATGCCGCATTGAGGGAGGAATCTAGTTGTGGGTTTGTGCGAAGATCATTGAATAGCCTTGCTAGGTAGGGCGCCAGGATCGGACCGAAGGATTTATAGTATGGGATCGAAAAGCCATCTGGGCCAGGTGCGGAGCTACTCTTAATATCTTTAATGACTAGTTTTATTTCTTCTGCCGATATAGGGTCATCCAATAGTGCACGATGGTCATCAGTTGGTTTAGGGAGAGGAATAGAGGCTAGAAACGAGTGGAGTTGAGAGTGGGGTGGGTCAGGAGCCTTGCTGTAAAGATCAGTGTAAAAGTCTTTAAAGGCCTTCGTTATATTCTGGGGATTGCGAGTACCAGTACCATTCGGGAGTTTCACTAGAGGGGGAGCTTGCAGCCGCGGTTTGGGCGAGAGGGTGGAAGCCAAACGTGAACCAATTTTATCTCTTTGGAAATATAAACGCGCTCCCGACCAACGGAGGTGTTTATCAGCTTTGGCCGTCAACGCCTACATTTATACTTCTGTCACTATATCTGTCATTATTCAATTAAATGTTATATATCCACAAGTGTCTGTGTGATCTCTCTTTGCACATCTCGAAAATAAACCCCAAAACATAAACTATTACATAACCGTGATAAAACATAGACGGAGGAGATTACAATAGGAAAGGGGAAGCATTCTGTACAACTATCTGACAGTCATATGAGTCCGCACTGCCGGTAAATTTACCAACAGAGCACATTACCAGCCTGTTCTTTTTTTTTTTTTTCTTGCCATTAATAAACGTTTGAAGGATAAGGAAATTGTTAGCTGCCTAACAAAAATGCTCTGCACCAAACAGCGGACAAATTTTCCACTGCCAAAACATCAAGTACCTGTGTAATTGCTGTGAGTTTCTTAGGCAGGCACTTAAAAAGTGCAGAACATAAAAAAACAAGAAATAAAAACTCACAAAATATGAAGATGCTAATCTGTCATCTAAAGAAAAAAGTAGCTTGCTGGTTAGCCCAATTCGGCCTGTTACATACCACTGTGGGTTTTTATTAGGGCTCTATGCATTAAGAAGAGAATACCTTTGTACCTAAACACAATGCCAGCCGGTATAGTGTTCAGCCCCATCCAGTCGCAGCATATTTCAACCTGTCATAGACTTTGACAGGCTGCAGGCTGGGGGGCTGGACGAGGCAAATGTTTCTCCTGGGTGCACTAAAATGCCAGGATTGAACGCACAGCAGTTAGACGCCTCATGTGCAACCAGCCCAGGAAAGAAGTATGTGTGTGTGGGGGGGGGGGGGAAGGGGGGATTCTCCTTTATTGTGAATTCAGCAACCCTCTGACACCCCAAAGGCACAATAGCACCTCCAGAGGTATGGATGCGCTATTATTTCATTCCCTGGCTAAGTCCATGGCTAAAATGAGGTGATCAAGAAAGAATATTGAGCTCTAATCACTTTTTTCTTTTAAATCTTTACTGCAGAACGGGTAAGGAGGTGAGGTTTAGGGGTCCCAGATACTGTGGCAGATCACTTACTGACTCAGTGTTGCCAACCCCCCGGAGGGAAATTTACTGGCAGAACGTCCAAAATTTACGGACGGCACCAATTTTTTACTGCCATTACAAAAATGCACATAAACAGGCTGTTTTCAGTGCTAAACCGTGCAAATATCAATACTTAAACTCTAAACATGTAGATAGTGCTATTAGCAATGTGTTTAGGTTAAAAAAAAGTCAAAAAACATATTTCTCCATTTACATGAAGGTCAGACTAATATAACCCAGCCAGCACAGAGTTCCCCCATATATCAGTGTGCAGGATTCCCCCTTACAGTGTAACTCTGACAAAAAGAGGAATGCTGCAGATCTTGATTTTAGGGGGAACTCTGATTTAAGTGGGTGCTCTGGTGACCAGAAACCGCCTTATATCAGAGTCCACTGCATTCCCCTTTACATCAGAGTTCCCTTTTACATCAGGGTCCGCAGAGTTCCCTCTTCGCACTGTAAGGGGAGAATCCTGCAGACTCTGATGTAAAGGGGAACGCCAGGAACTCTGATGTGGGGGGCAATCTGGTGACCAGAGACCACCTTCCACAGAGTGAATACATTAAGATATGGGGGGGTTACTAATATAGAGGGATCTTTATATCAGTGCCCCCTGGCCCTTACATCAGTGACCCCCCCCATCAGACTGGTCTGGCGGCACTGTCACTGACCTCCTCTCAGGTGCACTGTGCAGGGCTCAGTCAGACCGCTCTGGTCTTCACTCTGCAGGCCCCACACATCTGACTTCTCCTGTGACCCCCATCCCGGCGGCGCTCTCACTCTTGACTCCTCTCCAGAGTCCAGACTCCCCTGCAGACATGATAAAAGACAAGAGATGGTCAGAGACTGCGGACATGGTACAGGAGGTGGTCAGAGACTGCGGACATGGTACAGGAGGTGGTCAGAGACTGCGGACATGCTACAGGAGGTGGTCAGAGACTGCAGACATGGTACAGGAGGTGGTCAGAGACTGCGGACATGGTACAGGAGGTGGCCAGAGACTGCGGAACGGTACAGGAGGTGGTCAGGGACTGCGGACATGATACAAGAGATAGTCAGAGACTGCGGACATGATACAAGAGATGGTCAGACACTGCGGACATGATACAAGAGATGGCCAGACACTGCGGACATGATACAAGAGATGGTCAGACACTGCGGACATGATACAAGAGATGGTCAGACACTGCGGACATGATACAGGAGATGGTCAGAGACTGCGGACATGATACAAGAGATGGTCAGAGACTGCGGACATGATACAAGAGATGGTCAGACACTGCGGACATGATACAAGAGATAGTCAGACACTGCGGACATGATACAGGAGATGGTCAGAGACTGCGGACATGGTACAGGAGGTGGTCAGAGACTGCAGACATGGTACAGGAGGTGGTCAGAGACTGCGTACATGGTACAGGAGGTGGTCAGAGACTGCAGACATGGTACAGGAGGTGGTCAGAGACTGCGGACATGGTACAGGAGGTGGTCAGAGACTGCGGACATGGTACAGGAGGTGGTCAGAGGTGGCATGTGGGGCCTGGGGGGACTGGGAGCAAGGAGAGGCCATGGATGGAATCCTGGATGGATGGATGGATTCTTCAGCAGCCCTGCCCTAGGCTCAGGCCAGGGGGTGACCGGGGTGAGTCAGAGATGGCAGGTGGGGCCTAGGGGGGGACTGGGAGCGAGGAGAGGCCATGGATGGAAATTGAATCCCGTTTCCTGGATGGATGGATCCTTCAGCAGCCCTGCCCTAGGCTCAGGCCAGGGCCAGGGCTGAGGGGGTCAGAGGTGGCAGCAGGTGGTGGGGCCTGGGGGGGGACTGGGACTGGGAGCGAGGTCGAGGAGAGGCCATGGATGGATGGAATCCTCAATTCCTCATGGATGGATCCTGCTTCAGCACTCAGCAGCCGCCCTGGCCCTGCCCAGGGCTCAATCCAGGGCTGGGGCCTGGGGGTCAGAGAGGTTGCAGGTGGGGCCTGAGGCTGGGGGGGACTGGGTCTGGGAGCGAGGAGACAAGTAGGAGCCTAGCCCTAGGAGGAGTACTACTCACGGTCTCTGGAGAAGTGAAGAAGATCTCACTGGAGACTGAGTGGAGACAGTGGATGGCCGATGGTGGTGGTGTCTGTGCCAGGCCAGCCCAAGCCCAGGCAGAGATGGATGGATCCTTGGCTTGTCCTCGTCGTGGTGGGGGAACGCCGGGGTGGTGGGACTGGAGGCTGGAGCTCAGCTGGCTGGTGGCGCTGCTGCAGACAGTCCTGTCCTGGGCTGGTCGGGTCTCTCCACACACGGTCCCCGGTCCGGCAACAGGCTCCTCAGGCTGGGGGAGGTAGGTAGCAGCCGTGGCGGCAGTGGCGGGAAGATCGAGATTCAAGATTCTGGGCGGGCCCACCGGGCCATGGGCAGGGCAGAGGGCACACACAGGCGGAGCCGGAGGCGGTCACGTCAGGCAGGGAGGACTCGGAGACAGTCAGAGCAGGACTCGAGATGACAAGTGAGTTCACTAGTTCAGAAGTGTCCGGAAATGACCGAGGCGCACGCCGCGCATGCACAGTCACATTGTCTCGCCACAGCCATCATTTTAACGGGCACTTTTCTCCTGCTACGGGCATTTACGGGCAGGAGAAAAGTGCCCTGATTTTATGGGCTGTCCGTGAATATACGGACGGTTGGCAACACTGTACTGACTCTCCAGATCCAGGACAATGTCCAGCTTTACAGCGTCAGAACCTTTAAGCTGACCCAGCAACACTGTAAGCATGTTACCAAAATTCAGTGCATCCTCCAAGTGCCTTCTGAGAGACAAGCTTTCTTCCCGGCTTTTTCCAGCAAGGGGCCTCCCCTGGGTCTCCTCCTTTGCACGGCTTCCTCCAGACCAGGCAGGACAATTTCAGGACCACTTCAGGGCTCATTAGACCCCAAACCAGGCTATTGGACTTAATCGGAAGCTCCATCCAGCAGCAAGGCCCTAGGCTTTAGCCCGGAGAAAGAGAGAGAGCACATGGCCTGTCGCGGATATATATGTCCTCTCCCTGCATGCCCAGTGGCAAAAACCTCTTACTGGCTTGGTTGAAGAAAATATTCATAACTTAGTTTTGTTTATGAAACCTCATACTATGACCAGTGATACCAGTGACATTTACTGATGACAGTGAGAAATCACAAGCTAAATTGAAGTGGTTGTAAACCTCAGGCATGAAATATGAACAAAACTTATCCTTGTATTGTGTGTAATCATCTCAATTAGAAGCATTAAGTGACATTTCTGTTTTTAGCTTTGTTTCTTTGCTATCAGAATGAGTCACTTCTGAAAAGTTTTCTTGACACCAAGAGAAAAATGGTGACGGAGAGGGACCTCCAGCTGATTGACAGCCTCAGCTCTGTACCTATGTGCTATGTGAAGGGGGTATGTCTCTTTCCTCCAATCAGCCCTCAGAGCTCTCCTCACTGAGCTCTGCAATGTGTAATGTCAGCTCTCCGCCATTTTTTTTTTTTTTTTTAACTTATAGAAAAGCTTATAAATTCAGCACTTTGAATGGATGTAGATAGGAGAGGGCTACAGATAAACAGACACAATCTATGTAGGAGGATTTGTTTATTCTCTGCGTATCATCTGATGATAGTCACTTCCCTGGGTATATGTAAGGTACATACGAGTACTCCCCATTATTCTCTCTGGAGAAGAGACGCTTGAGGGGGGATATGATATCAATGTACAAATACCGTACTGGTGACCCTAGCATAAGGGACAAACTTTTCGGAGAAAGGGAATTCAATAAGACACGGGCCACTCACTAAAACTAGATGAAAAGCGGTTTAACCTTAAATTGCGTAAGGGGTTCTTTACTATCAGAATGGTAAGGATGTGGAATTCTCTTCCACAAGCAGTGGTATCAGCAGGGAGCATCGATACTTCAAAAAAACTATTAGATGGGCACCTTAAAGACCACAAAATACAGGGGTATACAATGAACGGTTAACAGCAAACACACACACACATCATAGGTTGAACTTGATGGACTGGTGTCTTTTTTCAACCTCACTATCTATGTAACTATATAACTATGTAAGGGTTTCAAACCACTTTAAAGCTGTAGTATCCCGCTTTTTGACACTTTTACCTACAGGTAAGCCTATAATAAGGCTTACCTGTAGGTACAAATAATATCTTCTAAACCGGCATGGTTTAGGAGATATTTACAGTGCATGCAGCCGCTCGCGCGACCGGCGCATGCGCTCTGAAGGACCGGGGGGGGACCTTCAATTTATTTGCCGGGAGCTTGCCGGAAAATCACTCCCGCGCGCATGCGCGGGAGTGACGTCATCGCGGCTCCGGCCAATCATCGCGCCGGAGCCGTCTCTTCCTGCCAATCACCGCGCCGGAGCCGCCGAACCCGGAAGAGATGGCGAGGGATCATGGCAGCGCCCGCAGCGATGTCCGGGGGTCCGTGTCGGGGCTTCGTTCTAAGGTAAGTTACACATAATGGGCTAGTATGCGATGCATACTAGCTCATTATGCCTTTGTCTTGCAGGTTTTTTTTTTTTTTTTTTAGGGTTTACAACCGCTTTAAGCTTAGGGAAAAACCAGATGTAAAACTATCCAATTAGTCTAAACTAACTATAGCCCAGATTAAAACTAAATTGACATAGTAGCCGTTTTTGAACAAAGGGTTCTAAATACATTTTGGTTTCAGTTTGAAGAATTTTACTGGTTTACTGATCTTTACTTCATCTGCAGACTGTTTTATGCCTTTAATAAATGTCTTAAAATATTTTTTGGAGATTTTAGATACACTTTAACACTTTGTGATTGTTCATTAAATAGGACTGATTACCGTACGTGTGCTTTTGCTTGCTGTTGATTTGGTAGATTATGATTTTGCATTATTTTGCATTATTGGTTTTTCTCACGTGCCTCAGTTTATCCTTGCTGACTTGATGAATGCAAAGTAAATAGCAAACTGTCATGTTTAACTTGGTTGATCCCTAATAGCACTCCCAAGGGATCATATCCCCTTTATCTGGCACTGAGCCTTATCAGCAGTCACAAAATACATTTTCTTGCCAGGCCAGTCCCCTAAGCTGCAGATTATTTTCCATTTCTGCTTTAGCACTTACATTTAAACTTGATATAGCTCAGATCTTGTTAATATTCCTAAATAAGGATACAGAATGCAGTAAAAAGCATTTGTTGTTTGTGTACCGCAATCTATATATTATGGAAAACAGAGGGTGAACAGTTGAAATGTTTTAAGGTTGCTACATACATACTTAAAGCCTAATTGAACTCAAGCAAGAAAATAGGCAGAAGCTTTTAAAAGCTTAAAGCATATTTAAATCCAGGAACAAAATGTGATATATTCCAGTTTACCAGGCCCATGGTGACTACATTAGCTTTCTTTTTTAAAAAGGTTGTAAAGTCTTGTTTTTTTTTTTTTTTCAATAAAAATAACAAACATGTTATACTTACCTGCTCTATGCAGCTGGTTTTGCACAGGGCAGCCCTGATCCTCCTCTTCTCGGGTCCCTCTTCTGTGCTCCTAGCCCCTCCCTCCCTTTGAGTGCCCCCACAGCAAACAGCTTGCTATGAGGGCACCCAAGCTGAATCACAGCTCCGTCCATCCATTCAGACACAAAGCTGTGGTTCGGCCCCGCCCCCTCTCTCTTCTAATTAGCTAGCTGACTTTAATTGACAGCAGCGGGAGCCAATGGCACCGCAGCTGTGTTTTAGCCAATGAGGAGGGGAATCCTGGATGGCTGAGACAGTCGTGGAAATCGTTGGATCGAGATGGGGCTCAGGTAAGCATCTGGGGAGGGCTGAGGGGGGCTGCTGCACACAGAAGGTTTTCTATCTTAATGCATAAAATGCATTAAAATAAAAAACCTTCTAAATTTACAACCCCTTTAAGGCTTTTTCCTTTATTTCACCTTCTTCCAGTATCACATTTCCTGTCCTAGGGTGACAACGTTAACTCACCATACTGTATCTATGGAGAAGCAGCATTGTCACTCTAGGACAGGTCCACAGGAACTTCCCCCTCTCCTCTTCTCCATAAAATAGAGGGTAGGAAGTCTATAGTTCTCAGATATGGCTAGGAACAATGTAACTGATAAGACTGCAACACATGCAGAGAGCACAGGAAGTTACCAGCTGACAAGATTTCTGGCAGAATCGACAAGTATTTGTTGTACCTATCAAACAGATATAACAAAACAACTGTAAACAGGTTGAAAGGGACTGAATAACAAAAGGTCATTGTTAGGGTTTACGTGCTGATCACTCACTTTGTTCATTCATTAATCAAGCACAGTAAACTGTGTTCACTATGCTTCAGTTTTCAGTTTTCACTGTCCAGTGCAAGTGAAGCTGCAGACAAAGGGACTGGGGATTCTCTGTCCCTTTCTGTGCCTCAAAAGTGAGACATCAGGGGTCTGGACCCCTAAAATTTCCCCAAAGCCCCCCAATGGGGCTCCTAAAAAAATTGTACAAAATAAAATAATAAAAATAAAATAATATGAATAAAAAAAAAAACTACTGACATTGTCCACTGCCCTACTGACACCAATATTCGCCCTACTAACACTGTCCAGTGCCCTATTAACACTGTGCTCTGCCCTTCTGACTGACACCATCCACTGTCCTACTGACACATCCACTACTTTACTGACCCTGTCCACTACTCTACTGACACTGTCCACAGGCCTACTGACACCATCCACTGATCTACAGACACTGTCTGCACACTGTCCACTGTCCTACTGACACATCTAGTACTCTACTGACCCTGTCCACTACTCTACTGACACTGTCCACGGGTCTACTAACACCATCCACTGCTCTACCGACACTGTCTGCACACTGTCCACTGTCCTACTAACACATCCACTACTCTACTGACCCTGTCCACTACTTTACTGACACTGTCCACTGGCTTACTGACACCATCGTCTGCCTTACTGACACTGTCTACATATAATCCACTGCCCTACTAAAACTGTCCACACACCATCCACTGCTTTACTGACACTGCCCACTGCCATACTGACACTATCCATACACCATCCACTGCCCAACTGACAGTGACCACACACCATTCACTGTCCTACTGACACTATCTACACACTATTCACTGCTCTACTGACACTGTCCAAATGCCATCCACTGCCCTACTGACATTGTCAACAGACTGTCCACTTCCCTACTGACACTGTCCACACATCTTCCACTGCTCTACTGACACTGTACCAACACCATCCACCATGGCCCTACTGACACTGTCCACACATCATCTACAGCCTACTGACACTGTCCACACCCCATCCACTGCCCTACTGACACTATCCACACAACATCCACTACCCTACTGACGCTGTCCACACATCATCCACTGCTCTACTTACACTGTCCACACACCATCCACTGCCCTACTGACACTGCCCACACACCATCCACTGCCCTACTGACACTGCCCATACACCGTCCACTGCCCTACTGACGCTGTCCACACACCATCCAAGGCTCTACTGACGTTGTCCACCCATCATTCTCTAAAACATGCGCTTGTCACTCCCATCCTTAAAAAGCCCTCACTTGACCCCATCAATCTTCACAATCTACGCCCCATCTCCTTAGTCCCCTTTGTCTCCAAACTCCTTGAGCAACTGGTCTATAACCAACTGAGTGACCATTTGACTAAGAACAAACTTCTTGATCCCCTTCAGTCCGGATTTAGCCCTTAACATTCCACGGAACCTGCTCTACTTAAACTCACAAACGACCTACTAACAGCTAACACCAATGGACACTATTCTATACTACACCTCCTGTACCTCTCTGCTGTCTTAGAGACAGTGGACCACCCCCTCCTCCTCAAAAACTCCACTCCCTTGGTCTCCGTGACTGTACTCTTCACTAGTTCTCATCCTACCTATCCCTATGCACATTCAGTGCTACTTATAACTCTACTACCTCCTCTCCTCTTCCTTTCTCTGTCAGAGTCCCCCACAGTTCTGTTCTTGGTCTGCTCCTTTTGTCAATCTACACCTCCTCCCTGGGTCAGCTGATTGCCTCCCATGGCTTTCAATATCATCTCAATGCTGATGACACCCAACTCTATCTTTCCACCCCTCAGCTCACTCAGTCAGTCTCCTGATGCATCACCAACTTACTAACAGACACATATCAGCCTGGATGTCACATCACTTTCTCTTCCCCTGATTTCTCTGTCAAAATCAATGGCTCAACTATCAACCCGTCCCCCCATGCCAAGGTACTAGGTGTAATCCTGGACTCTGAACTATTCTTTCGGCCACACACCCAGTTGCTGTCCAAAGCTCCACAACATCTAGGAGGTTTAGCATTTCCGGATATACGGGCATACTACCAAGCCACTCATGTGAGTAGAATTCTGGATTGGTGGCACCATTCTGAATCTAAACTTTGGGTACAAATTGAACAAGCGCAAACGGAAGTAAATTTGAAGAGAGCTATATGGTGCTATCAGTCCCTACCCAAGAACCTGAAACACCACTTAATAATAGGAAATACATTACGCATCTGTATGCAATTAAATATATACTCTATATCAGGGCTCAAAATTTAAAGTCCTGAGCTACTAGCCAGGCCTTAAGGGTTACTCGCCACCAGTTGCCCCACCCAACTCCTACCCTGCCCCGCCCCTAATTCCGCCCCTAAACACGCCATAGAATTATACTGTTAAATAATTTTGCATTAATGCAGAAGTTACAAAAATAAATATTAATAACGTTTTCAGTGCCCATCAGTGCCCATCAGTGCAGCCTAATCAGTGCCCATCAAGGGTCTGGAACCCCCAAATCACCATCCTAGTACCCCCCCCCCCCAAATTTCACCTCCTAGAACAGCACAAAAAAAAACATTATTCCTACTGGCACAACCCCCCCCCCCCCAATACCCCTTTTTAACAGCCCCAAGACTTCCTGTTCTGGCACAAATCCATCCCCCCACCCCATTCCAATAATCTCTATAAGGGCGATCCCCAAATCCCCACTCCTGGCACAAATCCTAACCCCCCCCAGCACGAATCACTCCTCCTAGCACCTCCCCCCCCAATTCCCCTGCTAGAAGAAATCTTATATTGTCACCTCTCAAATTCCCCATCCCAGCACAACCCCTCCCCCCCCATATCGATCCCACTTAGAAGTAATCATCTTCTCCCCACCCCTCCTATTACAAATACGTTTTGGGGGATTGTCCCTGGGGGGGGGGGGGTTGGAATAAGAGAATTTGTAGCATGAGGGGTGGGGAGAAGATGATTACTTCTAGGTGGGATCAATATGGGAGGGGGGTTGTGCTAAGAGGGGGGGGGGACTGTGCTGAGAGGGGGGGGTTGTGCTAGGAGGGGGGATTGTGCTGAGATGGGGGGGTTGTGCTAGGAGGGGAGGGACTGTGCTGAGATGGTGGGATTGTGCTAGGAGGGGGGGGACTGTGCTGAGATGGGGGGGTTGTGCTAGGAGGGGGGGGCTGTGCTGAGATGGGGGGGGACTGTGCTGAGATGGGGGGGGGTTGTGCTAGGAGGGGGGACTGTGCTGAGATGGGGGGGTTGTGCTAGGAGGGAGGGGGGATTGTGCTGAGATGGGGGGGGGGTTGTGCTAGGAGGGGGGACTGTGCTGAGAGGGGGGGGGTTGTGCTAGGAGGGGGGATTGTGCTGAGATGGGGGGGTTGTGCTAGGAGGGGAGGGACTGTGCTGAGATGGGGGGATTGTGCTAGGAGGGGGGGGACTGTGCTGAGATGGGGGGGTTGTGCTAGGAGGGGGGGGGCTGTGCTGAGATGGGGGGGGGGACTGTGCTGAGATGGGGGGGGTTGTGCTAGGAGGGGGGACTGTGCTGAGATGGGGGGGTTGTGCTAGGAGGGAGGGGGGATTGTGCTGAGATGGGGGGGGGTTGTGCTAGGAGGGGGGACTGTGCTGAGATGGGGGGGTTGTGCTAGGAGGGGGGGGGACTGTGCTGAGATGGGGGGGTTGTGCTAGGAGGGGGGGGACTGTGCTGAGATGGGGGGGGTTGTGCTAGGAGGGGGGACTGTGCTGAGATGGGGGGTTGTGCTAGGAGGGGGGGGACTGTGCTGAGATGGGGGGGTTGTGCTAGGAGGGGGGGGACTGTGCTGAGATGGGGGGGTTGTGCTAGGAGGGGGGGCTGTGCTGAGATGGGGGGGTTGTGCTGGGAGGGGGGGGACTGTGCTGAGATGGGGGGGTTGTGCTAGGAGGGGGGGGACTGTGCTGAGATGGGGGGGTTGTGCTAGGAGGGGGGACTGTGCTGAGATGGGGGGGTTGTGCTAGGAGGGGGGATTGTGCTGAGATGGGAATTTGGGAGGTGACAGGATAAGATTTGTACCCCAGTGTAGTTCACCCTTTCCTCCAGCATGTCACAGACCTCAGATACAGCACCTGTGATACCAGATACATCGCCCTGTGATCCTCCTCTTCTTATGTCAGAGCGGAGGAGGAGCGGAGGAGAAGCCGATTCCTATTCCTAAAGCTTTGCACGGACAGCTGGCGGGAGAGATGCGGCTGCAGAAGCAGAAGGGGAAGAAGATTGCAGCTCAGGAAGGACACTGCATGTCAGATCGGGACTATACAGAGTTTGTTACCCGCCCCCTTTCCACATTGCTTGCTTTGACTCGGAGGACAGGGGATAACAAACTCTATATAGTCCGGATCTGACATCCAGTGTCCTTCCTGAGCCGCAATCTTCTTCCCCTTCTGCAGCCGCATCTCTCCCGAGCTGTCCGTGCAAAGCTTTAGGAATTAATTGTCTTCTCCTCCGCTCCACCTCCACTCTGACTCAGGGGAGAAGTCCCGATCTGACAGGAGTGTGTGAAGCCCGGCGAGAAGACAGAGAGAGCGCATCCCGCTCTCTCCTGTCACAGAAACACTCCTGGCAGCGCCCCTCCACCTCCCATGACACAGACGCCCAGCCAGAGCAGCCATCCTTCCATCCATCCCACCCTACCTTGTACCGGTGTACTGCCGATTTTTCCAACTTGGGCTTGAACCCCTCCATCAGTCCTGCTGGATAATGTCGGAGCGGCGGATCATCCCGCTCAGCTTTAATTGTAATTGGCGGGCGCTCGCTGACATACACAGTCCCGCCTCCTAGCCCGGCTTCTTTGATAGACAGAACACGTCCTGGTTGGCCAGGTGTTCTGTCTATCAAAGAAGCCGCGCTAGGAGACGGAACTGTGTGTCGGCGAGCGCCCGGCCATTACAATTAAAGCTGAGCGGGATGATCCGCCGCTGACATTATCCAATCCTTCGGCGGCTTTCCTCTCCTCTCTTCCCCTGGCAGTAGCTCGCCATACATAATTTTCCACTCGCAAAATGCGAGTAGGCGAGTGGAAAAATTGAGGGCTGCTCTATATTGACAACGAATAAATCTCCTTTGTTCCCAATACTGGATAATCCCCAGTTCCTCCCGGGTCTAGATGGTACAGTTTAAAACACTTTAAAACACTAAGGGAAAAAGAACAGGAACAGGCTTCGTCATTTCTGATACAGAAAAAGTGGCCCTCAGTTACCAAATTGATTGATAGAGACGGACCATACAATATGCCTTTTTGGCAAGCAATTCAATTACATCATTACCTGGCATCAATACAGAATCCGGAATGCTTTGGTAGAACATTAACGAGATTTGAACAATTGTGTGTAAGACCAGGGAACTTATTACGTACACTATCAATCGCATATGGTCTACTGACGAACCCGAAAAATCAACCGGAATTACCTTGGGTGAGAAAGTGGGGAATGGACCTGAAATGTGATTTGACAAATGAACAGATTGGGGGGATATTGAGGTTTGCCTTTAAACCATCTAGCTGTACTAAAATCCAGGAGATGAATTATAAGCTGATAACGAGATGGTATACTACGCCCAAGAAAATACATAGCTGGTATTCGCGTGAAACAGATCTATGTTAGAGATGTAGAAAAGAAGTAGGTACACTGAACCATATCTTCTGGACCTGTGCTAATATAAAACCATACTGGGTTGGAGTGAAGTCCATAATTCAGAAATTCACAGATTATGAAATAGAAGAGAATCCGATCTTTTTTCTGATGCATGTGTCGTATATACCAGCAGGTAGTTATGAAAGAGCTGTTATCCCTCATTTGGTAAATGCGGCAAAGGGATGCATTCCAGGTTATTGGAAAAAAACACAACCCCCTACGGTATCGGATTGGATACATAGGATAGAGGATAATAGGAGAATGAAAGAACTAATTGCTTCATCACAAAATAGACATGAAAAATATAAAAAAACATGGGATTTATGGAATCACTTTATTATCTCTGAAGAAGGGAACAATTTATAGCAGGATAAAATGAGAAAAATAAGATATAGGAAGTGATACCTCCTCTCCATCGCTGGTCATGAACTATTATTAATTTTTTCTTTTTTTTTTCTTTTTCTATCCTTTTGGGGGGAGGGTTGGCTATTGGGTTTTTTTTTTTTTTTTTAATTAGGGGGGAGGGAAAGAAAAAGGGGAAAAAAAGAGGGAAGGTAAGGAAAATGCAAAAGAGATGTTATATTATATGTTGGAGATGTATTTTGTATCAAAAATGTTATTATGTTTACTTTTTGTAATTCCTGAATAAAAGATAATATTTGCAAAAAAAAAAAAAAAAGCCATCCATAACTTGGCACCCAGCTACATCACTAACCTGGTCTCAAAATACCAACGAAATCATTCTTTTCATTCCTCCCAGGACCTCCTGCTCTCTAGCTCTCTCGTCACCTCTTCCCATGCTCGCCTCCAGGACTTCTCCTGAGCCTCTCCCATGCACCGTCCACTGCCCTACTGACACTGTCCACACACCGTCCACTGCCTACTGACACTGTCCACACACCATCCACTGCCTATTGGCACTGTCCCTACACCATCCACTGCCTACTGACACTGTCCAGACACCGTCTACTGCCTACTAACACTATCCATACACCATCTACTGCCTACTGACAATGTCCACACGCCATCCACTGCCTACTGACACTGTCCACACACCATTCACTGCCTACTCATTGTCCACACCCTGTCCACTGCTCTACTGATGCTGTCCACGCATCATCCACTTCCTACTGACACTGTTCCAGCATCATCCACTGCTCTACTAACACTGTCCATACACCGTCCACTGCCTACTGACACTATCCACACACCACCCACTGCCTATTGATACTATTCACACACCGTCCACTGCCTATTGATACTATTCACACACTGTCCACTGCTTACTGACACTATCCACACACCATCCTCTGCTCTACTGACACTGTCCATACTGTCCATAATTTAGCCACACCCACTGTGCCTTGCAGTACTTTACTACTCTCTGCAGGGCACCCAAAGGTGTCCCAAGTTTTTTACAATCCTATTGTGTATAATGCAAAAAAAAAAAATGCTATGTGCTGCCAAAGTATTTAGGTCTGGCTTGAAGAAAAGGTGGCTGCCCTAAAAGTTAATACCACTCAGTGTACTGTCCAGCCCCAGCAGTTTTTTGTCTCTCGTAAAGTTTAACAGGATACTGGCAGAGGGACTGGACAATGCACTTGTGCCTTCTGACTGCTCATAAAAGCTGTGATTTCATATATAATGACTAAATACCCTGTATCCATGGGACAATAGGGTCATATTTATGTCCAGCCTCAAGGTGACTTCATATAGCAAAAAACCTAAAAGTTTGCCCAGAGTGTTCAATGATATTCCATATTAATGACCCTTATTGGATGGATTGTGATTTGTGTGGGTAACTTTAAAACGGTATAAAACCCAAAAACAAAAATGTAATATATTGCAGCTTACCAATTCTTAGAAGTGGTGGCAGCATAAATTTTCTTTAAAAGCAGTTACAGCAACAGTTTTTTTTTTTCTTTTGTCCCAAACCCTAAGTGCTACAATATACTTTGTATGGACAGATTGGCCTGTTTAAGCAACTTGAAAAAAAAAGACTTACTGGCAGGATCACCAGGTGAAAATAAAGGAAAAAACATAAAAAAGAACACTAATGCAGCCAGCATATCTAAGGCTGACCATAGATAATGCAATGTTATTTTCTTCAACCAATCCCTCTGGTTGCACTATAGTATTCTGACAGCAGGAGGTGTCCCAGCTGTCAGAATACAATGATCGCTGCTGGGGGCTGTAGCCACAAGCTGTGATCGAAAGAAAAAAAAGATAGATTGACTTCAGTACAACCAGCCTGTCCATAGAGGGATCGGAATTTGGCTGGTTCCTGCTGAACCTGCCGAATTTCGATCCGTCTATGGCCAGCTTTAGAATTGATGAGCTGCATTTGAATACATTTTTGTTTTTGGGTTTGACATCACTTTTAAGGGTTCTTGCACAGTGTATTGATGTAAACATCAGACATTCCAAAAAAAACAAAAAAAAACCACGAGGATGGCCTGTATAGCACTTGCAGGTATTTGTGCGCATTTGCAAGTATTTGCTTGTATACCCACATATGCATGTACAAATACTGACCAGCAACACAGATTTCTGATTTTTTTTGCTGATCTATATGCAGCACATGTTTATGCCCCTGTGTACATTGAAAACAATGGTAACTAGAGATTCTGTAAAAATGGTAAAAAAAGATTTGTAAAGGGCATTGACACCCTAAACTACCCAAGTGCAAAAAAGAAGGGCACTGGTTAAAAAAAAAAAAAAAAACAATGGGCAATTAATGATAAAGAAATGAAAAGAGTCTTTACAGTCCTTGAGAAAAGTCTATAAAAGACACAGTTCACATTTTGGCAGCGGCAGCAGTCTCTCTTCTAAGCAGGATCTGGGGTGGCTCCCACCAGTAATCCATGTATAAACAGAAAAAAAGGAGCGAAAAGCCCCACTACCTAAGTGTAGCATTTGTTAAAACTTATTGGTGAAATGATAAACAATAAATACGCACTCAAGTTTACCCACTTCAATGCCAGCTACTTTTATCCCCTTCATGCCCAAGCCAATTTTCAGCTTTCAGTGCTGTCACACTTTGAATGACAATTGTATGGGCGTACAATGCTGTACCCAAACTAATTTTTTTATCATTTTGTTCACACAAATAAAGCTCTCTTTTGTTTGTATTTATTTACCACTAGGTTTTTTATTTTTTGCTAAATAAACGAAAACAATTTTGAAAAAAAAAAAAAATGTTTTTCTTTATTCTGTTATAACATTTTGAAAACACATAATTGTTCTTCAAAAATGTATCCTAAAATGCATTCTGCTACATTTCTTTGGCTACAATAGCCCATTAGTCCCGGTTCACATTTGTGCGATGCGGGAACGCTGCGAATATGCAGCGTGATCCCGCATCGCATCCGCTCCTCTCGCAGTTCACACTGCCATATGCGATAGGCAGGGGGTGTCAATTAAAAGTTAACGACACCCCCAGTTGAGATCGCATATCGCAGTGCGATCTGCAAGTTCGCACAGAATCGGATCGCACTAGAGTGAACCACTGTGCGATCCGATTCTGCTGCGGATAAAAAAAAGGGTCAGGTGTGAGTTTAGTGCGGATGCAGTGCAAATTCAGCCATACAAAGTGTATGGCTGAAATTCGCACCGCACATGAGATCGCATGTAATTTAGGAGTAGTGCGCTCCGAATTACATGCGATCTCCGTGATCGCACTAATGTGAACCGGGGCTTACAGTGTATATTATTTAGTCTGTAGAAAAGTTATAGAGCCCATAAATTATGATATATGTCTGAAAATTGATCAATCCTGATGTACTGATGGACTATTTTATTTTATGAGGCCCGAAAATGCCAGGACAGTAGAAATACCCCCCAAATTACCCCTTTTTAGAAAGTAGACAGTCCAAGGTATTTAGTAAAAGGCATGGCAGGTTTTTTGAAGTTGTCACTTTTTGTCATTTTTTGTTTTTTTGGAAAATGAAGAAATTAAATGTAGCACCCTCCTAGTCAGGTGCTAGGTAAAAGCATCATATTGCTTTCCTGCTTATCAGGGAGCAGGATTTCTAGTTAGGCCTGTTACATGTGTCCAGGTGTGATTCACTTGTTCTGAGGGAATTTCCCCACTGTATCCAATAGGGGAACCTGTTGGACAGTGGAGGAAACACAGCCAGTGACACACAGGCTTTTGTGGCAGTCCCAGTGGGAGGGCACAACACTGGTGCATCCTGGGATTGACCATAAAAGCCAGGGACACATGTGACAGGGCATCTTTGGGCGGGAAGCCAGGTCCCAGGAGGAGGTTGACAACTGTCTCTCTTCCTGTCAGGTTGGAAAGTGGTCACAGACAGTCAGCCTAGTGGACCAGAGTGTGGAGCTGAGCTGTGAGGTCCAGGAGAAACTGACTGTGGAGCAGTGGTAGAGATTCCTGCGAAAAACAGTGTCCGTGAGTACCAGGAGCTTGCCAGGGGTCTGTCCAGGAAGGGGACCACTCTCCAGGGAAAGTCAGTGGACAAGAATCAGCACACACAGTGGGTCAGAAAGGGGGTGCCAAGTTAGACCCTGAAGAGAAGCTAAAGTACAGTTCATCAATTAAATCTTCACCTCAGTGGCAAAGTAAAGCAGCGGCCTTGCCGCATCCTCTGCAGTTAGATGTCCTCAATCTGTGCATAGTTGCTAGTTGAAGTATCCCACTATAAAATAAAAACACAAAAAAACAAATCCCCTGGACTGTTTATTGACTGAGCCAAATGTAAAGTGAGAAATATTTTACAGACTGTTGCTATGGATAACCCAGGGGAAACCACTTTAAGCAGCTCCTACGGGGGGGCAGTGCTCCATAAAAAAAAAAAAAAAAAAAAAAAAAAATCACATTTCTTTTAACATACTGTCACCAGTGCAGTACAGCGTGATTATATGACTGGTGTGGCAGTGATCAGTGATACTGACTGGTGACCGTATGAAAAACAAAAACCATTTTTAAATGTTTTTTTTTTAAAAAACATTTTTGTTCTATTTTTTTACAATTTATTTTAACACACTGTGACCATAGCAATATAATGTTACCCTAGTAGCATTGTAGTACTCTGGGAAGTGATCAGGATTTTTTTTTTTTTTTTTTTACTCTTACATTTTTACATTTTCTGTGGCGGTGCCACAAACTCCAGAGATATTGAGCAGAGGTGGGTGGTTGGCACGTTTAACCACTTTACCACCGGAGGATTTTGCTGTCTTACGTCTGGGCCACTTTTTGCAATTCAGCACTGTGTGACTTTAACTGACAATTGCGCAGACGTGCGACACCGTACCCAAACGAAATTTACGTCCTTTTTTTCCCACAAACAGAGCTTTCTTTTGGTGGTATTTGATCACCTGTGCGATTTTTACTTTTTGCGCTATAAACAAAAAAAAAGCGTAAATTTTGAAAAAATAACAATATTTTTCACATTTTTTTATATGAAATTCCCCCCCAAAAAATGTAAAAATCAAAATGTTTTTAAATTTTTGGCCAATTTGTTTTCTGCTATCTATGTTTGGTAAAAAAAAATCGCAATAAGCGTATTTTGATTGGTTTGCGCAAAAGTTATTGCGTTTACTAACTAAGGGAAAGATTTCTGTCATTTTTGGTGGGTTTTTTTTTAACGAGTAATGGCGGCGATCTGCGATTTTTTTTGCGGGACTGCGACATTGCGGTGGACAGATCGGACCCTTGACTGACATTTTTGACACTTTTGGGGGTACCAGTGACATTACTACAGTAATCAGTGCTATAAATATGCAATGTTACTGTAAAAATGACACTGGCAGGGAAGGGGTTAATTTTTATTGGTGATAAAGGGGTTAATGTATGCCTGGTGCTTACTGACGTGTGTGGGGGGAGGGGACTATGTGACAGAAGGACAGTTTGCAGGGTTCAGCTATGCTGAACCCTGCAATCTGACCCTGCCTATCACTTAGGAGATCCGCCCGCTTGTGACGATCGGGGAAGAGCAGCGGCGATCGCCGCCGCTCCTCCCCTGGCCCGACTCCCGCTGTGACTGAATACAGTGGGAGCGAGCCTCCGGCGGCGCGCGCGTGCCGCCTAGAAGGGGGAATGTCTGGTAACGTAGGTCTACGTCGCCAGACGTTATCGAGCCACTTTGCCGCAAGTACAGCTCTAGTGAGCAGTGCGGAAGTGGTTAATGGGCTTTTGGATGTGAACATTCCTGTTGAACCACTTACATGCCTTGTGGACTACCGTCATTCTTCTTTTTACATGCCTTCTATATTGAATACTATCCTGTGTGCTCTTTTTGTGGCCCATAGACAAATTACCCTTAAGTAAATCCCTCCACACCCTCCTACGTTATTTGACTTGATTTTTTACCTTAACAGGCTTTTTTCTTTCTAAAAATATACTGGGGAGGGGTCATTTACTGAAGGCAAATCCACTGTGCACTACAGCCTGTCTATACTCCAATAGTCAGACTTATAGTCAGCACACACTCCTGCACAGCCAATCATTGTTATGATCATTGTGCTGCTGTTTCTCAGGCCCTGCTGACATGCCTCCTCAGCAGTCCCCCCTCCCATCTAAGCCCCTTCTGCAGCTGATAATAGAGATGTGATCACTTATTAGAAAAGGTTTATATACACTACTATGCAAATGTTTTAGGTAGGTGTAAAGCAATGTAAAGTAAAAATGCTTTCAAAAATATACATTTTAATTGTTTATTTATAAGTAATTGTTTATTTATATAGTAAGCAAACAGAAGAGAAATCTAAATCAAATCAATATTTGGTGTGATTACCCTTTGGCTTCAAACCAGCATCTATTCTTCTAGGTACAATCGCCCATAGTTTTTAGAGGAACTCTGCAGGTAGGTTGTTCAACATCTTGGAGAATAAACCACAGATCTTCTGTGGATGTCTTCAACATCGCCCAATCAATGGTGTCCTCAATGCTAAAAAATACCAGCAGATACTAATTCATCATTCCATACCATCAGGGAGGTGTGTGATTGGCCTCAACTTTTTTCTGCAGCAAGACAAAGATACCAATGCTATTATTAAAATACAGCCAATGTTATTAAGAAGTATCTTCAGTGTAAAAGAGAACAGAGAATCCTGGAAGAGATGATTTGGCCCCCACAGAGCTCTGATCTCAACATCATCAAATCTGTATGGGATTACATGAAGAAACAAAAGGATATGAGACAGCCTTCATCTACAGAAGATCTGTGGTTACCTCTCCATGATGTTTGGAACAACCTACCTGCCGAGTTTCTCCAACAACTGAGTGTAAGTCAGGGGCGTAACTGCAGGGGTTGCACTGGTTGCAATTGCAACTGGGCCCCATGCTCCAGGGGGCCTGTGCGGCTCCCCTGTACACCTGGATAGGAGGGGCGGTGGAGGCAGCATGTTGAAAAATCACTGTCCTCCTTTGTCCTCCAGTAGCTGCAGGAGGAAAATGTAGGAGATTGGTTCTTCTGTATGCTGCCCCCGCCTCTCCTCCTATCCAGTTCACTTGTGTTCTGCTGTCTCTGGGCTTCTGTGTGCTCCCCTGGTCCCCCCCCCCCACTGTGCCCCCTCCCTTCTCCTGACGGCTGCTGCAGGGGATGTGTCACAATAGAGAACCAGGAAGGGGACGGTAAATATGTAATTTACCAGCTCCTTCCTTTTCTGAATGGACAGAGTCATAGTCAGTGACATTGTAAAAAAATAAAATAAAATAATAAAAATGAATACAATTAAAATACCAAAAAATAAAAACTACTGACACCAGTGGCTGAACTTCCAGGATTGCAAAGGTCACACTTGCAACCGGGCCCTGCCATTCAACCACCGTGGGGAGGCCCCAAGATGGCAGGAAGGGGGCCCACTGCAGAACTTGTGTAAGGGTCCCGTTGCGGGATAAAGGGCCCCACAACAAGAGTAAAGGGCCCCAGGATCAGTTGGAAAAGCCCCAGGTTTGAAGGTAAGGGCCCCGGCCAGGGGTCCGGGGGGCCCTTCATGGTTTCTTGCACTGGGGCCCTGAAGGTTCTAGTTATGCCTCTGGTGTAAGTGTAGCAAATATTGATTTTATTTGGATTTCTCTTTTGTTTACCTACTTTCCATTGTGTTAATTGATAAAAAAAATAACCTATTATCACTTCTATTTCTGACAGCATTCTTATTTCACAGCATTTTTTCAAACCCGCCTAAAACTTTTGAACAGTACTGTATATTTTTTAAATATACACAAATCTTTTGCCTTGCCTTTCTTTTTTTAACTGAATTGGTTGTTTTACAAGGTGAGGGTTTACATACACTTTAACAAGTACAATCCATAGGTAAATGGCTCTTCGGGTTAATGGCATGATAGCTTAGGATATATACATATGAATGTTTTCTATTAGGAAGCAGCTGGAGCTGGTCAGTATGGAGAGGCTTTTAAATAATCAAGTTATTCACCTTCATACAAACCTTGTTTGTCGCTTATGTCTGGTAGCTCTCCCATCAAGCAGATGTAAACCCAAAACTAAAGACATAATTCCCACATTTTCACCATTGTGATTGTAACAGTAACCCACTGCCACTTCTAGGATGAAAACAGTTATTCGCCCTACTGTATCAGGACAGCCTAAGCAGGATAGGATTGGATAGGACTACAGGACTTCAACCATCTTCTTTTCTCTATGAAATAAAGGGGTGTGATTCTGTAGTCCGCAGCTAAGCTCGATGTAACTGAAACAAGATACAAGAAAACACTTTCAACTGTATATATATATATATATATATATATATTTTTTGAAGATTCATTTTTTTTAGTTTTTTGAAAATAGTAAAATACAAAACAGAGCCTATTGGGCACACCCAGGCTCGGAACATTAAAATAACACAGCTTAGAACAGCCACAACACTAGTGCCCTGGCACTCAAACCAGTAGTGTGCTCCTCAACCTGCAAGGTGCATGTCTTTATCTATTCAAGGTCAAATCCTTCAGATCTTATGACATCAAACCAGGAGGGGAGTTGCCTTATGGGAAAGATCAGGGTCTGCGTTAGTGGAAGGGGCTTCAGTCCAGATATCCCACACTTTGTTGAACTTTTTAGGGCATCCCCTTGACAGGTAAGTGGTCTTATAGGGGCAGACTGGAATTGACTATTTTTTTTCATACCGCCAGGGTAGGGGCAGATGGAGCCTTCCAGTGAAGTACAATACATTTTCTTGTATAGAAAAAAAGCAGGCCAACCAGAGTTCTGGAGGCTCTGCGGCTGGCTAGGAAGTCTACCAGACCCAATAGACAGACCTCTTTTGTGTGCAATATCTGAATCGTGGTAACTGTTTGGATAAACAATACCTCCTCTGCCCAAAAAATTGCAGATGTGGAGGCATTACTAGACGATATGTATGAAATCCGATGGATCCACTGTGCAGCGCCAGTTTATCTTTAGTGGGTACTAACTAAAAGAAGGGGCATTCCCACACCTCCTCCCAGTCGTTATCATCCAGCTCAGGGAAGTCTGATGCCCACTTAGTTCCAAGTAACTTGATGCAGGTATGAACAGGGGAAGCATAGACTTACAATTACATATATTTGACAGAGCCTTATGTCACTTTTCCACTGCGAGTACCGGCTCGGCTCTACTCGGCCCTGCTTGGCCCGGTTTGGTTTTCCACTGCATGGTACCGCATGATACGGTGTTGGAACGGTTCAGTATGGTTTGGTATGGTTTGCTTTTCCACTAAAGTAGTACTAAAGTAAGTGGGTGGGATAACAACGATTCTCTGACCAATCAGTGGCTAGTAGTGACAAACAGTCAAGGCTGCATGCAAAGGATTGTGGGATATGGTACCGGTACGGCCCTCTTGGAACCACAACCGAGGTGGTACTGTTTAAGCGAGCCGTACCAGTCAGTTCCATGTAGTGGAAAAGCGCCGCCGTACTGTACCGTACCGAACCGTTCCTCTACCGTACCATGCGGTACCATGCAGTGGAAAAGCACAAAAGCGAGCCGAACCGTTCGGTTCCATGCAGTGGAAAAGCGCAATAAGTCAATGTATCATCTCTGAGTATCGTTTCAAGGGTGGAAGTGTAGAAGGCAACTGTGTGTGTTTCAGATTGAGAATGGTATACGTTCCTGAGCTGTAAGTATCTGAACGTCAAATGTCGTTCAATTGTATATTTAACACAAATGGGACCAAATAGAAGAGGTTCATTGTTGGGGTTTACATACACTTTAATCTCTGCCAATGCCAAAAGAACCAAAGGGAAGAGGCGACAGTAAAAGTTGTGTCACTAGCCACCAAAAAAGTGCTATATCACTTGACTTTTGTAGTGACGCATGCTTCAGCAAAACTGTCTAGAATAAACAATACAAAAGCTAGAATAAACAATACAAAAGCTCAAGGAGCAAAACAGTTCTTACCTGCCAGTTGTAAATGATCACTATTAGCAGGTGTGTTGCAAAATGAGGAAAGCAAACTAAGATGTGCTGATCAATGATTTCTACACAGCTTCTAATCCATGTAATCTTCTATCTAAGGACAGTTGGCGTTGTGCAGCTGACAGATATGACAAAGGCAAACATTTCACAGCGTAAGACTATTTCCAAAATAATAGCATGGTGCAATTCCCTTCTTTCTTAAACTCTAAATCCATCTTGACAGGAAAATAACTGGCACAGAATGTCAGTATATCTTAATGTGTAATTTCAGCCAAAAGCCTTTTGGTTTATTTTTGAATAGAACGTTGAAGATTTAGGAACCCTCTCTGCTGCTACCTTAGGCTCCTAAGAGAGACTTCCCCTTTCAAAGCTGCTCATATACTATTCAATTGTTTTCGTTCAGTTTACAGGTTATACAACACGGCTAGATGAATCTCCCGGCTATTGTATTTTGAGAGCTGGCACCAGTGACTGCCAGAGTGCCCAAAAAGTGGCTGCATCTGTTTATAAGCAGCTGCTCTTTGGCTTTTTTTGCCCAGCTCCTTTTTTTTTTTTAAATCAGAAAACATCTTTATTGAGAGAAATTCACAGAACCACAATGAAACAGCAATACGCGGTACAAGCATAGTAACATGAAAACAACATCACCATAGAAAATATTGCCCAGCTCCTTTGATTTTACAATTAAACAATGTTGGGCAGGAGGGAGCCAAAAGGGCCATCCACTATGTAATTTTTAACTGGTTCATCAGGAACCCAAAATACCAAGAAAGTGCCAAGGATCCAGACAAAAATCGAATTCTAGTGCCACATCCCAAAATAGTATAGCAAAAGAAATGTCTAAACTAGCAGTCAAAAAATATAGGGACTTTAATGGTGCACTACCCCTTAAATAATATATGTACATAAATCGAATCAATCCAAAATGTTATTGATATCAAATCAACCCAGCATAAGACTAGTTGATTATGTTTAAAATGTATATATTCAAACAACTTTAAAAACAATGCACATCTTAACATCTGAACAAAACCCCTTCTACAGTGTATATTTGGGGTTTTGTTCAGAAATAATGATATGCGCTGTTTTGTTGTTTGTATCTATAAATTACAACTATAAGCAACCAATCTTATGCTGGGTTGATTTGATATGAATAACATTTTGGATTTTATGTGCACCATAAAAATCCATTTATTCTTTTGATTGTCAGTTTAGAGCAGAGGTCAGCAGCCTTTTTTAAATTAAGGGCCAGATTCAATGTATGTGAATGCATGGAGGGCCGTATTCACCTGCTAATAAATGAAGATGATAATATTCCTAACATAGTAATAACGCCATTAGATTGTAAGCTCTTCTGAGCAGGGCCCTCTAAATCCTCTTGTATTTTATTGTATTGTATATTTACTGTCTCCCTCTAATATTGTAAAGCGCTGCTTAAATTGCTGGCGCTATAGAAATCCTTAATAATATTAATAATAATAATAATAACGCCAACATAATGTACAAAGCCAGGTCACCTTGAGGGAGCATGCAGGTTCCCTCCCCTCTGGCATCTCTGCAGGTTCTCCCACCCTTCCCCCTTCCCTGCAGCAATTAGTTTGTTCAACTTATACTCACCCTCTCCATTGCTCTCATGCAGCTGTAGCATGTCTCCGGACCCTATCCTTGTGACACCCGGCCACTGATGCTGGCGTTATAAAGTGAAAACTGCCTTGCTGCACATTAAGATGGTTTTCACTTTAAAGCACTGCCCTGATCCCTATCCCGCTGTATGATATTAATCAACAAAATACAAAAAATTTGAAGAACATTTACTTTTAAACATTAATAGCAGAACAGTAATAATAACAATAATAATAAAAACAAACACAGGAAACTTTGAAAATGTATGCTTTTTAGATTTTAGACAAGGAAAATAGTGTAAGACTTGATGCTGTTTGTTACTAGGAAAGTCTCAATATTACACAGCCCCCTGCATATTACACAGCCCTCCTCTGCATATTACACAGCCCCCCTGCGCATCACACAGACCCCTCTACCCAGCCCCCCTGCATATTACACAGCCCTCCCTGATTATTACACAGCCCCCCCTACCCAGCCCCCCTGCATATCACACAGCCTCCCTACCCAGCCCCCCTGCATATTACACAGCCCCCCCCCCACACATACCAACTGCATATTTCACAGCCCCCCCCCCCCCCCCGCAGCTCTGCCCTTTCCCACCTTGCCCCATGCAGAGGGGGAGACAGAACAGAGCTGAGCAGAGAACAGGAAGCTGAATGAGAACACGTGAGAGACAGACAGCGGCGCTGATAAGACAGCGGGAGCTTCCGGAGTTAATTTTTCATATTACCAAGCAGGTGATTAGTTACTAGGACCACCTAGCAACCAATTACCTGGAAAGTTAACCCTGGAAGCTCCTACTCTCTTATCAGTTCTGCTGTGTGTCTCTCCCTTGTTCTCATTCAGCTTCTTGCTCCCTACGGGATGCTCCACTCTGCTCTTACTTAAAGCGGAGTTCCGCCCTCAAAATGTACTTTTCACCATCCGCTTGCTTTTTTCTACCTGAAAAACAATTGGATAATTTCAAATTTTTTTTTCATTCGCTTACCTTGTTTTTAAAGAAAATATACTTCCCTTCCTTCCTCTTCCTCCCTCTGCTGACACAGCCGCCAACGTCACTTCCTGCTTGCATTGACTCCTGGGAGATGAACGTCATCGATCCCAGAAATCAATGCGCCTGCACCGGCCCTGTTCGTCACTTCCGGTGCAGGCGCGTTATTCCCCTGCTGAACAGCCTCTGGGCATGCCAGATGTGCAGGGATGACGCGCCTGCAACGGAAGTAACGAACAGGGCCTGTGCAGGGCATTTTGGGACTCCGACGTCACCGAAGAGGACACTCCGGCTTCAGCTGCCCACACCTGAGATGGCAGCACTGGACAAGACATTTTCAAGGTAAGTATTTCTTATAAAAGTTAAGTGAAACAGGGGACAGTTCAGAGGCTATTGTTGCTCAACCCTCCTCTTATGTTAGCTTTCTGTTACTATCCATGATGTTAACGGGTCGGTTGTGACCCGTGTCTTAAATCAGCCATAAAATACCCTCTGAACAATTATTTATCATCCAATTTGTTTCTTACCTCTTGGTTACCTTGTTAGGCTTCTTTATCCTTGAAAAGATTGGTTTTAATATTTTTGGTGTGACCCCTTAGACCTTTCTTTTGATAGCATACCTCTAATTTTCAAATTTAAAAAATGGTAAAATAAAGTCAGCAACTCTGAAATGTATTGGTCCTATGTTTCTTTACTTTATTTAGAGAAGCAGACAAGCAGGCAAAGAGATAGGCCCCTCCCTAACTACAGCTCACAGGGTTGAGAGGTGATTGGCTGTCAGTGTTACTAAGCAGAGAGAGTGTTTATGATTTCAGTTTTGGCACTTATTAGTGTCCTATAATCCTATATTATAACTGGGTCAGAATTGACCCTAATACCATAAACGTCTTAATTTTCACCACAGTATTTTATAATTTAGTGAAAAGGATTCTTTTTCCATTACATTGTTTAAATAGAGGTTCCTGACAAAGTAAAAAAATCTTGATGCAATAAACAAATTTATGTGATACTTATAGACATTCAAAACCTGAAAATGGGTCGGTTCTAGCCCTAACACAAGAGGAGGGTTAAATGCACTAGCCCTGACTGTCCCGGGGGTATTTTTATATATAAAAAAAATTTCAGGGTGGAACTCCGCTTTAAAATAGCAGCAGGCCGGGTGCACGTGAATTCATCACGTGCATTGCCAGGCCAGACATTTAGAGGCGGCCGGGTGCCAATCCCTGATTTAGATAGTCATTTCTATTGCTTCATTAGAAACCCACCAAAACTTGTACAATGTGTGGCCAGCTTTAGAGTCATGCTAAAAACAGGAAGAGGGTGAACATATCCAAAAGGGACCCAGCCAAAAAGAAAAAAATGCAGATGGGGCCTTTAGCCTTTCTCTTATCTACTAAAAAAGCATTTTTGTTTCTGTCTGTGTTGCCTTTGGAGATGTTTCATCAGTTCATGTCTGATAAAATTGTTACTGAAAAAGTGAGGGGGAATCTCTGGGGCTTCTAGATAGCAGTAAAAATCTGACATGGCTTTAATCCCTTCACATGCAAATTGATAGCTACACTTTAACCCCTTCACGAGGAAGGTAAAACAAATCCTAAACCAGATTTGCAACTTTGGCATGCATTAACCACTTAAGCCCCGGAAGATTTTACCCCCTTCCTGACCAGGGTTTTTTTTTGCGATTTTTTACTGCGTGACTTTAACGGACAATTGCGCGGTCGTGCGACGCTGTACCTAAACAAATTTCATGTCCTTTTTTTCCCACAAACAGAACTTTCTTTTGGTGGTATTTGATCACCTGTGCGATTTTTTGATCATGCGCTATAAACAAAAAAAGAGCGTAAATTTTGCAAAAATAACAATATTTTTCACTTTTTTTTACATGAAATTCCCCCCAAAAAAATGTAAAAATCAAAATTTTTTAACATTTTCGGCCAATTTGTTTTATGCTACATATGTTTGGTAAAAAAAATCGCAAAAAGCGCATTTTGATTGGTTTGCGCAAAAGTTATCGCGTTTACTAACAAAGGGAAAGATTTTTGTCATTTTTGGTGGTTTTTTTTAACGAGTAATGGCGGCGATCTGCGATTTTTTTTGCGGTACTGCGACATTGCGGCGGACAGATCGGACCCTTGACTGACATTTTTGACACTTTTGGGGGTACCAGTGACATTACTGCAGTAATCAGTGCTATACATATGCACTGTTACTGCAAAAATGACACTGGCAGGGAAGGGGTTAACTGTATTGGACAGGGAGGGGTTAAGTGTGTCCTAGTGGCGTGTTTCTAACTGTAGTGGGACATGTCTACTATTGTAAAAACAGAGATCAACGGTTCTACATAGTAGAACCGTCTGATCTCCATTTTTACACAGGGGAGAATGACAGGCAGCTTGTTTACATAATCCGCCCGCCTTTCTCCCGCTGTACCGACGATCGTAGTGTGACCGGCGGACATCGGGTCCGCCGGTCACACGCCCGCACTCCTCTGTGAACGAGCCTCAGCGGGCGCGCGCCTCAGCGGGTGCGCGCTCGCCCGCTATTGGCTCAAAACCCGGTGACAGGCGAGCGACGTAGACCTACGTCACTCTGCCTGGCCGAGGCTGACTGCCGCAGTAAATATACTGTGCGCAGTCGGCAAGTAGTTGATAAAACTGTACATATCATTGCAACTACTTAGTGTATTCAATACATATATGCCTCTTGCAGACTGCAGCTTGAAAAAGCTCAGTACAGCATTTTTTTTTCTTTTACTGAGCTAATATACAGACCAATCATTTTAATGTGGCTATGTGCACTGGCACGTAAACAAGCACTGTACATTCTATAGTAAAAAAAAAAAAATAGAAAAATCTGCTTTTTTTGGTCAGTAATTTACATAAATACATGCAAATACATAAAAAAAGGTCTGAAAAGTAGATGCTCAAACAGGAGTATCGTGCAAGAGGCCATAAAGTTGTGGTCTGGAGCACCATCTACAGTATAGTCATGTGCCTCCAACCCTAAATATTCATAGCAAATTTAAATACATCGCCCTTGGAATTTAAATTAGGCAAATGAAAATCAAATGGTAAAATGATCAATACACATTTATTACTTCATACATATAGAAGTCTCGACGTAGCAAAATCCAAATAAAAATATAGTGATGTTATTGAGATGATTTGTAGTATATAACTATATTACCAAAAGTATTGGGATGCCTGCCTTTACACACACATGAACTTTAATGGCATCCCAGTCTTAGTATCTGCAAAGAATGAAAAAAAAAAAATATATATATAGTCTTATAATAAGACCCATTTCTTAACAGAAGGGGGGGGGGGGCCTTACCATGTAAATCAGATATCCACTAAATTACTTACAGATCAGCTCTAAATTCAACATGGCGGTACCGAAGACTGAAGGCTCCTGGGGACGTCTATCCCGGAAGCTGTGGCGGTATGATCCATGGGGACGGATGGTTCAATAGGATGAACTTTTAAAGAAATACAAATTCACATATAGTGGTCACTAGTGATGCCAACAGCAACTCTAAGAGGTTTCGGTAGAAAATGTTTTAATGTGTATAAATATATAGAGTAAGTATTGTGGGAGATTAGCTCGGTGGCGGGTATGGATGACCCCTTGTGGGGGTGGGTTTACACGAGGAGATAGCTGAGAAGTGGTTGCAAACAACAGTTTGGTTTATTCTTGCAATTTACTTCACACAAGTGCAAGCCTCAAAAACAGCATAATTCAAAATAAACATAAATAAAATAAATCCTTGCCACTGTGGGTGGCTACCTTCTCACATACAGGAACCTACCTACGGAGTCTGTCTCCAACCTACTGTTGGGCAAACTTTGCTGATCCTACAGCAGACACTCAATAGTCCATGTTTTTTCTCTTCTCACAGCACATGTTCATTGGACTTTCCTTTCACATAGAAAACATCCCTTTGTTTGTCTCTTCACACTCTTCACATAGCAACCATTCCTTTGCTTGTCTCTTCACATAGCAAACAGTGCATTTATTTCTTTCCACATAGAAATAGTCCAAGACCTCACTTTGAGTAGTCTTCAGTCTTAATTAATTTCCCCTTCACACAGGAAATGTCCATTGGTTTCTTTTCACATAGAAACGATCCAAGACCTCACCTCGAGTAGTCTTCACACTTGTTACCCTCCTCAGCGCACATCGCTTCAGGAGTTCTTCCCCATGCCCACACAGCGTCAGGAGGCAGCAATCAATCGACTTCCTCTGGACCAATTATAGAGGCCTTAATTTCCTCATTCTGAACAGCTGAAGTCTGTTCAACGTTCCTTAGACAGTTCTGGCTACCTTTGCAGCCGACACCCTATAGTAATTGGTGAATTTTCTAAACCAGGTGGAAATGTATCTCCTGTCTGTGACTACATCCACAGATTTACCTGACTTCCTGTCACAGTATATACTACCTAAAATAAATAGTGTATAACCTATGACTGCTAATTGGTTCAAGGAAGCAGAAAACAAGACAGGTGTAGGATGAGAGGTGTACTAATACAACTCAATACCCAGATAACTTAGTGTATTATGGTAAAGTATAGCTTTTTGTCAGGACAAATTGAGCTATCATTTCATAGTAAATAGTAATGGATATGGCCTACATTTTTTTTATTATCAAAGGAAATATTACCCAAAGTTTTGTCAAAAAATTTCATTTTTTGTTAAATTTAGAAGAATATTTCTTTCCATTACTATGACATACCAGCAAAGAACAACACAAAACAAATTTTTCTACTCCTGACGATCACAGCTATGCCACCTATGTGTATGTTATTCATTATTTGCACACATAGTAAGGCAAAGAAACAATAGTGCACATTTTGCTTTTTTTATCCTACTTAAAACACACTGACGCTAACTCACTCTGATACCAAGTAAAAATCCTACCTCAAACACAATGAGCCTGACCTTTCATACAGATCTTGCTGCACAGCAAGGATCTTGGAAGACTGGGGATATGTAAGTATAAATCTTGGTAGGGTGATGGTGGGGCTTTTTAAAAAAGAACTTTTTAAAAGTACAGTTATCCTTTAAAACAGGAATTCCCAACCTGGGATGCCTACACTCATAGGGGGTACAGTAGAGAATGCCTTCTGTCCCTTCGTGACAAGTCACCACTCATCATCCAGGCAGCTGCCAGTATGCCTTGAGCAGTGGTAGGAGGTGGTCCTACTATTTGAAAGTTATACTTTTATGTTAAGTTTGTCCATCCACAGTATTTTATGCGGTTCAAAAATTAGAAATTAAACTTCTTTATTGTCAAACATGATATTACTTTTTCAGGGGGTGTGAATGTTAACCAAATATTAGAGATCAAAAGGGAGGAATGGGTGGCGCTGCCTTGGAAAGAACTATGGATGTGTCTAGGCAAAATCCTTAGGTATGTGATAAACAGATGTAAAGTGCTGGTATACCAAACTGTTTTCTTATAAATGTCTATAGTGTATAGATCAATAAATACATGTGTTCGGCCTCAGGCACATTGGACATTATCAAAACGTCAGTAGAAAGCTGTAGCTGTAGAAGGCGTTTCTCAGCTTTTTTAGCAGTAGCGTTTTTCAGCACTTTTTAGCTTTTTTCAGCTGTAGCCTTTTTTAGCAAAACAATACTTCCACAAAAGCTTATGGCTCAATAACGTTGATAAACACAGAATCGCCATGTTTTTCTGTTTTTTTTTACAGTCAGAAAACGCCCCTGCCAAAAACTGGTGGTAACAGCCTATGTGTGCATGGACACATAGGATAACATGCTGGGGAGTTTACTGGCTGCAGAAAAAAACAAAAAAAATGCGAAAAACAGCAGCTGTAAAAACGTCCAGTGTGCATGAGACCTTCAAATTGCAAGTGATTTAAAAATAATCAATATACAATAATTACATAAATCTAAATAAAAACATAATGTAATATAAAGTGTTCTACGAGAAAAAAATGTGCAAAAAAATGCAAGCGCGTACAGTGAACCAAAATTCCTTATAAAGTGACAAAAATTGGTGCAAATGTAAAATATGGTATTAAACCATGGACAATTGTAGATCCACGTGTTACTCTGCAAAACAATACAATAATTCATAAGTCCATAGAAAGTGACAAAAGTGAAGAAGCCGGTGCGAATATATTGCACAATATCTAGTGATCAACCGTGCAGGTGGGTTCAATCGTGCTCTCCCTTCCTCTAAGGTCCGCACTCACCAGAATATGGAACCCCTGCAGGGGTCACAGGCGTCAATTAAACAGCAGTGTATATCTTCTTTCACCTCCATATACCAGGTTATGGGGGGATAGAAGATAGGAACCTCTCACAGGGTTCACAGACACCACCTACACAGCGATCTCACAATATGTCGTGTGATTCCAGGGAATTTCATCACCGGTTGGAAGGGGTATAAAGAGGCATCTCATATCATGAATCCGTAAAACTTGTTTATTCCAAAGCAGTTAAAATGGTACTTACAAACAAATGGGTTGAAATTGCGGGTGTAACAAGTAATCCGCTAAGAGCGCTGGTTCCAGAGCGCGATACGTTTCACAGACCGGAAGTGCAAAGGCGGAAGTTAAGCGATGACGCTCTATGCGTTTCGCCAGAATGACATTATCAAATGTTAACCCAATATTTCTTAGGGGTGTGGGGCATAGAAAAGGTTGAGAACCACTGTGACATATCAGATTCACCTGGGTCATGGATTTCAGACCTTTTATGTCAAACTTTTTAGGCAATACTATTTTTCCTACACCCTAGGTTAGGTTAGCAGGATTTTGGAAACACTTAGGCCTTGATCTTTCTTTACCATCTATTTGACTGCTCCAGCAGTCTGTCTTAGGGGAATGTAATGGACAGCAGCACAGGAAATCCCTCCCCCCAGGTAACTCCCCCCCCCCTTCCCCTTTTCTCTACAGGCTGAAGATAATAGGCGGTATCTCTTACCCCTCTCTTTCTCCTACTGGCATTAAATTCTCACCCCCAGCGTTGGTGCCTTTTTTTTCCTCTTCACTCTTGCTGAGGCAAAAGTTCTTGTTGCCAATACACTTCCTTACTGGCTTTCCTCTTGTGTTATATTGTTGCTGGATTTGTACAGGGGTTTGACTAAATTATGGAAACAAGTATGGTAAAACAACAAAATCATTACCTAATATGGGGTTTGACCACCTTTGGCATCTAAGAAGGCCTTAATTCTCCTGGGAATTGACAAATATAGGTTTTGGATGGTGAAAAATGGATCCTGAATCACTCTTAATGCAAACATCTGGGGCACAATCCTGCACAATATCCTTTTGTCTCTTATGGTCAATTGACCATGTTGATCCTGCTTATGCTTATCAGACAACTTTTTTCCAGAAACTGTATAAGCTGTCATAACCTTTGATACCGTACCTCGCGACAACGCAAATAAATTGACAACTTCAGTCACAGAGGCACCAGCTAAACGGGCACCAACAATTTGCCCTCTTTAAACTTAGTAGGTTCTGACATGACTCCATATTACCAGCAGTCCATGCAGTGAATGACGAAAGTGAGGCTTCCCACCTGTTAGCTAAGTGTCTCATCACACAGCGAAAAGAAAATAATGTTACATCACTTCCGCTTTCAACATGAAACATGTCTTCACTTTCACACCTGCAAATCATGTAGTGTTTTCATATTTTTGTCCAATCCCTGTTTATCTACCAGTCTCTGTCACAACTTGTGTCATTACTCATTGTGAACTGCCTTTATGTCCAGATGGCTGAGCACGTGCACTCAACTTCTTTGGTTGACAATGGAAAAGTCTTTTCTGAGTGGAACCTGTTCTGTTAAACCGCTGAATTGTCTTGGCCATCGTGCTGCAGCTCAATTTCCGGGTCTTGGCAATCTTCTTATAGCCTAGACCATCTTTATGTAGAACAACAATAATTTTTTTTCAGATCCTCAGAGAACTCTTTGCCATGAGGTGCCATGTTGAATTTCCAGTGACCAGTATTAGAGAGTGAGAGTGAGAGCGATAACACCAAATTTAACACACCTTCTCCCCATTCACACCTGAGACATTGTAACACTAAAGAGTCACATGACACCGGGGAAGGAAAATGGCTAATTGGGCCCAATTTTGGCAGTTTCACTTAGGGGTGTACGCACTTTTGTTGCCAGCGGTTTAAGACAACATTAATGGCTGTGCGTTGAGTATTTTTGAGAGGACAACAAATTTACACTGTTATACAAGCTTTACACTCACTACATTACATTGTAGCAAAGTGTCATTTCTTCAGTGTTGTCACATGTTGACATAAAGATATAATAAAATATTTACAAAAATGTGAGGGGTGTACTCACTTTTGTGAGATACTATATATATATATATATATATATATATATATATATATATATATATATATCTCTATATATAATCTATATAGCTATCTATATATATATATATATATATATATATATATGTACTGTATATATACAGTACCTTGAGAAAGATGGACTGAGCTTCATCAAAACCTTGACAATAAAAAAATGGCTGCTGTTTTGATCAACGTCCTCTGTAAGCCTTGTGAGCGCATCCAGTGCCGGGACAAGGTAATCCAGCGCCCAGGGCAAAGATGCCAAACTGCGCCCCCCCTTCCCTTAGGGTTAGGGTCAAGGCGCCCCCATCATCGCAATAAACCATTGCGCCCAGGGCAGCCGTCCCTCCTGCCCACCCCTTGTCCCAGCCCTGAGTGCATCTATACAGCTTTTGAGCTTTTGAATATACTGTATATATATTTTACTTGAATGTAACAAAAATAGGCAATCATTTGGAGACTTTTGCCATCAAGCTTTTTCTTTGCATGTTCAGCTTAGTAGCAGACTTTGAGAAAAGCAGAATGAGGGCAAAAAGACAAGTCCTCAGAAGAGGGATGGATAACAAATCTATGGAGATTCAATAAAGCAAGATCTTACAATACAGCTTACCTTCACAGAGCTTTTTGTTATTAGTTAATCTCATACTAATGTGGTAATATTGTATTTTAGCTTGTGTATTCCTGGTTCATATCTGCTGGGTTATTGGATTAGATAGGTAGTTTTTCTATAAAGTGGAAACCCCCTTTAAATGGTTTGTATTACTGCAAGATGTGATGGGTATCAGCATCAAAAGTAATTTGCTGACCCAATAAGACAAGGTGGTAAAGTGACCAGCAAATGTATATAAAAATAGAAATAAATTATGACAGTTTGATGGCTATTAATGGTGACATGTAGAGAAAGGAAGGAGAGTCCAATGACAGAACATTTTAGTGAAAATACTTACTGTATGCTGCAGGTGTACATTGTGTTGACATTTTTCAAATATATTGATCACAACAGCATATCAAAAAATCCTGACCCTAGATGGAAATACTTACTGTATATGCCTGTGTATAAGACGACTTTTTAAACGTAAAACATCCCCCAAAAATCAGGGAGTATACATGTGGAGTATAAAATGTGAACCTTAAGTGAACTCCAGGTTTAGGACTACTTTACATTGTTTGTTTGGGTCAAGCTGGTCCAAAACAAACATCCCTAATCTGTCAGCCCGCTGGATGTGCGGTAATATTGTATGTACCGTAGCTTCGGCTACATACAGTATACCGCACTGAGCCAATCACAGTGAGCGATGTATTCTATTAATGAATACAAAGCCTGCTCGGATTGGCTGAGTCAGAGGTTGTAACATCATCAGCCCACCTCTCTGACTCAGCCAATCCAAGCAGGCTTTGTATTTATTAATAGAATACATCGCTCGCTGTCATTGACCCCATCATGGCTCCACCAGCAAGAAGAAGTAAATATAAAACATTTGGAAGGATTTTAAGTACCGGTAAGTCATAACCATTTTGAATAAAACTATTTAAATCAAATCTGATGTTATTAAATGGTGTTGGCTCAGAAGAGGGGTAGTCTTATATGGCAAGAATAGCCCAAAACCTATGTTTTAACTGGAAAATTAGGGGATCGTTTTATATGCCCAGTCACCTTATACACTGGCATATATGATAGTTTCTGTCTCATTAAAGTGATATTAAATGTTATGGTAAAAAAAACAAACATGTTATATTTACCTGCTCTGTGCAATGGTTTTGCACAGAGCAGCCCCGATGTTCCTCTTCTTGGGTCCCCCGCCGGTGTTGTCTCTTCCTCTTCCCCGAGTTTCCCTATAGCAACTTGTGCATATCTGCTCTTGAGCCCCGCTCTGTGTGTCTTATGGCCCCACCCCCACCCCCACCAATGTCTCTTAGATTGTAAGCTCTAACAAGCAGGGCCCTCTGATTCCTTTTGTACCAAATTGTATTGTAACTGTAATGTCTGCCTTCATTTTGTTAAGCGCTGCGCAAACTGTTGATGCCATATAAATCCTGTATTATAATAATATTAATAATAATGGCTCCCGCTGCTGTCTCTCAGTCGATGAGGAGCCAGAGACCTGGGAGAGCAGCTGCTCTTGTGCACATCCCTGGATCACGATTGGGCTTGGTTAAGTATTAACCTCCCTGGCGGTATTCCCGAGTGTGGCTCGGGTGGAATTTCAGTGCCATTAGCGGTAACACCGAGCCACACTCGGGGTACCGCCAGGGAGAAATCGCTGGATTCTGGAAGAGGTTACTTACCTTGTCCCCAGGAACCCGCAATGTATTCCGGCAGTGTACGGTGGCCGGATCTTCTGACTGATGCTGTGTGCCCCGGCTTCCGTTCTCTGCGAGCGTCGCAGGGCGGCAAATTAAAAAAATAAAACACACAAACACACTGATACAGTATATTGTAATCCTATTGGATTACATTATTAAATAAAATAAATTGACCCCCCCAGTGCCCTTGCCTGCAGTTTCACTGTACTTATGTATATGTATAAGTATAGGTATATATATATATATTATATATATATATGTATATATAATATGTATATGTATATATATACTGTATATATATATATATATATATATATATATATATATATACTATATCTTATTTATAGCTATTTATTATATTATTATAATTTATAATTTTGTGTTTCAAAATTCATCATACCCGAGATGTTATAAAGAAGAACGCACAGTAATAAAAAATCACATGAAAATAGTTGGTTTGGGCTGCTCATACTTAAGAATTACTAGCAAAATAATGGTAGCGCTTTCAGCACCTAAAATCTGAAATAATCATACCGCCAGGGAGGTTAAAGGGGCTGAGGGGAGAGCTGCATACTGACGTTTTTTTTACCTTCATGCATAGAGTGTATGAAGGTAAAAAACCCTCAGCCTTTATAATCACTTTAAGAATATTTATTGTCATTATTTTTTAAGAAGCGAGAACCAATTTTTCATCTCTTCAAACCCTTCATGTAATTTGCTGTCTGTGTTATATCTCTTATTAGAGACTCCCATTCAAATACCTCTCGATAGATAGATAGATAGATAGATAGATAGATAGATAGATAGATAGATAGATAGATAGATAGATAGATAGATAGATAGATAGATAGATAGATAGATAGATAGATAGATAGATAGATAGATAGATAGATAGATAGATAGACGGACGGACGGACACTAAACTAGCACAAGGGACAATTTACATTTATAGTTAGTGCATTCCCTTGTGCTGATTTAAAAAAAAATGGCTATATTTGGGATACGAATTTGACAAAGGATAAACATGTCTTTTAGAAACAGAACCTATGTTTTCAGACATTTTAGTTTGTGACAGAGACAAGGAGAATCTTACTGTGGTGAACTTCTGTTGAGATTAAATGAAAAGAGTCACATTTGTGTAGAAGAATATTTTCATGATATACAGTAGTTATCTCAAATATCTTAGGGTTAATTTATATGGCAGCTCAAGTATAGGTTTATCCAAAAGGAGTACAATTGTTCTTAATTCCCCCTCAACCCTTTGTGAGTGTATCCTATGTATCCAGTGATCTTCTCTGTGCCCCCCTGCTGGAGCATACTATCCTCCTGAAAATGGCTGCTTTGTACTATGCATGCGCATCATGGCCCCATTCATTCCCAGAGGGCCACACAGTGAAGATTGCTGAATCAGCGCTGAAGGTGTCTGTGCTAGTGGCATGTACTTACAGGGGTAGGGGGAATTTATTTAGGGACAATTGTACAATAGTAAAAGTGGCCATTAACAAGAGAGCTTGGTCAGATGTGCAGGCATAATTCTACTACTCCCAAACAGCCTTACCTGCCATGTAGTGCCTCTATGCATAAATATTCAGTTTGCCCAATTGCTCATGTTTAGCTTATAAAAGAAAAACAAAAGGAAACTCTTCTTGTGTTGGCTTATCTTTCATGAACACATAGGATAACATAATGGGGGGGTTTAGAGGCAGTTTTAAAAAAACATCTAACGCCCAGTGTACAAGAGGCCTGAAGTAAAATAATAGTGATTGGGCAAAATTTGGATGTAAAGTTAAAAATGTTTTTCATTAAAAATATTTTGGAAGAAAAAGTAGTTATTGAGCAAAATGTTCTAATCAGTTCATTCCTTCTTCCACTAAAAACCATGTATGGCCAAGGTTCTTCACAGACCTAGCAAAATATAATATGACAAATGTCAAGTTATGTTTATGAATTGTTTTGGTCCCTTTTGAGTAACTGAATTCTGGCTAATTTTCTTGTTCTAGGCTGCTTGGGGATAATTATTTGCATACTCTGGGTACTCCAGTTTCCTCCCAAAGACATGCTGGAAGGATAATTGGCTCCTGTCTAAATTGGCCCTGGTATGTGTATGTATAAATGTGAGTAAAGCCTGGTACACACAATTAGATTATCGGATGAATATTCGTCCGTTTTTTGTTGCGTGCTAGTCTCAAATCAAAAGTGAAGAGGTTACTCAACATACGCAAATTTTCGTACGACAGAATACGGCTTCTGAAGCGATGTAATGTGTTGAATTGTTTTGTATGTACTCTTTCGTTTCTGAGCATGCATAGTCTTGCTCTGACGATTTTTTTCAGGAGCAAACTGTACTAATTAAACAAAAATCAGATGTTATATTCATGTAAGATACAACAATTTTATAGCCTGCACCTTCAGTTTTTGTCATCCAAAAAAATCGTAATCGGCTTTTAAAAGCACTATACTAACGATCAGAAAATCGGCCGATCGTTCGTCCCATTTTTTTTTACTTCCCATTTTCTTATCATGTGTTACGGGCCTTTAGGGACCTTAGATTGTAAGCTCCTTAAGGGCATGGACTGATGTGAATGTGCAATATATATGTAAAGCGTTGTGTAAATTGACGGCGCTATATAAGTAATTGTAATAAATAAATAAAATACTGCACCTGGGTAAATTACTAGCTGAAATAAAAATCCACTTATAAACAACATAATGTTAACAATAGTTTAAAACAGTTAATAATTCCGGCACTAGATCTGCTTATTTTTGTCAGCTAGGGCATTTCATTATATTGTCATGTTGAGAAACTTGGATACATTCTCTATCTTCTTTGTTCATCTGTGTCCTGCTTGTGATCAGCTGGGTGATAATTCTGGTCAGCTTCTGCTGAGCTGATCATCTGTTTCTGAAATACCCGCTAATTACGGCCTAATCTCCATTACACAGTTTCAATACAGTCTTTTGACAATAGGCTGTAGGGTTGCAGCTTTCCATCTGGGGTCTGAAACCACAAAAGGCTGCTTGGTAAAGATGCATGTATAAAAGACACCTCAGGGACAGAGGAAGTATGTCTCAGACACAAAAGGTCTTACCAATTCTTTTGTTTTAGCAAGCTGCCTTGAGCATGCTGTCATGACCCAAAGCACCAAGGAAGACAGGCTCCAATTTATTCTGGGGCAGATGGTTAACAAAGGCAAAATATAAATTGGCAATAAAGATGGGTCACTTCCTACACAAAAGATCCTCTAAACCTTCAGTTTTTTCACATTAGTTTAATCACAAAATCTTATGTATACGGCATGTTACTGATACAAGACAAAGAAACCAAAAAAATAAAAGATACACTTGGCTCCTGAACTATTTATTCAATAGACTTGTTTTGAGCCAATGGCCACATTTTTAAAGATTAGGGATAGTAAATAACTTTTTGGTGGCCATTGTGACAAAGTTATATATATTGTAGATGAGATTTATAAAATAGTGTAGAAAAATGTTTTACATTATAGTCTTGTCTTTAAAACCTAACCCAGCCTTTCTCAACCCTTGTAACTGGAGAGAACCCTCAAAATAACTTGAAATAACTAGGTTTAGGGAATCCCTATTAACAATTAATACATCTACAGCTCACAGTACATTAGTGTAATAAATATATGGAAAGCCTGTGGTAAAATCAAAAGTCTATAGTACCAGCATCCCTTTGGAATCGAAAAATTGAGAGGGGATTGTACCCAAGACCAACCTCCCAGTATGGTCAATGGGGATGGGGGAAGGGGATTGAACTAAAATGGGGACTTTCTCGGTACTGTATTAATCAGATAATCAAGAGATAAAATGCAATTTTTTATTTAAATACAAAATTTAAAAACAATGAAAACATATAATGCATATAGGTACTGTATCAGAGTTTTTGAACAGTTGTATGAGCACAAATGCAGTTTTGTTAATCCAGAGGTGGATTTTCAAACTTCCAGATGTGTGTACATCGACATGTTTCGTGGCGAACCACTTCTTCAGGAGGGCATTTTACACACTATGCTCTTTCTGACAATGATAAACAATCAATTAATGATGATATAATATAATATACAGAATGATAAAGTGTGTATACATAGTAAATACAAAACTATAGGAGGGCTATCTTACCTAATGTTCAAGGCTCAAATGGATCACAGACCTGTGTGCACAACCACCAAATCCTCTCGCCGGTGGACAAGGGAGACACTAAATTTAAACCAGTTAAATGGATATTTTTTAATATATGGTTGAATCTTGTACTGTGGGGCAATTGCCCCTCTATCCTGTATAGAAACAGGGAAGGAGGAAGTGGAGGGGTTTTTTCCAAAGTTGGTAAGTTCAGTGATTTGGTGCTATGAAACCAGTAGGAAAAACGATGTGTGATAAAAGCCGCTCCCAGATTGACTGGCTGGGAATGGAAACAGAGTAATGGAGAGGTAATTGACATGAAAAGACTAAAGAGGGTATTTTTAGGGTATATATTGGGCAAACTAGATGGGCCAAATGGTTCTTATCTGCCGACACATTCTATGTTTCTATGTTTCTATGAGGGTGAGGGATGGGATGAGATAAAGCTAAGGAACGGATACAGGGCAGGGGAAGGGGATAAGGAAGGGGGGAAAAAGAGAGGGGGGAAAAAGGGGGGAGGGAAAGGGAAAGAAAAAGAAAAAGGGGGGGGGAGGAAGAGGGGAGGGGGGAGAAAGGGGGGAACCAAAGGGAGATGGGAAGGGGAAATAGGACAAGGGAAGGGGACAGGGAGGGGGAAAGGGGAGGGAAGAAAAAGGTGGAGGGCCTGCCTTAACTTATCACCACTTCCCTCCACCTTTTTCTTCCCTCCCCTTTCCCCCTCCCTGTCCCCTTCCCCTGTCCCATTTCCCCTCCCCGTCTCCCTTTGGTTCCCCCCCTTTCTCCCCCTCCCCCCCACCTCCCCTCCCCTCTTCCTCTCTCCCCCCCTTTTTCTTTTTCTTTCCCTTTCCCTCCCCCCTTTTTTCCCACCTCTCTTTTTTTCCCCCTTCCTTATCCCGTTCCCCTGCTCCGTATCTGTTCCTTAGCTTTATCCCGTCCCATCACTCACCCTCTTTAGTCTTTTCATGTCAATTATCCATTCCATTCCCAGCCAGTCAATCTGGGAGCAGCTTTTAATCACACATTGTTTTTCCTACTGGTTTCATAGCACCAAATCACCGAACTTACCAACTTTGGAAAAAACCCCTCCACTTCCTCCTTCCCTGTTTCTATACAGGATAGAGGGGCAATTGCCCCTCAGTACAAGATTCAACCATATATTAAAAAATATCCATTTAACTGGTTTAAATTTAGTGTCTCCCTTGTCCGCCGGCGAGAGGATTTGATGGTTGTGCACACAGGTCTGTGATCCATTTGAGCCTTGAACATTAGGTAAGATAGCCCTCCCATAGTTTAGTATTTACTATGTATACACACTTTATCATTCTGTATATTGTATTATATCATCATTAATTGATTGTTTATCATTGTCAGAAAGAGCATAGTGTGTAAAATACCCTCCTGAAGTTGTAGTTCGCCATGAAACATGTCGAGGTACACACATCTGGAAGTTTGAAAATCAACCTCTGGATTAACAAAACTGCATTTGTGCTCATACAACTGTTCAAAAATTCTGATACAGTACCTATATGCATTATATGTTTTCATTGTTTTTAAATTTTGTATTTAAATACAAATTTGCATTTTATCTCTTGATTATCTGATTAATACAGTACCGAGAAAGTCCCCATTCTAGTTCAATCCCCTTCCCCCATCCCCATTGACCGTACTGGGAGGTTGGTCTTGGGTACAATCCCCTCTCAACATTAGTGTAATAGTCACTGGGAAAACTGCTCCTTACATTTGTGGCCATGGGGAATACCAACCCCCCTCTCTTATAGATAGCTAAAAAGATCATTGGTGTAAATGGTTACTTATCTGAGAGGAAGGAATTGCCTATTGCCCAAGGAACCCCCAGCAACTTCTGGAAAAACACAGATTGAGAAAGGCTTGCCTAACTGAAAGTTCAGTTTAAACAAGCTAATTAATTTTCAGGTACATGAAAGCAAATGGTATGCAAACTTAAAGTTTATTTTCTTTAAAAAGCAGCCACGTACACATGACCTGTGTTAATAATTGGTGAAGGCACAGTGCCACCAGGTTAGGGTTATTGCTAGAACTAAGCCAATCACAAGTAATGTTGAAGAGTTTACTGTGGGCAGGTAAATTAATTCCCACCTATTTACTCAGACACCCATTACTTGGCCCAACTCTGCGAGAAACGGATAGTGGCCTAACCCTCTTGGGCGTCTGCAGTTTCCCTTCCTTATGACCCCTATTATAGAACTTTCTGAACTGCGAAAAGACCACATTTTCAGAACCTGGTTGGTGAGAGGCATCAAGACAGCATCCTATTTCTTAACAGGAGCTGATTGGTGTAACTGTGGAACTTGCAGACTTGCATGCAGTTCCTGAATTAAACCCTTGATGCCTCCATTAACTTTTGAATTTCCTTCATCCTCTTCCTAAACCTTAGACATTTTCTTAGAAAATTGACACCTTTTGAAGAGACCTATCAAACCACTGGGGACTTTCAATGCTCTTTGCCTTTCTCCTATCAACTCTTAGCAAATGCTCTTTCGGGGACCCCACGTTTCTCAGCAACTGGGAAGGAGACCTATGACTTACTTTGTCAGAGAGACAAAACAGCATGATTCTATGTTTTGCCCAAAAAGCCTCTATCTGCAACAAATACCAAGAGATCTCCTGTAAGCTGGTGACCAGATGATACAAGACACCTGTAGTCCTTGCCAAACTTTTTCCACATAGCAAGTCCTTGTGCTGGCATTGTGGCACCCAAATGGGTTCCCTGTCCTGCGCCCCTTTTGGTGGTCAGTCCTAGAGATCATTCTGCAGGTAACGGGTTTTGATCTGCCTGATAAACCGGAAGTGGTATTACTTTACCTTACGCCCATGTCCACCAAGGCCTGTATCCCAGGTTTTTGAAAACACATCAGCCCACCAACTTTAAAACACAGGTTTGCCAGGGTGAATGACATTCAAGGAATAGACGGTCTTACTGCGGCCCTTAGCCCTTGGCTCCGAACAAACCCAGAAATGGTTTATTGGGTGGAATTCAAATGTTTATCTAGTACCCTAACCGCCATACAGAACATAGCCTTTGATGTAGGACTTTGGTAGCCTCTCTTATCACTTTCTGGGCTGTAGGCTAAAAGTTGCGGGAGTGAGGAAGAGTTTGTGGGGTTTTTTCCCCTTTTTTTTTATCTCATCGACTTTAGGTTTCACTGGTTTGCTATACTCCCTACAAGGAGTTTGTTCCCCCCCATACCTCATGGTTCTCTGTGGCAGCAGTGGTCTCACTGCAGAGGTCTGAGCAGTACCCAGAAGTTTTTTTTTACTCTAATGCATAGAGCCTTGAGCCTTTAGAAACCCTTTAATTTTGTAAGTCATTACATATGAGCTGCAGGTAGCACTAATTATGTTTTGTTGCTTATTAAACAAGAGCAGCAGACCATGGCATAAGTGAATGAACACATTTGTCAGTTGAAGCTGATTAACCGAACTGCACCTTTTTCTAGAATCTGTTAAAAATAATACCTGGCAAGATATTTTTATTTTCTTTGACTGCAGTAGAACTCGTGGCAATCTAACACAATATGTGCTGTGAGAAGGTGCCCATTATAATCTTTCTGTAGAAAGTAAAAAATTTTTACAAAGTTTTAGATAGATGCCATTTATAATATACTTGTCCTGAAGTTAAGTGCAACCTGCTTTTCTATTTCATCCACTCAATTCAGACGTATGAGAAGTGACCTGCTGTGTATTTCAGTGGGATTGGCTAACCCTAAAAGCAGACACCACAAGGCTCCTGCGCACACCTTTACAAGTGTTTAAAGGTCCTGCTGTGTGCCTTTGCATTCATGTTTAAAAAGGTTTATTTCTTGTTGGTTATGTGTTGGAGGGAGACTATGGGGATTTTGACTGGGGGGGGGGGGGGCTGTTTTTTTTTTTTATATTGTGTTATGTTTCTAAAAAAACAACAAAATGTGTCCATTAGACTTTTTTGTATTTTTAATTATATAGAAGCTGTGGCTAAATTAAATATAGTTCCTTTAGGGAGGAGAAGAGAGCAGAGCAAGTAGTAAAACGCTAATGAGGGCTTTTTAGGAGAAATTAGCAATTATGGCAGGTTTTCTAACTTATCCGCTTGCTTTCTCCCATTGCACCTGACTGTATTAGCTTATCAGCTGAGAGAGGTTGTAAACCTCCCAAAAAAAAATAAAAAAAATAAAAACCTGAAAGACAAAGGCATAATGAGCTAGTGCCTGCACACCGCTGACACGGTCGACATGTTAACCCCTCTTCCTTACAGGTTTGTGCCCTCTGGCCATCTGATTGGCCGGAGTTGAGATGACATCACTCCCACATATGCACACAGGAGCTGCCTGTCAGGAAAGGAATCACCATTCAGCAGCAATAGATCGCCGGATGCAGAGCAGGTGTGTCACCACGCCCATCTCCCCAGCCCTGGCCCTATATAAGATGCTCTTCCGGTGTGCTCAGTGCTGGTTTATCGTCAGCTCCTGTACCCGTGACCTGTCCGTTTACCTGTGTTCCTGTTTTGACTCGGCTTGCTTCTTTGACCTGTCTGCATCTTCTCCCTTGATCGACCTTGGCTTGCCTGACCACTCTTTGCTCTGACACCCCTGCTGGATCACCTGTGTACCGACCTTGGCTTGGATCTCACGGACTCTCTCTTGTCTTGCCCCTTTGCTACCTTCCACTTGGCTCATTACTTCCGGACTGATTAACCGTGTATGACCCTCGGCCTGGCATTTACCTTGTGTCTTTTTCCACTGAGCACCTTTAGATCTCCTGGAAGCGGTCCTGGGTGTCCATACCATACCATCCATCCATCCGGATTTCACCAGCATCCAGTGCTCCTTGGGACGTGTCATCTCCTGTCTCACCTCCAGGGGTGATCCGCACCGAGCTGCAAGGGAAGCCCTCTCAGCACTTCGGCCTCAACCAAGGTACCTGACACTGCCATTCACAGCACAGGGCTCTGAAAAAACGCCACGGGCGGCCGTTCCTTCAGAGAGCATGCGCCAGTGATGTCACTGGCTGCATGCAAAGTAAATATCTCCTAAACAGTGCATGTTTAGGAGATATTTACAGTACCTATAGGTAAGCCTTATCATAGGCTTAGCTAAAGGTAAAAGTTACAGAGGGAGCTTTACTTCCTCTTGAATGGATGTAGGTATTCTTAGGCCCCGTTTATAATTCCCGCTCACGTTTTTGTGTGGGCAATTTTCACAGCATTCTGCGTGTTGCGCATAGGGCAGCCCATTCACTTTAATAGGCTGTCTTATGCATGTTTGTCGTGACAAAGAAGCTCCGGGACCAAATTTTGGCCTTGAGCCAGGAGCATTTTAACATGCACATTTTGCCAATTGTGAAAAAATCGCCTTTTGGGCACCATTATGGATTTTAACATGATTTGGAATCATGGGCAGAATCAGCGTGATTCCAAATTGCCTAATATGAATGGGGCCTGAAAGTGAGCACAGATCATAGATGATGTCTCTAAAACCCGTAGCTTTCAGCCATTTTTTTTCTAGTAACAGTTGTTGTTATTTAACACCCCATTAACCATTATCAGCTCTCTGTTTATTTCTTCCTTGCAGTCTTCCCTTTCATTTTTGATCTTTAGTTTTTGCCTTTTTTTTATAGCACTGTATTACCAAAAGTGCCTTTATTTCATTTTATAGCGTTGTATTACCAAAAGTGCCTTTATTTCATTTTATAGCATTGTATTACCAAAAGTGCCTTTATTTCATTTTATACAGTAGTGTTGTATTACCAAAAGTGCCTTTTCTTCATTTTATACAGTAGTGTTTTTATTACCAAAAGTGCCTTTATTTCATTTTAGAGAATTGTATTGCAAAAAGTGCCTTTATTTCATTTTATAGTGTTGTACTACCAAAACTTCCTTTATTTCATTTTATAGCATGTATTAACAAAAGTGCATTTTATTTAATTTTATAGCGTTGTATTACCAAAAGTGCCTTTATTTCATATGTAAATAACTTCATAACCTTAGCCTCCTTTATACCAGAGTCAAAATTGTTTTGTGGCGTTATATAAGGGGCAAATCACAGAATATACTTTTAATAAATTATAATCTACCCTAGTTCTCAGATAGAAGTATACCGTTGTTGTTACCATACAGTTGCGCCCTTTCACATCATAGAGCACTGCGCATGAATTTAACATTGGTGTACAGCCCTAATAAAAACTTGCCATTGATCTCACATGTTATTACTAAGTTACATTGGTTTAACAATGTCAAAATACTCCCCCCCCCCCCAACACCACACCCACCCTCGCCCCTCCACTTTCCTATTATGTTTGGTTTATGATGGAACAAAGGCTGGCAACCCTCTCTAGATAGCAACTTCCATTTCTGCACTCTCTGTGCTGTATTAGGTATGGTCACTGGCATTCAAGTGCGACTATCAGAGCAGGGAGGAAAGAGGTGCACTATGGCATTGTCTTGTTGTTCGCCAGAAGACCTTATCCCAACAATATCTGCATTGTGCCTCTCCTGCCCTGCTCCAGAAGCTACACAGTAACCACCTGAGGCAAGTATGCACATACACGTTGGCTTTTTTGACTGTTGTTTACCTGCAACAATAAAACAATGTTTTAGCCTACTTCCATGTCACCAGCCTTTCTCCCTTTTTTGCATGTTATGCACATTTAGGGACCCAAAAACTACAACAATGCCGGAGGAAACTGTGACTATGCTTGCCTATCCTGCATCTTCTTACTATCCCTTAGCAGTACAGCACAGTCATTGTGGTTTACTGTTCCCATCTGCATGCAAGAATTTCAGTCTGCTCACAGTGGTTGAAAACAATAAAATCTCCTATTAGATAATCCTTTTTCTTAGCAGTACTTTGTTAAGCAAGAAAATGTAGCACTTAACTCAATATCATGTATTTTTCTAAAGTGTTGTTTATCATAAAAATGAATTTTCTAAATACGGTATTTATTTTAATCTTTTTTTCATCCTTTGCTGTCTTTCTTCCTACCTACATACATTCACTCCAGCAATGGCTACATGGCAAGCAGGTTTCCTGATGGGAACAACAAAAACCTACTTGCCATGTAGCCCGTTGCTGGAGATGTATGGTCCATAAAAGATGCATGGTCCAGAAGACAAACAAAATGTTACCACACTGACGCTGGAGAAAAAGAGGGCACTGCTGAACAAGTGGGTCCTGGGGTAGGGTGAACCGTAAGAGACACCAAGCACAATGGTTGAGGATGGTAATAGCTGCAGGGAATCAGAGCAGGGCACTGCCGGCGCGACTGGATGCCGTCACTGAGGTGCCCTGGGCAGAGGTGCGGTACCTGGAAGGGAAGAAGCCACTCAACCAGTGCGGCGCGACTTGCACGGACTTCATAAAATGAATGTCAATGCAAGTCGCCCCAAAGTAGTACAGGACCCCTTTTCTAAGTCGGAGCGACTTGTGTCGCTCCTATTAGAACCGGTCCTGTACTACTCAATGGACCGTGACGGTGCACGACTTGCCAGGCTGACCAAGTCGCCTGACAAGTCGTATTAGTGTGAACCGGCACTAAAGCTTCATGAGCAGAGAGCTAGTGACTGTCACTCACAGCTGTCTGCTCTGCCCCTCACCGCTCATTGGAGCGCTGGGCTGTGGAGGGGGCTCAGACTCTCAGTTCAGTGGCTCACTGAGAGTTTAAGCCAGGTGCCAGTCCAGGGTTGTGGGCGGATACAGACCAAATTGTCGCGAACTTGCCCAACCCTGGATCAGCATTGTGATGTCAGCTTCAGCCCGCTGTCTGCTGAAAATGGGTCACAGGAGTGCAGAACCAACTGCACTCCTATGATTTACAGGAGAAGTACAGCCAAATGAGCTTTGGCTGTGCTTCTCCTTTAATGTTGATTTAGAGAATTTATTTCTGCTTTAATGATGGGGTTTCCATCTATTTTATCTGCACTGGTTTGATGAATGACCACTAGAGGACGAGCCTTACAACATATATCTACTTATTTCTATTTAATTTCAGGTACTGTGCTTATATAGCGCCGTCAATTTACGCAACGCTTTACAAATATTTTAATATATGCTTTAATATATAGCTTTCAATCTAAGGTCCTTAACTCACATTCATATATACACATACTAGGGCTTATTAAAACAGGAGCCAGTTAACCTACCAGCATGTCTTTGGAGGAAGGAAGGAACCTGGAGGAAAATCACACAGGCACAGAGAGAACATGCAAACTCCATGCAGGTAGTGACATGGTTGGCATTCAAACCAACAGCCCTAGCACTGCTAGCCAGAAGTGCTAACCACTTAGCCACTGTGCTGCCCAAAAATATGGCAGAACAACTATGTAAAAAAGTAAAAGTCATGTCAAAAACTGCTTTCAAAGTAAACATCCCCATAGTTATTAAAAATACAGTAGGCATTCACTAAATATTCACTTCCTTTTCATGGGTAAATAATTAACATCAAATAGGCATCTTGTCAACTATATATAGATATAAAGGTAATTTATCTGTTCGATGTCGGTGCTGCGGTAAAGAATGCATAAATAATAGCACAAAAGAAATTATGTACTTTTCCACCTCATCCACACTCCAGACGCATAAAGATGCAAGCTAATGTGCTTCCTTGTTGTAAATTTAATTGGAAGAAATTATACATAACTAAGGCTAAGTAAAACAAATGACACCTTCACTCCGACCTTAATGTACATTTTGGAAGCCTGATTATTTTATGGCATATCTTTTATTTACTCCTTGACAGATAATTGATGTTTTTAAATGAGTCAAAGAATAAAAAGTCTATAAATGCAGCAGTGAATATATTAATTCACACATACGGACAACTTAAGCAGACATTTGCTTACACAGCAATATTTTTTTTTACAATGAGAACACTGCAAACCAAACAACATGTCAAAGAAAGAGAATATATTTCATCATGTTACAAAGCAGAAATCTTTGTGAGCATAAACTTATCAAAATGATTTACCCAAAGGAGCACTCTGTCCTAGACAAAACAGTTTTTATGAATTTAAATGGTGGGGTTGTTTACATCTCTAAATACAACCCAATAAAATTTTTGTCATGGTTTTTTAAGCTAAGAGGGTTTTTATATGCAATGAGAAGATCTCCTGAACCCATAGATGGCAGCCATTGTCCAACCAAAATGTTTTGTGGTTTGAGTGGAGTGGGGAAAGGTTGAAATTTCTGTCAGGTGGAACTATGAAAAAAAAAATCATATATGATTATGGCGTGAGGCTTTAGTAGCATACGGGGCATAAGCCATGCAGGCTTTCTAAAGAGACCATAAGTTTTGCCAGAGTGGTTCGTTCAGCATCTGGTGATACAAGTACAGCTCTCCTAGCACCCTTTTTTAAGGAGTTAATCACCGGATCAGTTGTATTGGCACCTGAATTAGGTGAACCACACTCTCCAGATTCTCTGCCCAGTCTCCCAGGAGGATGTTCATGCCATTTATATTTGGGTATTCGTTCAAAAGTCGCTCCCAAAGATACCATCCTGGGCCACGCCTGTCCTTGAGGATGGATTTTCTATATCTTGTTGACTATGCTATGCGGACAGGACTTAACCACCATACCCAAGAAGAGGCAGGAGTCAACACACGCTGGTACCTAAACATTACTTTATAGTGTAGAAATTGAATAATATCAATATCATATGAGCTTATAGACCACAGAATTCCGGTGGAGCACTTCCCTGGGAGGAGGTATCCAAATTATTGTGTGGATCTGAGATGCCCAAAGTCCTTCCAGTTCATATAGCTGATGGTGGGAAACAGTTCAAGAGGCTGGTAGAAGAGAAACCTTGTATGGAAAAACCTACTCTTTCCCTCCTCGTTAGGTACCTCATCCTAATACTGCTCATATAATAAACATGATTCTGTTCCTGATCAACTCCCACACTGCAGATACATCGAATTATGTAGAAACTGCTTTTTAAACACTTCTGTGTCTCTCAAATCTCGCAGGATTTACATATCCAATAGAAGATGCTGGCCTACACAGGATGGTTGCCAGGACCGCCTAATTGGGGACAAATTAGCACCCAATGTTTTTTTGCCACCCTGAAGAAGAGGCATAGTGCCACCTTCAGGTTGGTGGACAAACTGCAGCCCAACACTTGCCTACATACAGTTTATCATTAGCATTGGAGCCAAAGTCCAGCTAGAAAGAAAATACTAATATACAGTTGTGCTCATAAGTTTACATACCCTTGCAGAATTTATGATTTCTTGGCCATTTTTCCGAGAATATAAATGATAACACAAAAACTTTTCTTTTACACATGGCTAGTGTTTGGCTGAAGCCATTTATTATCAATCAATTGTGTTTACTCTTTTTAAATCATAATGACAGCAGAAACTAGCGAAATAACCCTGATCAAAAGTTTACATACCCTGGTGATTTTGACCTGATAACATGCACTCAAGTTGACACAAAGGGCTTTGAATGGCTATTAAACGTAACCATCCTCATCTGTGATCTGTTTGGTTGTAATTAGTGTGTGTGTATAAAAGGTCAATGAGTTTCTGGACTCCTGACAGACCCTTGCATCTTCCATCCAGTTCTGCACTGATGTTTCTGGATTCATGGGGAAGCAAAAGAATTGTCAAAGGATCTGCGGGAAAAGGTAGTTGAACTGTATAAAACAGGAAAGGGGTATAAAAAGATATCCAAGGAATTGAGAATTCCAGTCAGTGTTTAACCACTTGCCGACCGCCGCAAGTACATATACTGCGGCGGTCAGCCCCTCACAGGCAAAGTGACGTATATATACGTCACTAGCCTGTGAGGATCTGGGGAGCGAGCACGCGCTGCCGCCGGCGCGCTCCTGCTCCCGCGTGGTCACGGACTCCCCCGCGCGTGTGACCGGCGGACCCGATGTCCGCCGGTCACTCGCGATCGTCGGTGGAGAGGGAGAAAGGCAGGCGGCTAGTGTAAACAAGCCACCTGTCATTCTCCCCTGTGTATAAACATTGATCATACGGTTCTACTATGTAGGATCGTTGATCATTGTTCCTACAGCTCAAGCCACAGCCAATCACAGTTAGAATCACGCCCCTAGGGACACACACAGCCCCTTCCTCTCAAATAAAGTTAACCTCTTCACTACCAGTGTAATTTTACAGTAACAGTGCATATGTATAGCACTGATTACTGTAGAAATGTCACTGGTAACCCCAAAAGTGTCAAAGATGTCAGTCAAGGGTCCGATCTGTCCGCCGCAATGTCGCAGTACCGCCAAAAAAATCGCAGATCGCCGCCATTATGCGTTAAAAAAAAAAACAACAAAAATGACAAAAAATCTTTCCCTTTGTTAGTAAACGCGATAACTTTTGCGCAAACCAATCAAAATACGCTTTTTGCAATTTTTTTTACCAAACATATGTAGCATAAAACAAATTGGCCGAAAATGTTAAAAAAATTTGATTTTTACATTTTTATTTTGGGGAATTTCATATAAAAAAATGTGAAAAATATTGTTATTTTTGCAAAATTGACGCTCTTTTCTTGTTTATAGCGCATGATTAAAAAATCGCACAGGTGATCAAATACCACTAAAAGAAAGCTCTGTTTGTGGGAAAAAAAGGACATCAAATTTGTTTAGGTACAGCGTCGCACGACCGCGCAATTGTCTGTTAAATTCACGCAGTGCCGAATCGCAAAATACCCCCTGGTCAGGAAGGGGGTAAAATCTTCTGGGGCTTAAGTGGTTAAACTCTAATCAAGAAATGGAAAATGAGGGTTTATGTTGAAACCAAACCACGGTCAGGTAGACCAACTAAGATTTCAGCCATAAGTGCCAGGAAAATTGTTCGGGATGCTAAGAAAAAAACAGCAAATAACTTTAGGTGAAATACAGGACTCTCTGAAAACATGTGGTGTGGCTGTTTCAAGATGCACAATAAGGATGCACTTTAAGAAAGATGGGCTGCATGGTCGAGTCACCATAAGAAAGCCATTACTACACAAATGCCACAAAGTATCCAGCTTACAATACGCCAAACAGCACAGAGACAAGCCTCAAACCTTCTGACACAAAGTCATTTGGAGTGATGAGACCAAAATTGAGCTTTCTGGCCACAACCATAAACGCTACATTTGGAGAGGAGTCAACAAGGCCTGTGATGAAAGGTACACCATTTCTACTGTGAAACACAGAGGTGGATCGCTGATGTTTTGGGGGATGAGTGAGCTACAAAGGCACAGGAAATTTGGTCAGAATTGATGGCAAGATGAATGCAGTATGTTATCAAAAAATACTGGAGGAAAATTTGCATTCATCAGCTTGGAAGCTGCACATGGGATGTACTTAGACATTCCAATATGACAATGATCCTAAACACAAGGCCAAGTGGACCTGTCATTAGCTACAGCAGAATAAAGTGAAGGTTCTGGAGTGGCCATCTCAGTCTCCTGACCTCAATATCGTTGAGCAGCTCTGGGGAGATCTCAAACATGTAGTGAATGCAAGACAGCCCAATAATTTACAGGAACTGGGGTTTTTTTTTTCCCAAGAAGAATGGACAGCTTTAGAATCTGAGAAGATAAAGAGCCTCATTCACAAATACCACAAAAGACTTCAAGCCGTCATTGATGTTAAAGGGGACAATAGACGGCATTAACTGGGGTATGTAAACTTTTCATCAGGGTCATTTGTGTAGTTTCTTTTGTCATTATGATTTTAAAAGAGTAAACACAGTTGATTGATAATAAAGGGCTTTAGCCAAACACTAACCATGAATGAAAGAAAAGAAGAAGAAATCATAAATTCTGTCAGGGTATGTAAACTTTTGAGCACAACTGTATGCAAGCCATAGGCTTACCTTCTCCCCAAAAAAATTCTTATAATCCTAAAACCCAGTTTTGGAAGCTTTATTGTCTCCTTTCTGCCTGTGAAGGGTCACTTCTGTGCAGCATAACCAGCCACTGCTCACATCTCCGTATGGAGAACAGCTTACAGTCTTCCTCTAGGTTACTTACAGTCAGGGCCGGTTTTAGATAAAGTGTGGCCCTGGGCAAACCTAAAAGTGGGGCCCCAAATTTTTTTAAAATATAGGCGCATTTAATCAAATTTAGCCAAATAAAACATACAACTACATGAAAATATGCTTTAATTAAATAACATTAAATAGAATAAATAAGAAATCAAGTGAGCTTTGCACCTTCACAAATCAGATCACCCTAATTCCTGCACCTTCACGCCTCAGACCACCCCAATTTCTGCACCTTCACACCTCAGACCACCCCAATTTCTGCACCTTCAGACCTCAGACCACCCCAATTTCTGCACCTTCAGACCTCAGACCACCCCAATTGCTGCACCTTCACACCTCAGACCACCCCAATTGCTGCACCTTCACACCTCAGACCACCCCAATTGCTGCACCTTCACACCTCAGACCACCCCAATTTCTGCACCTTCACACCTCAGACCACCCCAATTTCTGCACCTTCACACCTCAGACCACCCCAATTCCTGCACCTTCACACCTCAGGCCACCCCAATTTCTGCACCTTCACACCTCAGGTCACCCCAATTTCTGCACCTTCACACCACAGACCACCCCAATTTCTGCACCTTCACACCTCAGGTCACCCCAATTCCTGCACCTTCACACCTCAGATCAGCCCCTGGCAGGCTGGCACTGGCAGCAAATATTTTATTCAAATCAGGATTTCTTCAGCAAATAGGCTGGCATCAGAGTCAGACAATTACCAAAACCAATGTCATCATGACACATGATCAAAAAAATGAGGAAAAATAAGGAATTCTTCTGCAAATAGCCTGGCAGTGACATCATCAGATCAGACAAGGCACTGGCAGGCATTTTACTAGACAAGTACTATGCCTGGCTGCCAGTGCCAGGCCAGCCTATTTGCAAAAGAAATCCTAAATTGAATTAAATTGTTGCTGCCAGTGCCAGTATATTTGCAGAAGAAATCCTGATTTCTTTGAATAAAATTGTTGCTGCCAGTGCTAGCCCAGCCTATCTGCAAAATAAATCCCTAAGTAGAAGTCACTCCTCTCTCCAGTCCTCCACTTACCTTGGGTGTGCTGTGCGGTGTGGCTGCAGAGTGTTCCCGCTGGACATAGTACAGGACATGATACAGGAGATGGTCAGAGACTGCAAACATGATACAAGAGATGGTCAGAGACTACGGACATGATACAGGAGATGGTCAGAGACTGAGGACATGATACAGGAGATGGTCAGAGACTGAGGACATGATACAGGAGATGGTCAGAGACTGAGGACATGATACAGGAGATGGTCAGGGACTGAGGGCATGATACAGGAGATGGTCAGAGACTGAGGGCATGATACAGGAGATGGTCAGAGACTGAGGGCATGATACAGGAGATGGTCAGAGACTGAGGACATGATACAGGAGATGGTCAGAGACTGAGGACATGAAACAGGAGATGGTCAGAGACTGAGGGCATGATACAGGAGATGGTCAGAGACTGAGGGCATGATACAGGAGATGGTCAGAGACTGAGGGCATGATACAGGAGATGGTCAGAGACTGAGGGCATGATACAGGAGATGGTCAGAGACTGAGGGCATGATACAGGAGATGGTCAGAGACTGAGGGCATGATACAGGAGATGGTCAGAGACTGAGGGCATGATACAGGAGATGGTCAGAGACTGAGGGCATGATACAGGAGATGGTCAGAGACTGAGGGCATGATACAGGAGATGGTCAGAGACTGAGGACATGATACAGGAGATGGTCAGAGACTGAGGACATGATACAGGAGATGGTCAGAGACTGAGGGCATGATACAGGAGATGGTCAGAGACTGAGGACATGATACAGGAGATGGTCAGAGACTGAGGACATGATACAGGAGATGGTCAGAGACTGAGGACATGATACAGGAGATGGTCAGAGACTGAGGGCATGATACAGGAGATGGTCAGAGACTGAGGGCATGATACAGGAGATGGTCAGAGACTGAGGGCATGATACAGGAGATGGTCAGAGACTGAGGGCATGATACAGGAGATGGTCAGAGACTGAGGGCATGATACAGGAGATGGTCAGAGACTGAGGGCATGATACAGGAGATGGTCAGAGACTGAGGGCATGATACAGGAGATGGTCAGAGACTGAGGGCATGATACAGGAGATGGTCAGAGACTGAGGACATGATACAGGAGATGGTCAGAGACTGAGGACATGATACAGGAGATGGTCAGAGACTGAGGACATGATACAGGAGATGGTCAGAGACTGAGGGCATGATACAGGAGATGGTCAGAGACTGAGGGCATGATACAGGAGATGGTCAGAGACTGAGGACATGATACAGGAGATGGTCAGAGACTGAGGACATGATACAGGAGATGGTCAGAGACTGAGGACATGATACAGGAGATGGTCAGAGACTGAGGGCATGATACAGGAGATGGTCAGAGACTGAGGGCATGATACAGGAGATGGTCAGAGACTGAGGGCATGATACAGGAGATGGTCAGAGACTGAGGGCATGATACAGGAGATGGTCAGAGACTGAGGGCATGATACAGGAGATGGTCAGAGACTGAGGGCATGATACAGGAGATGGTCAGAGACTGAGGGCATGATACAGGAGATGGTCAGAGACTGAGGGCATGATACAGGAGATGGTCAGAGACTGAGGGCATGATACAGGAGATGGTCAGAGACTGAGGACATGATACAGGAGATGGTCAGAGACTGAGGACATGATACAGGAGATGGTCAGAGACTGAGGGCATGATACAGGAGATGGTCAGAGACTGAGGGCATGATACAGGAGATGGTCAGAGACTGAGGGCATGATACAGGAGATGGTCAGAGACTGAGGGCATGATACAGGAGATGGTCAGAGACTGAGGACATGATACAGGAGATGGTCAGAGACTGAGGACATGATACAAGAGATGGTCAGAGACTACAGACATGATACAGTAGATGGTCAGAGAGTGCAGACGTGATACAAGAGATGGTCAGAGACTGCAGACGTGATACAGTAGATGGTCAGAGAGTGCAGACGTGATACAGTAGATGGTCAGAGACTGCAGACATGATACAGGAGATGGTCAGAGACTGCAGACGTGATACAAGAGCTGGTCAGAGACTGCAGACGTGATACAAGCGATGGTCAGAGACTGCAGACGTGATACAAGCGATGGTCAGAGACTGCAGACGTGATACAAGAGATGGTCAGAGACTGCAGACATAGTACAGGAGATGGTCCAGAGACTGCGGATGTGATACAAGAGAAGGTCAGAGACTGCAGACATGATAGAAGATAGAAGGACACTAGGGGGGCTGGAGAGCACAGGGAAAGCAGATAGCACTGGAGGAGCTGAAGGGCAAGGGGGGGGGGAACTGGAGAGAATTAAGGGGGGGGTTTGGAAAGCATTGCAGGGGGGTTGGAAGGCGCAGGGTGTGGATAGCACTGGGGGGGGGTGGTGGGCAGGGAAAACCAGGGGGATGGAAAGCATGGGGGGGGGGACTGGAAATCACTTAGGGGGGAGCCAGGGAGCACAGGGGGGTGGAGAGCACTGGGGGAGCCAGAGAGCATAGGGGGAGATGAAAAACACTGTGGGGACTTGAAGAGCACGGGGGGGCTAAAGAGTACAGGGGGTTTAAGAGCACTGGGGGAGGGGGGCTAAGATCACTGGGGAGGGGGGCTACGATCACTGGGGAGGGGGGCTACGATCACTGGGGAGGGGGGCTACGATCACTGGGGGGGGCGCTAAGATCACGGGGGGGGGCTAAGATCACTGGGGGGGGGCAGTAAAAGAAGTTGAATAGGAGGGGGATGGGACAGCTCAGCTGCATATAGAGAAATTGATATTTCCATATCTCTCCTGCAGCCGCAGAATGCCTGCAGAAGGGAGGAGAAGAATCCATCCATCCAGCGGCATAAGGAGACATCAAATCCTCTCTATATGCAGCCGAGCCGAGCCGCCCCACCCCCCTCCTATTCAGCACAGGCTGCAGTGGCAGTCACTTACCTTCTCTCCCCGCAGCCGCCCCCCCCGCGAGCAGCCCGAAGTCGGGCTGAAGGAGCTCCCATCTACAGCGGCTTCAGTGATCATCGGCGGCCGCGCGGGAAGGAACACACAGACACACACTGACTACTTGACTTCCGGACCGGCTCCGCGGCCAATCAGCCTTCTGCTCAGGGGGGGGTGTGACCCACACCCCCCCTGAACAGAAGGCTGATTGGCCGCGGAGCCGGTGTAGCTGGCAAGTACACCGGCCGGCGGCCGCCCGCAGTGAGGGAATGTCTTCTAGTGTCTGTGAGGGAATCTGATGACTCTGAGCGCCGCGGCCCACCGGGACACTGCCCGGTCCGGCCCTGGCTGACAGTGACACGGGGCCCCTGGACATTCGGGGCCCTGGGCATTTTCCCAGTTTGCCCCCCCCTAACGCCGGCCCTGCTTACAGTATATTAGGTAATGGTGATGTGTTTTTGTCACACCTTCAGTCGGCAGGTGGGATCTGCAGAGCATCTGGTCCCAACCCACTGAAATACATTGATAGGTAGCTATGCCAATCTGTTAACTTCTCTAGGCACTGACTATATACAGTTTATGCCCACAGCATCACTACTTTCTCAGGGGTTCATGGTAATTGAAGTTTTATTGTGCACCAAAAAAAAACACATCAGATATGATATGTGGCACCTCTATGGATCATTTTGCAGGTTCCCAGCCAGGATATAGTATCATCCGTAAGTAATGATGTCACCAGAAATCAAAATAAGGCCTCATTTACATGGAAGTATGCGCCTACATGGGATGCACAGGTGATCCAATACTTTATGTTTGCTTACAAGTAGATCCAATACTTTATGCTTGCTTTCACACTTGTGTAGCGTGCACAATGTTATGTGCATTTACGAAAAGTGCAAAAACTCTTGTCACACTAGCAGTGTCATTCATTGTTAATGGTACCCCAAATGCTGCAAACATGACATACCACTTTGTACTTTGTACTTTTGCATTTTGCACTTTGTCTGCACAGTGAAAAAAACACTCAAAGCTCAAAAAGATACTTGAGCTTGTCACATTAAGGGGAGCCCTTTGAAATGAATTGCTGACCTATGTGCAAGGCATGACAAAATGAGTGAAAACGCCCTTATATGAAACACAATGCAGTAGTGTGAATTGGATCTGAATGCTTTTCTCTTATTTCCTCTTGTATCTTCAGGACAAAAACTGAAGACAAAATCTCCCCAGTTGGACACAGAAAGAAAAAAAAAATGATTTGATAGGGATTGTAACCCTTCCAATCTTTACACAAAACTAAAACAAAAGAGGTCTTCATTAACCCTTTTTTTGAAAGCTTCGTGGTACATTTGTATAATTATAGAACAGAATAAAAGTCTAAATGACTGAATAATCCTTCCGTTCACCTATTTTAGGATTGCAGAACTGGATTTACAACAAATTGTGCATGTCGTTTATATTTTCTCTAACTATGTAAGTGCATGACACAACTGTAGTATTTAGAGTAAGCCAGCCAATTAGTTTTTCTTTCAGACATGTCTCCGCTGACATCCGCTGCTCCATAGGGCTGCATGGAGCCTCCGATCGGGTCCCCCTGAAAAACTAATAAAAATCCATTCACCCATTCACCTGCACATGGAAGCACATGCTTGTAACATGGTTGATGATTAAAAGAGGCACAACTAAAAATGCAAGCATCCTGGTTAGAGCTGCCCACAGACCATCCTCTTCACCGCCGCCTCTCACCCCCATCAGTCTGCAGTCGTGACCGGGAAGACTACCCTGCAGTAGAGCGATCTGAAAGCGAGGCTTGAAGCACTCGTGGAGCGCAGTGTGGAAGAGATGACATTGATGGCAGTGCAGAGGATGGTCTATGTGGACAGCTTCACCCCAGATGCCTGTATACTTAGATGTGCCTCTTTTAATCATCAGCGACGTGAGTTGCTAAATGTTGTACCTCCATTAAATGTAACCATATTGCTACACTTAGAGGCACCTTTCTTCTCTTTTATACTCAGTTGTGAGATGACGCTTACTTGTATATCAAGACATCGCTCGTTTATCAAGTCAAAATTTATAAAAAAAGCTCTCAAACCAGGTTACTCTCAATCCAAGATTCTACTGTCTACAATTTTGCCTTACTGCACATACATACAGTTGACACTGCAGTTCTAATAAGGCAGTTCAACCTCTTGCTTTAACAGTTTGGCGTACTATGTCAGTTCTCTGTCTCCAAACTCAACAGTGGACAGTGAATTGGCATCATCACCTTTGTTCAGTGATCAGGGAGGTAATCTAGCAAGAACCAGACTCAAGAAGGCGTATTGATAAACTATGAAGTAACAGAGTGATCTTACTAACAGAGGTGTGTGCATTACAATAGAAACTGACCAAAATGACAAATTATTTTGCCAAGGGTCAGTGCCGGGACAAGGTCATCTGGTGCCCAGGGCGAAGATGGCAAACTGCGCCCCCCCCCGCCCCCCGGGTATGAAGAAAAAGTCAGTGTAATTTCAAAACCAATATTTCCCATAGATGCCAATGTTAAAAACAAGGAGCAGTGCCATGTCAAGCTGACCAAGATTTCCTATAGATGCCAATGTTAGACAGGGAGCAGTGCCATGTCAAGCTGTCCAAGATTTCCCATAGACGCCAATGTTAGACAGGGAGCAGTGCCATGTCAAGCTGACTGAGATTTCCCATAGACGCCAATGTTAAAAACCGGCAGCAGTGCTATGTCAAGTTGACCAAGATTTCCTATAGTCGCCAATGTTAAAAACCGGGAGTAGTGCCATGCCAAGCCGACCAAGCTTTGTCCGTACTCGTGAGTGCATGTAAAACGGGGTATGCCTGTATTTTAAATATCATTGGTAATTATTTAACCTCACCTCTCCTCTGCCCTCCAACCTCTCCCCCCGAGTTTGCTGATTAATCAGTAGATGCCCCTCTGCTTACTTTTGAGATTCGCTGCCTGGTTGGTTCCTCCTCTTCAGTCACAGTTCACTCGCTGCCTGGCTGCTCTCTATGATCCTCTCCCAGCCCACCTCCCAGCCAGCCTCTTGGAGATGTCACGCAGTGCCGGGACTCAGAAGCACCTGTCAGGCGGCGATTACTCCGCGGCTCTGCCTGACAGGGAAGTGGAGGCCGGTCCTAGGCTTGTGCCAGGTGCAGGAGCGCACTCGGCACATCCAGCATTGTAGCGCGGCCGGCGGAAGTCACAAACTTTTGCCCAGAAAACTTTTGCCCAGAAAACTTTTGCCCAGAAAACACTGCCAGTACTTCACCTGCGCCCCCCCCCCCCCCGCCACCCTCCCGGGCACCCGTCCCTTCCGCCCACCCCTTGTACCGGCCCTGCCAAGGGTACACCTACATAGATTTCAGCAGCGTATTTAGTTTTTGCTCGTATTTCCACTTTAGTTTTTCAGCAAATGTAACAGGAATTTGTAAATTAAAAATGTATTTAAAGACTGTCTCAAAAATAGGATTTACAGAGCCATAGCTGATTCCTTTAAGTGATGCTTCAGATCTAACCATTGGTTGTGATAATCAGGCCATCTTTTGAGCCCCTAGGAGGGCGTTAATTCACACCTTTGTTGGAAGCTGTGGGTTTTGATGGGCAATCTGTTTAAGGCTGGTTCTCAGGGATATAGCTTCCAATCAATGGGAAGCTTCTTTCTCTATGTAGGGTGAGCCATTTAGATTTGTCTCAAAATGTGAAATAGATATAATAGATTGACATTTTGATGCATGCTCGATGTATGCTTTGATCACATTGAGGAGAAAATGTGAAACAGTGGGGTCAAATTTTTATAATCTATTAAATTAATTTCTAAGAGTGTGTGTGTTTTTCATTTGAGAAAGTCCATTGACTCCTAAAATTGAATGTTAAATGTAAACATATTTTTAAATACTTTCAAACGACATTTGTCAAATCATCAAATGTACCGTTGAGAAATTTCATATAAATGTTCGTATGAAAGTTCATTTGAAAATCTACTAGTGTATGGAAATGAGGGGAGAGGGTTTTTTAAATAAACAAGATCTAGGGGTGTGGTGGCAGCATGAGCATGTGACTGTGTAATTGTTGAGCTCCGCGAAAACCCGCTTCAATTTTACAGCCTTTCAGGGGAGAACTCTGCACCCAGAAATGCCCACCAAACGGAAACAATCCCCCCAGCCACAGCAGACACCTCAACATCGCTCCAGCTGCACTGGCATTGCTTCCTCGCCTCACTTCACCATGTTTTTCAGACAGCCACGGACGCTTGTTGGAGGGAGTGTGGACACCGGAACACTTTTTTACACTTTTGGTGAGAATGCCCTAGGCTGCAACCTTACTGGCAAGATATTAGGGCCTAAATTAAAGTGATCTTGGACATGGAGATGCCTAATTCACCATTAGAGCTTTTACTTCATGTGCCCTCCATTCCTCTCAACCATTACCGCAAGTTAGTCCTGCTTCACCCCCAAAACACGGCAAGGCGATTGATTCCCATTTATTGGAAGAAGGGGTGTCATGATAAGTTTTATAGCATCTGGGCCACTTAGATACATTATACCACTAAAACCCTGCCAGATTCTCAACCCGATGTGTCCGGGCCTACCCTGCCTCCGACATGGCTGAGGCTATTTAGTGCCCTTCTTATCATCTCATGGGCCTAGAGATGGTATTATTGGATTATATGTAGCCCCCTACAAGGTAGGTGCTAGGTAAAGTATAGTGGGCCTTGTCTGCTTAACGGAATTAGAAAGTGGAAAAGGAAGAAATAGGGACTTTATTGGCACCGGTATTAAAAAGTATATATTTTATTGAAAAAATCACAAAGAAGTATATTTGAAAAGAGACATGACAGAAATATACAAAAATTCACGTATATTTAACATACAGTAAAATAACATACAGTAAAATTCGGCGGTAAAGCCTCAAAACCATGTGCAAATGAGATCGAACAACCTACTAGGTAGATAGGGTTGTAACAACAATCGCATATATCACAGAGTAACCTGTATTCATAAGATGGCCAAAGAGAGGGATGATAGCCATCTCCAAAGGTCGTCTATACAGTATGAGTGATCAGATGTTGAGTTAAATCCCAGTTGCCCTACATGTTTCGCTTAACATAGTAAGCTTCTTCTGGAGCACGTGGTATAAGCAAACATCTGTATAATGACAAAACAATGATAATAAATATCCTAATATGTACATATACAAATAGGCCTAAACATATGCATAGAAGTTGTTATATAGCCATACATCTGGGTGAAGATGTCAATCGACCAAACATATGATTACATTCTGAGGCTGAGTTAAATGCCCTTGTCGTGTCACAGGGAGGGGGGGGGGGGAGGAAAAGGAGAAGGGGGTGAGGATGGCAGGGACGGGAAAGCCTGGGTTGGGGAGGGAAAAGTGGAGGGGAGGGAGGGGAGGGAGGGGAGGGAGGGGAAGGGGACATGAGGGGGGGGGGGAGGAAAAAGGGAATGGAGAAACAGGGAGGGGGAGCCGAGAGGGGTGTGAGTGGCCCTGAGTAGGTGACGTGCGAGCCAGACCCACGAACCCGTGTGGAGACAGATGCAGGGACCAGGGCTGCATACTATATTAAAATGGGGTATTCTAGTAAAAAGACACCAAAACTGCACATATTGACAGATATACATACCTGAAAGGAAATTCAGGTTGTGGAACTTTGTAGTAAGCTGAGCCAGGTAGGCTATAAAAAGTAACGAGGGGGTCAGTACGCTGTGGTTGGAGCAATTACCTGATATGTGTGCCAAAAATAACATGGAGATTAGTACGGAATATACCCTAAAAAATGATGTAATGATTTGGGTGAACCAAACCAGCTGAGTGTGAATGAAATTGAAAGGAAAGGGCTTCACCTAGAGTGAGACTAAGAGCAAAAATACCAAAAAGAAAGGAGAAAGATAGTATTCATGCAAGGGCTGATAAAGCATGCCTTAGTCAGTAGAAGCATTTATCCATGTCTAGGGATAGAACAAGGTAGTATAGCCACATGCAGTAACATATTGCACAAAAGGAGGTTAAATACATAGTAGGATTGTGAAAATACCCATTGTTAGGCACCCCATTCCACACCACAGTGTAGCCAAGCAAGAGGTAACACCTTAAAAACTATGAAGGCTTGATGGAGAGTCACTCACAAGTCCCAATAGGATTCAGGCCACCTTGTAATGGGCACCAGTAACACCTAATAGTAATGGAGGGGCCAAAGGGAGGAAGGCCCACTGCCAATAAAGTCCTTATTTCTTCCTTTTCCACTTTCTAATTCCATTATCAAGGATGTGGCACCTTTAATTATCTTTGTGAGCCTAGGTATCCTGCGACCTAAGTGTGCACATAAAAACTTTTTTGATATCTTGTCTGCTTAACAGCAGGGCCATGATTTTCAGCTGGGCTGTTCCCAGGTGTGGCTGCTGGGACTGGGGAGTCTCCCCACTGTGCTCTATGAGAGGGTTCTCATTGGGCAGTGGAGGAAACCCAGCCAATAGTACACTCAGGCCTGTATCTACCCCAGAAAGGCAGATTCTGTCGCACAACATTCTGGGAGTGGGTATAAGTTTGAGGGGAGCACATGACGCAGTGTCTTTGGCGGGAAGCAGAGTCCCAGGCGGCTTGCCTAGTGAGAGGGGACAGAAGGCTGAGCTGAGCTGAGCTGAAGAGAGGATCCGTTGGTGAGGACCAGCGGAGCTGAGAGGGATCCAGTTTCAGGAAAGCATTCCCAGTTCATGAGTACTGCAAACTGCCCCCTGGGGGTCTGCCTAGAGAGAGGGGACCACTCCGGTGAAGGTCGAGGGGATCCAGGAGCTAGCAAGCCAGTGCAGGAGCAAGTGTAAAGGGGGTGCCAGTGTGAGGACCCTGAAGTGTAGAGGGGGTGCCTACTGAAAGGACCCTGAAGTGTAGAGGGGGTGCCTAGTGAGAGGACCCTGAAGCATGGGGGGGGGGGCGCCAGCGGTTGGGCCCTGAAGTGTTAAAGTGTACATCGTGCGGTGTGCAGTGTACAGTGTTGAGATTTGCAGCAGCAGAAGCAGTATACAGAGGCTACCTCAGTCAGCAAGGACTGGAGGGAGCAGTGTTTGGGACTTTTGAGCTAACCAGAGTGTCAGAAGTCAAGTTCAAGTACAGTTCAGCAAGTCAGTGTTTTTCAAGCACCAGCAAGCGTTGGTTGGCACCCAGCTGGCGTCAAGACAGGCATGAAAGGCATTCTTCTTCAAAGTGTCCCATTTGTACCTATTTGAACCAGAGGAGTATCCCACTCATTCCCTTCTCCCATCCTCAATATAAAATAAACAAAACAAACCAAAGATGCCGGACTGGTCTTTGACTTAAAATTTCACACTGGGGGCTGCTGGCGTTTCCGGTAACCATGGCAGACCCACATTAGGCCCAATGCCTGGAAATCCTGCTACATATAGATATATGTTTTATTTTTGGAGGAGGCCTATACATGTTTTATTAATTATTACATGTTACTTTAGTTTACTTTATGACTGTTTTGGGTAGATGTGCTCTGTCTGATCAATGGGGATTTTTCAATTGATAGCTGATGTCCTTTCACCTTGGAGTGCTATTCTTGTTACCCTTAACCCTCTTCCCCTCCCCCCTTCCCCCCCTCTGCTGTACTTTGCATTCTGTTGCCTCGCTTTTGTGTTCATTCTATGGGCACTGAGCTGCCACCTGCCTTGAAAACTCTTCATACAGATCAGGGTAGTTTACTGCTGTCATATCTCAACTGTTGCAGTACTGGATATATTGACTTTTCCGCCCTCTTTTCTTAAAAGTAGGCAGGCATATTGATTAATACGCATATTGTTGGTTCTACACTTATGTTATTTGTTGTCACAGCCCTGTTTATGTGCATTATGTCTGTTGCCTATATGGATTGTATTTTATCTTTCTCATGTTTCTGTATGATAATTGCTTATGAAAATAAAAATAGAGATTACTTAAAAAAATATAAAAATAAACAAGTACTAGACTGAAATGTGGGCTTATTCTTTACAATAAGAAGTTATGTTTTTTTACTTTTTTTTTTTACAAAAATTATATAGCTAGGAGGAATGCTCCTAGCTACCTACAAATATACAATTATGTTTTATATTTATAACATTTTGAAACTGCATATGTGTAACAATAATACTCCAGTTTGGGCCTAATACAGTTTCCATTGATTGCCCCATTATCATAAAGTGACATATTTTTGCTTTTTTTGACACTAGATTAACCCTATATGTTTTATTGTGAAAAAAAAATCACACATCAGCAAAGCTCGGGAATGTTAACTGGGTTCTGCTGAACCATGTGATACTGACCGATACCCGGCCCGTGTGCACCAACCTTAGACTGATAAGAAATCTCTAGGAGGAGATTACACTAAAATATAGAAATGAACACTAGAAAAACAATGTAATGACTTGTGCTCAACACAACTAAAGCTTTCACAAAAACCAGGGTTTGGCTGGCTTCTGTTGGATGAGCATGCTGAAAACCCAGCAGCCGACCGCCTCCCGATCAGCGCTCTCAGCTAATGGCTGACCAGAGTGTTCTGTTTTGGCGCAGTGTCTCCGATCTGAGCCATCAGTTTTTTTTTTCGCTCAACCCAACTGATAGTGTTTACTAGGCTTAAGTCTAACAAGAATTTTCATGACTCTTTTATTTAAACAAACACAAGTAGTATAGGAGGCAGACAGAACAACATGCTTAAAGAGGTGCTTGGAACTTTCAAACATGCAGTCAGATGAAGGAAAGCTCCAAACAAGCTCTGGCAAGGTAGCTCTCACACTGCAAGACTTTCCTAAATGGCCACCCTGCAGAAGCTCAAACTATAGAAATACAGAAAGGAAGACCAGACCAAAAACAGATGGAGTCCGAGATTATTTTAATGTTGGCAAATAAGTGATTGCCATTCAGGGCTGGATGCTTTATGCAATACGTTTTGAAGAATATCATATTTTACACTAACTTCATAAGCAGGCGTTTCATGAGCATTTTTGATGAAAACTGTGGGCGTGCAGTGCCCAGTTTTGTTCACATAGTTGTGTTAGTGTTGCATCAAAATTGACCTGACACGTGTTTTGTGCTAGGCTTTACGCCCCCCCCCCCCCCAAATGCTTCCATTTATGTCAATGTAAACGCGCTACAAAGGCAATGCAAATGCATCCGCCTCAATGCGATTTATAGCACGTTTGTGATGCGAGTAGAAAGCTACTGTTACTAGCCAAGATGATAATACACAAATCCATACAATAAAAAAAAAAAAAAACAAAGCAGAGGAGGCGCCTGGCAAGTGGTTTTTAACCACTTGCCGACCGCCGCACGACTATTTACTGCAGCGGCCAGCCCCTCACAGGCAAAGTGACGTAGGGCTACGTCGCTAGCCTGTGAGGCTCTAGGGAGCTCCCGCGCGCCGCCGGAGGCGCGCTCCCCCGTGGTTACGGACCCCCCCACGCGTGTGCCCGGCGGACCCGATGTCCGCCGGGCACTCGCGATCGTCCGTTATACCAGAAGAAAGGCAGGCGGCTAATGTAAACAAAGCCGCCTGTCATTATTCCCTGTGTAAGAATGGAGATCACACGGTTCTACTATGTAGGACCGTTGATCTCTGTTCTTACACTAGTAGCCACAGCCAATCACAGTTAGAAACACTCCCCTAGGGACACACTTAACCCCTCCCTCTCCAATAAAGTTAACTCCTTCACTGCCAGTGTCATTTTTACAGTAACAGTGCATATGTATAGCACTGATTACTGCAGTAATGTCACTGGTAACCCCAAAAGTGTCAAAAATGTCAGTCAAGGGTCCGATCTGTCCACCGCAATGTCGCAGTCCCGCAAAAAAAATCACAGATTGCCGCCATTACTCGTTAAAAAAAAACAACAAAAATGACAAAAATCTTTCCCTTAGTTAGTAAATGCAATAACTTTTGCGCAAACCAATCAAAATACGCTTTTTGCGTTTTTTTTTTTACCAAACATAGGTAGCATAAAACAAATTGGCCTAAAATGTTAAAACATTTCGATTTTTACATTTTTTTGGGGAATTTCATATAAAAAATTTGAAAAATATTGTTATTTTTTAAAAATTGACGCTCTGTTTTTGTTTATAGCGCATGATCAAAAAATCACACAGGTGATCAAATACCACCAAAAGAAAGCTCTGTTTGTGGGAAAAAAAGGACGTCAAATTCGTTTAGGTACAGCGTTGCACGGCCACGCAATTGTCAGTTAAATTCACGCAGTGCCGAATCGCAAAATAGGCCCTGGTCAGGAAGGGGGTAAAATCTTCCGGGGCTTAAGTGGTTAACACAATACAAATGCATCAAAAACGAGTAAAAAATGCAATGTTTATCGCATTAGGTGTGTTAATGGGTGCCTAAATTATTTTGCATGTCTAAATAAGCCCTTAATGACAGTACTACATTATTATTACACTATTTTGGCTTATTAGCAAAATATGCCAAGTACACCTTACATCACGTAAATATTGGAAACGTAGATTGTTGTTTTAAGCATTGGCTAAGACTTGCAGCCATGTCATCCATCTCTCATGTTTAGGGAGCACATGTGCTATAAAGTCTAGCAAGCTACAAATTGTCCGCACAGAATACAAATGAATCTTGAGTGATTGTTTTGGATAGAAAATCCCAGAGCACCTGCTCCTGAAGCCATAGAAAGTCAACTTAAACGAAGCAATTGTGTGAAGTGAACTGCAAGTAGAGAGAAAAGAAAACCCAGCCAGATGAACAGTTTATTTTTTTCTGTATAACAAATGAATACACAAATGCCAAAGAATAGCGTTAATGCTAAGAAAAAATCACTGGGACATTTTTAAATCCTTCTCAGAATGGTGATGGGATTGTATATTGTGGTGATCAGGTGGCTGCTTTGTATGCTTCAGCTATACACAGGGGAGGGCCATTTTAACAAAGGGCAAAATTGGCATTTGATTTTGGCCAGTCAACTATTAGACCTGATAGCTGATATCATCTATTAGCATATGGCTAAGCCCCATGCTGGCCTATGGAGGCAAGAAACCACTTTGCTAGCCATACACAATGGCTTTGATTTACTTTAGGCAAATAGGCTGTTTACTTTGCAAGGGAAATTTTCCCTTAGCTTAGTAACTGAGGTGAAAATTCACTTTGCAAAGCTTACCCTATAAGGAAGGAAAATACTTTTTTACACGTGATTGGTATTCTTTGCAAAAACAATTTTCACCACATTCACTATCACTAAGCTATGGGAAGATTTCCCTTTCATAGTGAACAGCCTATTTGTCTTTAGTAAATCAACTCTTATGTTCAATGGGTAACATTGCAATTATTATTTAATCAAATTTTACTATTTGCTTTCTCACTCCAGGGGAGAATCTGATAAAAGCTATGCAGTGCTGGCTGTGTATAGCAGGGTCATGATTGCCCTGGGGAAATATGTGCTATGGATAGCAGTGACATCGCTGTTTTGGGGTATTATATGCAGCATGTCATTTGGAGTGGCTGGCTGTGTATAGCAAAAATATGATTATCCTGGGCTACTGACTGTGTTTCCGTGGCTGTCCTGGGGTGCTGCATTTTAATGTATATTAATGACATGGCTTTCATGAGATTATACTGGCGTGTATAGGTGAATATGGCTATTCTGGGGTGCTGCTGGCTGTGTTCGGCTGTCTTAGGGTGGTACTGGTTGTGATTGTGGGAAGTCTGGATGTTCTGGAGTGCTGTTAGCTGTATGCGATGCACATTATGCAAATGCCTTACAATTTGTGTTCCATAGCCACCACAGAAAGTGATGGAAAATCCCAGGTAGGCGCTAGGATCACCATAATGTATGTCTCCAATACTAAAGACCTCCTGTCTCCATCACACCATCACCCATTTTCTCCATCACACCATCCCTTCATCACTTCCTGTCTCCATCCCTCCAGTCTTCATCCCCCCATCACCTCCTGCCTCCATCACCTCCTGTCTCCATCTCTCCAACACCTCCATTCTCCATCACCTCCAGTCTCCATCACCTCCTGCCTCCAAAACCTTATCACCCCCAGTCTCCATCCCTCCATCACCTCCAGTCTCCATCCCTCCATCACCTCCTGCCTCCATCCCTCCATCAACTCCTGCCTACATCACCTCTTGCCTCCATTTCCTCCTGCCTCCATCCCTCCATCACCTCCTGTCTCCATCCCCTCCGGTCTCCATCACCTCACACCTCCATCTCTACTTCACCTTCTGTCTCATCCCACCGTCACCTCCTGCCTTAATGCCTTTATCACCTCCTACCTCAATCCCCCCATCCCCTCCTGTCTCCATCACCTCCTGTCTCCATCCCTCCATCACCTCCTGCCTCCATCCCTCTAGTCTCTATCACCTCCTGTCTCCATCCCTCCTGTCTCCATCCCTCCATCACCTCCTGCCTCCATCCCTCTAGTCTCTATCACCTCCTGTCTCCATCACCTCCTGCTTCCAGTCTCCATCCCCTCCTGTCTCCATCTCTCCATCACCTCTAGTCTCCATCTCTCCATCACCCCTTGCCTCCATCACCTCCCGCCTCCATCCCTCCATCCCCTCCTGTCTCCATCCCTCCATCACCTCCTGCCTTCATCCCTCTAGTTTATATCACCTCCTGCCTTCATCCTTCCTGTCTCCATCTCTTCATCACCTCTAGTCTTTATCTCTCAAGCACCCCTTGCCTCCATCACCTTCTACCTCCACCCCTCCTGTCTCCATCCCTCCATCTTCTCCTGTCTCCCTCCCCTCCTGCCTCCATCCCTCCGTCACCTTCTGCCTCCATCCCTCTAGTCTCTATCACCTCTTGTCTATATCACCTCCTGCCTCCATCCCTCCATTCTTCATCCCCTCCTGTCTCTTTCTCTCCATCACCTCCTGCCTCCATCACCTCCAGTCTCCATCACCTCCTGCTTCCATCCCTCTAGTCTTCATCCCCTCCTGCCTCCATCCCTCTAGTCTTCAACCCCTCCTATCTCCATCCCTCCATCACCTCCTGCCCCCACCCTCTCCTTTTCTCCATCACCTCCTGTCTCCATCCCTCTAGTCTCTATCACCTCTTGTCTCCATCACCCCCTGCCTCCATCACCTCCAGTCTCCATCACCTCCTGCCTCCATCCCTCAAGTCTCCATCTCTCCATTACCTCCTGCCTCCATCCCTCTAGTCTCCATCACCTCCAGTTTCCATCACCTCCAGTCTCCATCACCTCCTGCCTCCATCCCTCTAGTCTCCATCCCCTCCTGTCTCTATCTCTCCATCACCTCCTGCCTCCATCCCTCTAGTCTCCATCACCTCCAGTCTCCATCACCTTCTGCCCTCATCCCTCTAGTCTCCATCACCTCCAGTCTCCATCACCTCCAGTCTCCATCACCTCCTGCCTCCATCCCTCTAGTGTCCTTCACCTCTGGTCTCCATCTACTCCTGTCTCCTTCTGTCCTTTGTTGCTACATCATTCCTTTATCTATTCCATCCATAACTCCTACCCTCCATCACATCCTTTATTTATTACCTCATTCCTTCATCATTTTCTCCCTCCATCTCTCCATAACTCCATGATGCCATCCTTATATCCACAAAGGTGATTGCAAGCAAGACTGCATGTACATATGTGGGAAGTATCATGTGATATCTTAAGGTAAGGAAGTCTGAGAACACAGGCTTGCATCGCTTGTGTGCCTGCCCTGGGTTGGTCCATTCGTGCTGTGGATGCCTGGGCAGCTATTGGGCTGGTGCATGACTCTGTCCCTGACTCCCTTGGCTTGTCAATTTTGGCTGCTCAGCTCCTGTTTTTTTTTAAAGGCTGGTGGGCCTGGCAGGATGCGCCATGACATCACTCGCCTTGCCTCGCCAGTAACGCGCTTCATAACCTCTGTCAGATTTGCCCCTGGAGCCCGAGCAGCTTCACCCACCGGCACCAGCCAAATACAGGATCAAATCATCTCGGCCAGCTCCGGAACTGCAAATGTGCAGTTCCAAGCGAACCTGGTCACAACTTTTTTTACTGGCATATTTCTCCTATTATGGGCATTTACGGGCAGGGAGAAAAGTGCCTTGTTTTTACGGGCTGCCCGAAAAAATACAGGTGATTAGCAACACTGTTTTCAGTCTTAATTTTGGCTGAATTCAGACCTGAAACGGACCAGAAGATGAACAGAACCCCTGTGCAATTTGCAACAGAGCTGCTCCGGAGAGAGCCAGTCACAATCTCCTGGCATGCGAATTGGGTAGATCGGCATCCAATTCGCAATAGTATGAACCCAGCCTAAGTGATATATTTAACAGACCAAAAAGGAACAAATGAAAGAAGTCCATTGACAGGGTTTACATACATTTTAATTCATTGACTATGGGAAAAACATCTACAACCCTTGGCTTGCAGGACTTCAGTTGAGCACCACTGTTTCAAAACCTTTCTATAAGCTAATAACAAATGCCTTGCAGATATTTACAATAGAACACCCAGCCTGTTTTGTGACAGTCATGCACGTCACCTGGGTCCATCAGTTTAAAACTTTCCAAAGCATTTTACTGCCTTTCATTTATTCTCCCTGTCATGGTAAAAATAACTGTGACCGGCGATTATGCTCTAATTTCCCATGAAGTAGAGATGAAAATGTAATGTACATGTTTTTAACTCCACAGCTGCTAGACGGGTCTGAAGAGCATTGTATTCCAGGGAGTTCTAAAGAAATTAAAATAGCACTGTCTAATGCACCATGGAGGTCTGCTGAAGGATCTCTGCGAAAGAACGATTGTTCCATCTGCTTTAAAAGCACCTGCACCAGTTACCCAAATCACTTCTTCAGAGTATGAAATTATAGCTGAGCACAGAGAAGACTGGATTAATAACCAAGTGAACTGAACTGTGCACCAAAAGCTTGACAGGTGGAGATTAATTGTGAGCCATTTACTGTAAAACTGAATATTCAATATCATGCTAAAACATGCTCTGGATCTTCTGCATTGTTTGAAGACAATTATTCTGTGTTTTAGGTTGGTTTTCAACTCTTTTGTAGGAGAGAAGAAGGCAACACCTTTGTAATTTCAGCTAATTATATGAGTTCTGGGGTTTTAGAATGACAAAAAACTTTTGTCAGAATGCAAACAATGAATCAATGAGTTGAATGTTGGCAAAGATATTTTATGATAAACTTTTAAACTATAAAACAAAAATCTGTATACATAGAAGGAAGCCTTTGCACCACCAAAAATTAGCTTAGAATAGGCTTGGACCACAGCATCTCCATGTTGCTATGCATACAGTGGCTTCTTGTGTTTTAGGCCTGTTCACATCTGAGGAATGTGGGAACGTTTGTGCCTTTTTTGCGTGATTTTGAAGCGTGTTTTTTTTGAGCGACACCATTCACTTGAATGAGCTGCCCTCCACTCCAAAAATATGCCAAAGTAGCTCCGGTACCCCATTTTGGAGCCAACTTGATGTGTTTTTTATAGTAGGATAGAAAAAATGGTGCCTCCTATATGTGGTTTAAAAAATATACCCGGCAGCTGCCATCAATGTTTTTTTTTTTTGGGAAGTCCAAAACAAATTAAAAAAATTATAACAATCGGAGGCGCAGCACAATATCAGTCATAATATTTTATAGTGCCGATTTCTAACTCATAAGTGGAAAGAAAAAATTAAAAAAAAAAATATATATAACCTGGTTCTTAAACATAAAATGTTTAGATATCAATATTAGTATAAAAATATAGTACAAATATTTTCTATATATGTGATTGCGTGTCTTTACACCCCGTGCTTGATGAACTCTCTGAGGATCTGAAAAAAAGAATTGTTGCTCTACATAAAGATGGCCTAGGCCATAAGATGATTGTAGAGAAATAACAAGGAGCCGCACTTCTGGTTAGAGTTATAGAGTATAAAATCCAGGTTTATTAAGTCCAAAGGATAAAAGCATATCAAAACATGACCACAACAGCCAGAGACATGAAAAAAAGAGAAAGGCGGTTAATGCGTTTCACGGAAACGTCCGCTTAGTCGTAACCATGCTAAAACATAACAAAACACTGCTTTAAATAAAGATGTCCATTTCCTGTGTTCCTTCTAGATTGCAACCAATTGAGCACACAGCTGAAGGTAACCATCTTTAATTGAAAACAGCAAAAAGGCCCAGCAGGAATTGTTATTATATAGATAGGCTTCACCACAACCCAAAAAAATATATATATATGTATGTGTGATAAATCACATCAACCTAATTTCAGTGTATATAGAAAGATGGCGAATGGTGAAGCCCAATAGGAAGGAAAAAGAAGAAAGAAATCGAGAAAAGAAAAGGAAAAAAGAGAAGAAGAAAGAAAAAGAAAAAAGTGGGAACAAGATCAGAAAAATATATATATAAAAATACAATGAATAATAAAAAGCAAAGAGCAAGAAATAGAAAACAAAGAGGGGGGGGGGGAGGAAAAAATAAAAAGTAAGAAAAAGAGTAAAAGAAGGAAAGAAAAAAGCAGAAAAGAAAAATGGGATAATTTGATAAGATAATGCATTTGTAGGGATATATAAAAATAAAAAATAAAAATGAAAAGAGGAATATATATATATCCCCCAAAAATATATAAACAAAATCAAGTCACAAGATGATTGCCAAGACCCTGAAACTAAGCTACAGCATGGTGGCCAAGACCATACAGAGGTTTACCAGGACAGGTTCCACTCAGAACAGTCCTCGCCATGGTCGACCAAAGAAGTTGGGTGCACCTACTCAGCGTCTTATCCAGAGGTTGTCTTTGGGAAATAGACATGTGAGTGCTGCAGAGGTTGAAGGGGTGGGGGGTTAGCCTGTCAGTGCTCAGACCATACTCCGTACACTGCATCAAATTGGTCTGCATGTCTGTCGTCCCAGAAGGAAGCCTCTTCTAAAGATGATGCACAAAAAAGCCCGCAAACAGTTTGCTGAAGACAAGCAGACTAAGGACATGGATTACTGGAACAATGTCCTGTGGTCTGATGAGACCTAGATAAGCTTTTTGGTTCAGATGGTGACAAGCGTGTGTGGTGGAACCAGGTGAGGAGTACTAAGACAAGTGTGTCTTGCCTAAAGTCAAGCATGGTGGTAGGAGTGTCATGGTCTGGGGCTGCATGAGTGCTGCCAGTACTAGGGAGCTACAGTTCATTGAAGTAACCATGAATGCAAACATGTACTGTGACATACTGAAGCAGAGCGTGATCTCCTTTCTTCAGAGACTGGGCAGCAGGGCAGTATTCCAACATGATAATGACCTCCAAGTCGACCACTGCCTTGCAAAAGAAGCTGAGGGTAAAGGTGATGGACTGGCCAAGCATGTCTCCAGACCTAAACCCTATTGAGCATCTGTGGGTCATCCTCAAAAGGAAGGTGAAGGAGTGCAAGGTCTCTAATATCCACCAGCTCTGTGATGTTGTCATGGAGGAGTGGAAGAGGACTCCAGTGGCAACCTGTGAAGCTCTGGTGAACTCCATGCCCAAGAGGATTAAGGCAGTGCTGGAAAATAATGGTGGCCACACAAAATATTGACACTTTGGGCCCAATTTGGACATTGTCACTTAGGGGTGTGCTCACTTTTGTTGCCAGCGATTTAGACATTAATGCCTGTATGTTGTTATTTTCAGGGGACAGCAAATTTGCACTGTTATACAAGCTGTACACTCAATACTTTACATTGTAGCAAAGTGTCATTTCTTCAGTGTTGTCACATGAAAAGATATAGTAAAATATTTACAAAAATGTGAGGGGTGTACTCACTTTTGAGATACTGTATATATATATATATATATATATATATATATATATTATTTCTTTCCACTTATGAATTAGAAATTGGCTCTATATAATATTAGCACTGATATTGGTATTGTGTAACGCCTCAGATTGTTATAATTTGATGTGTTTTTGAATAGCACATTTTTGCTTTTTGTCACACAGCAAAACACCCATTTTAGTGCCTTTAGCGCATTATGGAATCACAGGCAGAATCCCGTGATTCTGCTACGCTCAGATGTGAATGGGGAATTATATGAGGCTAATTGGAAGTATCATAAAATGCAGAAATAATTGGTTTCTGATTAGGATCAAGGGGGGCAACTCACAGCCTTACTTCCCCTAAGTTCATACTATAGTGTTTCTGTGGGCCGCATTTGTGTGGGCATGGCAGCCTATTCATTTCAATGGGCTGCCGTGCCTGCATTTTCCACAAAAAAAAGTGCATGCAACTTTTTTTTAAATGTGGCCCGCAGGTCATTTTGATCATGTGATTTCCCTGTGGTTCCTGCACCCACACACGTACTTCTATTTTACATGCGTGGGGGTACCATTCAGAATGAATGGCAGCCCCGCGCATTTTCACTGTGCATGGTTGCGGGTGTGGGAATCGCTATGATTCCCGCACCAGCAGCAACATGTAGGGATGTGAACCAAGCCTTATCGACTATCACCAACTCAGAGACTACTTGAGCGCTTGGCACTACTACAGCATTTTGCCAGAAAAAAATACCTAATGCATAAAAACTAAATAAAAAAACATTTTTTTTCGGTATGGTTGCAACTTTTATTTGATACTTATATTTTTCTTTATCCTATTCACAGATTGATGAAAAACGAATTTATGCAGCGCTAGCTCAAATAAAGTGTAAAGTGCTGTGATATAAATACAATATTCAATATTTTATAAAGTGCACACTGTATGATCAAATATACAAAAAAGTGCTATGTGCTAAAAAAATCTCTAAGCAATAACAAATAAATATATAGATAAATATATTAGTGCACAATAAACAAAATAGGTGGTTAGAAATAGTCCAAATAAATATTCAGTGCTTGAAAAGAGTCCTTAAAGTGATCCAATTAAGGTGCCAAGGTGCCAAATAATTAAGGTGCTTGCAGAGTGATATGGTGCCCCTCAAGGTTCCCCACTCACCAGATTGCAGATAATAATAGACCTTCAAAATTATTGCACATTGCCCGGGATCTTTACAGGACCAGAACTTCTCCTATGTAGCCTTGGAACTTTTTGGGTCAGCTTCCGCTTACACAGCCAGGAGAACTCGAGGCATAGCAGGTCTGGAGGAAGGAAGCTGCAAGATGGTGATTGGTTGCTTAGACTGCCATTCCAGGAATGGCAGTCTAAGCAACCAATCACCATCTTGCAGCTTCCTTCCTCCAGACCTGCTATGCCTCGAGTTCTCCTGGCTGTGTAAGCGGAAGCTGACCCAAAAAGTTCCAAGGCTACATAGGAGAAGTTCTGGTCCTGTAAAGATCCCGGGCAATGTGCAATAATTTTGAAGGTCTATTATTATCTGCAATCTGGTGAGTGGGGAACCTTGAGGGGCACCATATCACTCTGCAAGCACCTTAATTATTTGGCACCTTGGCACCTTAATTGGATCACTTTAAGGACTCTTTTCAAGCACTGAATATTTATTTGGACTATTTCTAACCACCTATTTTGTTTATTGTGCACTAATATATTTATCTATATATTTATTTGTTATTGCTTAGAGATTTTTTTAGCACATAGCACTTTTTTGTATATTTGATCATACAGTGTGCACTTTATAAAATATTGAATATTGTATTTATATCACAGCACTTTACACTTTATTTGAGCTAGCGCTGCATAAATTCGTTTTTCATCATTTTTCCTAAGACTTTCTTAGTGTCTGCAGCAGCTGCCCATTATTGCATTTATTCTTAAATTTTCACGTTGTGTAGCGCGGGTTTTAATTTTTGTTTTTTCATATTCACAGATTGCCTACAAAACTTCAGTAAGTAAGTTTACTTCTGGAGTATAAATACAAAAAACTTCAAGACTATAAAAAGCAGAGCTGTAAAAGTGATAGATAGCTGGAAATATTTAGTGATCACTACAGAGCATGGCAGATGTAATGAGATTGGTCATAAGGGATTTGGCAAACAAATTCATGTTTGTTTTTGCATGCAAAAATCTTCAGAAAGCATATGTGGCCTGCGATCTCCCCAGTGTTTCTTTTTACTGGAAAAGGATTGGTGTCATCAGACTTGTTTTGGCAGTAGTAGCATATAAGATATCGTTTGGATGTAGATACTTTACATTCTTGTTGGTGACTTACTAAAATGACTATTTCTAGCTAGAATGTTATTAGCAACTGTCTTTGCTGTGACTTCACTGTCTTTGCCTTTGCCTGTCTGCCTGACCTTATCCTGGTGAAGATAAAAATGTTCCCTCTGCCTTCACCATCTGCCATCCAGATGGAAATGATGGCCTTCATGGGACACAGACATAGACAATAGATGGAACCTGCCTTGCTTTCATTAGGGCCTTTCAAGATTCTATCAAACTAGAGATACAGTTTAATTAATAAAACATGATATATGTAGGATAAGGCAAAATACAATGTACCTTGCATTTTAATTTAGCTATTCCAGACCAAAAGTCATTGGGCATCCACAAATCACAATATTGGCCCCCGACCACGTCCAAAGGATGCAAACATTTTCTTCAATAATTCTTGCACAAAAAAAAAATGCATTTATAAAGTTGGTGATAAAGAGGCTGTGTGGTACCAACGAATAGTGTATGCATATAATTATTGGACCCAAAATGCATGCAAGAATTACAAGACATGTCTTGGGAATATAAATAACATAAACATTGTCATATTCTTAAAGATAACCTGCAAGAGAAATATGACAGCGTTTTTTTTTTTTTCTTTATAGATACAAACTCTAGTGTAACTTATACAGTAATTAGGAATAACCTAAGGCTGTAAAATAAAAAGCTAAAAATGGGTTTCCTGTACTGGTAGAAAAGCACATGTGCAGTGCATGTGAAAGCAGGAAATCCCAGCAACGTTTAGAGCATCCCAGAAGCCCAAAATTGCTTTAGCCCAAAGAAGGCATCTACTCTTGGTCACCCCTCCATACTGGTCCAACAATGTGATGAGAGGCCCTATTAACTAGTAAGTAGGCACTGATAGCAGGAGCAGGGCGAGGTGCCCACTTTCTAAGTAAAGACCTAAAATCTATTAGGACAACTTTGGTTTCAGGTCCCCTGGTATGCTTTAGAGGAAAGCTGTATTTGAAGATACCTGCTATTACATACAACATACAGATAGCTAACTTTTATACTAGTGCAGGTTTGCTTTAAAGCAAATTTTGACGTCCTGTATAACAGCATGCTAACCTACAGAGGGAGAGCAAAGCCAGGAGTCAATCAGTCTCCTGCAAAGCACATATACTACCAGAAGAGAGCAGCTTAATGACCCCACTGGTCTTTTGCTGCTCTTTCCATGTCTAGTCACAGCCTGGGGACAGGGAAGTGAGCAAGCTGTATTGCCTGATTGCTGTAGGGAAAATTAGAATATTAACCTGGCTGCGCTGTCTGACAGGGCTGCGTCAATCTCAGGTTCTGGTTTCCCAAAGTCCTCTCCTGCCCCACCTATGTTCTCTCACGTAGCTGCTGAGACCTGTTGTTGGTTTATGGTAACATGAGCCCAGTAATTACTGATATGTATGGGGTTCACAATTCTGTTGACATGCTGTAAAGTTTTGGCATTATCAAGTAAGTGTTTTTTATGTTCTTCATAAACAGTCCCCATTGATTTGGTGGTCAGGTTTTTGTTGGGCGGGGGCTCAATTTATTTTTTTTATTTTTGTTTCAGTTGGCATGGTTTTTTAAAACAGATATTTCATCATTTTCATTGTTTATATACTCTATCTATCTATCTATCTATCTATCTATCTATCTATCTATCTATCTATCTATCTATCTATCTATCTATCTATCTATCTATCTATCTATCTATCCAATGGATGCCGCCGCACACTAATCAGGGATAAAAGATGGGCCCGGGTGCACAGCAGAGACAGCGCATATAAACCAAAGAAGAGAGCGGCACTCACGGTCTTGAAAGGCGAACGGACAATGACCATTTACTTGACGTTTTGACGAGGCACAAGCTCGTCTTCCTCAGAAAGACGAGCTTGGGGGGGGGAGGAGCCTGTCTATGGCGCCAGTTCCGTCTGCATGCTAGAGCGCCTGGGAACGTTGTCCATGAAGAGCGGGGAAATCCCTGATACTCCGGCATCCATGAGAGACTGAACTTGGCCTCATCACCCCCCCGCACTCACCCCAGCTAGACCCCAGGAGAATCTCGGCAGACAGGCAGCAGTTACCGCCCAAGCTGAACACTGCTGAACTCCGGTGGAAGCGGTAGCTGACCAAAAGCCGACTCGGGGAGCGCAGCTTCGATAGCCGATACGAAGGGAGAGGTCTGCAGCCCTACCTGACATCGGAGAGAGGAGCAGATATCAGAGCTGAACGGACTGTTGGGAGGGAGACGCAGCGGCACCGGGCAACCGGCCAACCCCCACAGATTCACGGACTGAGACACGCTCCATTCTGAACAGCAAGGGTCTGGTGAGAGGGTGAAAGCCCCCCCTAATTTTCTTAAGCCTTGCTATATTATTTGTGCTGCTCTGATATATCTGCATACTCCGCTTAAAACAAACTTCATTAAATCTCTAAGGGGGATTAAAGAAAGACTGACTGAAATATACTAGTTATGTACCCCCCCCCTCCTGATGCGCATAGCGCTACCTACCCCCCCCCCCTCCCCTGTTGTACCGGAGGAACAACTCATAGTTTATCACCAGAGGAGAGAATCAAATAAGGGTTTTCCCCAGTTCTATATACTACTGTCTACTATTGGAAGCTTTGATAAGGGGGCTTAAAAGTAGGCGCATCTTATAATTCTCTACAGACCCCCAGGGAGGCTACCACTGACTATTAAATAACCGGATAAGAGGAGACAGTGGCAAAGGGGTCTATAAATGGGGAAGCAGCGAAAGACTGAAGTGTATTTAGGATGAAATTATCCTTTCCCTAGCATCAACTGTTTGTTGTGGGGCAAAATACGGCTCCTAGGAGGGAAAGGGTCTCCTAAAATTGACACAGCTCCCCAGGACTCACAACCAGGATCATTAACCTCCCTGGAGTTTGGGACAACGAGCACCTTGGGAAAAATACCGTAAGAAATACAGGAGAGAGGCCCTTTAAAAGATCTTATGGGACAATCCTCTAAAGAATGATGGCCTAGAAGGGACCACTATATAAATCTAAAAACTGGGTATATTTCCCTCTGTATTTAAAGGTTTGGACTCGCCTTCAAGCAAGATCCTAAAGAGGGGTTTGATAGATCCCAGTGGGGCAAGCTAGTACTGAGTGAAATAGCAGGAATACAGATATTATTAAGAGCTTTATATAAAAGGTATCAACATGTCCAAAATAAAGAATAAACAGACAAAGGAAACATCAGGGAAAACTGCAAAAATTACGGCAAGCCCTGGGACTATTAAAATGTACATGACCCAGGAAGGGAAAGGTCAAAATGGAACACCTGAAAACCAACCAGTGGTAAGACCAAAACAAACCAGTGAAGGAAACAAAAAGACAAAAGGAACAAAGGCACCCGGGCCAACAAGTGAAGAGAGCCTAGACTTATCCAGAGAGAGTACACAGACAACAGAGGACAATGACCCTGGGAAGGAAGATGACCTAAGGACGAATGACCACCCCCCAACAAAATCAGAAATGATGGAAATGTTCTCGAATCTGGATAAATCAATTAAAACCAAAATGGCCACTCTTTACAGAGACCTGGGTCATACATTAACAAGAGTAGAGGAAACTGAAAAGAAGATAAATACCCATGGGAAAAAGCTATTAAATTTAAATGAACAAATGAAGAAACTCCAATTAGAACAGAGGAATATTCTATACAAGATGGAGGATCAAGAGGATAGAAATAGAAGGAAGAACTTGCGGATTAGAGGATTACCAGAAAAAGACAAAGAAGAAAAATTACAACAAATGCTGGAAAGCGTATTCAACCCTATCCTAGGTAACCTAATAACAGACAAAATAGAATTTGAAAGAGTACATAGAATACGGAAACCTCTGAACGCCCCAAAAGAAAAACCAAGAGACATAATAGCGAGATTCCATAAATATGAAGTGAGAGCTCAAATCTGGGAAAAAATGAAAGATAGACCAAAACTGAGGTATGAGGGAGAAGAACTGCAAATATATCCAGATCTCTCACAGGAAACACTGAACAGAAAGCGTATCTTAAAACCGGTTGTGGAAGAGTTAAAAAAGCAAAATATACAATATTTTTGGAGACACCCGCCGGGACTGTGAGCACGAAGAGAAGGAAAAACGGTTATACTGAGGTTTCCTGAAGATATTATAACTTTTTACGAGACTTTAAAGATACCAGAAATAGTTGTCCCAGGATGGACAGAAGAAGGAAATCCCGAGGAAGAACCAGAGGAAGAAAGCCAGTGGCAGGAGAAGAAAAAGAAGGACATGAAAACTAAAGAAAAAAGAAATTAAAAACAAGAGACTAGACTGTGGGAGGCTGGGGTGAGGGGCTGCGAGGGAGGGTGGAGGAGGAAAGAGGGGGTAATAGTCAGAAATCCAAGATAGGACGGCACCATGGCGGGATAGTAGGCAGAAACCTTTCTCCCCAAATATGGGAAGGAAGGAAGGGAAGGGCGAGCAAGGGCAGAGCTCAACCCCGGGAGAATGTCGATTGAGATGGAGGGGAGGTAAATCGACTACCCTAGTAAAGGGGAAAGGGAGAACTAGGGCCCCACCGGGCAACAATAAGAGAATGCCCGGATATCAAAGGGGTGGAAGTTGGGGGAGTAGAGCATAAGGTTGCGGCTTTTGCCGACGACCTGCTGCTCTATGTCTCCAACCCGAGGATTTCCCTGCCAAACATAATTAAAATCTCTAAGCAATATGGAGAGCTCTCAAATTTAAAAATTAATCAAACAAAGTCAGAAATATTAAGCATCAAAATGAGCATTCAAGAGAGAAATGGGCTAAAAACTGAATTTCCTTTTATTTGGAGAAACGACGAGTTAAAATACTTGGGAATTAAATTAACACCAACATCAGAACAACTATATACAGCTAATTTCATTCCACTACTGAATGAAATAAAAGCAGAAATAAATAGATTAATCCCAAGAGCTATATCATGGATGGGTAGAATAAATGTAATAAAAATGACGATTCTCCCAAAAATCTCATACAAGTTCCAAATGATACCAATCCAGATTCCAGAAGCATTTTTTAAGACACTAAAAGCACTAATAACTAAGTTTGTTTGGAAACACAAAAAACCAAGGATCAAATATACAACACTAAGTAGAAGTAAAAATGAGGGGGGACTGGCACTACCAGACATTAAAAAATATCATCAAGCTTCAATTATTTCACGGGTGATGGAATGGGGGAAAAAAGAAAGTAGGAAAAATTAGGTTAAAATGGAAGACACTATAAGTGGTACTAAACTAGGTAAAATTATGTGGATTCCACCAAAATATAGAGAATTGAAAAATGACACACACATTATTACACGACAAGCACTAAAAATGTGGGATTTAATATATAATAGAGGAAATTGGGAGTATAACTCCCCACTAATACCACTACAGGACACAAAATTTTTTGCACCAGGAGAAGGAAAAGAACATGGAAATTGGTTGGGAGATGGAGATATAAGATTAAAAGACATAATGGAGAAGGGAAAAATATATACTCTACCTGAGCTTAAAATAAAGAAAATTAATTGGAACTTGGACGAGTGGCGGTATCGTCAACTTAGACATTTTGTAGCATCCCTCCCCCAACCAATAAGAGAAATAAATGATCTCAACTCATTTGAACAAATCTGCACGAAAAAAACAAGAATAACATCTCAAATATTTACAAAATTCTGAATAGTGTGGAGCAGCAGGTGAGCTCCCCAATGTTGGAGAAATGGGAGAGCGAACTAGGGGCTCAAAGGGTGGGATCCCAGTGGGACAAATGTATTAGGTTGGCCCATAATTCTGCGATAGATATCAGTACAGCGGAAATTAATTACAAATTGCTCTCCAGATGGTATAAAACCCCAGATAAAGTGGGGAGATACCATTTGGAGACTTCAAGACTCTGCTGGAGAGGTTGCCAGGAAATGGGAACAATGGCACACATATGGTGGGACTGCCCAAAAATAAAGATATATTGGAAGGAGGTTCTCTCATTAATTAAAAGAATTACCAATATAGAGGTTAAAGAAGATCCATGGTTATGTCTTTTCCATGGGACGACAACGTCGCTTAAACTTTATAAAAAAAACCTTAATCCCCCACCAGCTTAATTCAGATTCAAAATTAAGATTGGTATATGCACATAGCTATATCCCCCCAATTTAGGATGGGATGGTATTAATGTATTAATACATTTTGTATGTTGAAAATCTTTAACCACTTGCCGACCGCCGCACGACTATCTACGTCGGCGGTCAGCCCCTCACAGGCAAACTAACGTAGGGCTACGTTGCTTGCTTGTGAGGGTCTAGGGAGCGAGCGCGCGCCCCCGGAGGCGCGCTCCCGCTCCCGCGTGGTCACGGACCCCCCCGCGCGTGTGACCAGCGGACCCGATGTCCGCCGGTCACTCGGCGATCGGCGGGGGAGAGGGAGAATGTCAGGCAGCTTGTGTAAACAAGCTGCCTGTCATTCTCCTCGCTGCAAAGACACTGATCACATGGATCTACTATGTAGATCCGTTGATCAGTGTCCTTACAGCTGAAGCCACAGCCAATCACAGTAGAAAGCACGCCCCTAGGGATACACACAGCCCCTCCCTCCCAAATAAAGTTAAACCCTTCACTACCAGTGTATTTTTACAGTAACAGTGCATATATATAGCACTGATTACTGTAGAAATGTCACCGGTAACCCCAAAAGTGTCAAAAATGTCAGTCAAGGGTCCGATCTGTCCGCCGCAATGTCGCAGTACCGCAAAAAAATCGCAGATCGCCGCCATTACGCGTTAAAAAAAAAAACAACAAAAATGACAAAAATCTTTCCCTTTGTTAGTAAACGCGATAACTTTTGCGCAAACCAATCAAAATACGCTTTTTGCGATTTTTTTTACCAAACATAGGTAGCATAAAACAAATTGGCCGAAAATTTTAAAAAATTTTGATTTTTACATTTTTTTTGGGGGGAATTTCAAATGTGAAAAATATTGCTATTTTTGCAAAATTGACGCTCTTTTTTTGTTTATAGCGCGTGATCAAAAAATCGCACAGGTGATCAAATACCACCAAAAGAAAGCTCTATTTGTGGGAAAAAAAGGACGCCAAATTCGTTTAGGTACAGCGTCGCACGACCGCGCAATTGTCCGTTAAAGTCACACAGTGCCGAATCGCAAAATACCCCCTGGTCAGAATGGGGGTAAAATCTTCCGGGGCTTAAGTGGTTAATAAAGAAAATGAAAAAAGAAAAAAAAAAAAAAAGACGAGCTTGTGCCTCGTCGAAAAGTTGATTAAACTGTCATTGTCTGATCACCTTTCAAGACCCGTGAGTGCCACTCTCTTCTTTGGTTTATATACATGTAGCCCTGCCCCCAGGGAAGTGGCTAAGTGTGAACACATCCTCCTCACTTCTGTTGCCCTGAACATTGTCAAACCCTCTTGACACTATAGGTTCAGACATATAGAATAATTAGACACTACCAGATTTGCGATAGAAGGTCAAGTTTACTATCTTTAACTTGAGATTAGAAGGATGAACAAACAGTTTCAATAAAACAATCAATACAAAAGATCAATAATGCAAAAGAGAGAGATCCCGAATCCTCAACCCAGAATTGTATAAGATTTAGCACTCAGGATCTGATAGAGCAACACAAATGCATACATATATACAGTGCCTTGCCAAAGTATTCGGCCCCCTTGAACTTTGCGACCTTTTGCCAAATTTCAGGCTTCAAACATAAAGATATAAAACTGTAATTTTTTGTGAAGAATCAACAACAAGTGGGACACAATCATGAAGTGGAATGAAATTTATTGGATATTTCAAACTTTTTTAACAAATAAAAAACTGAAAAATTGGGCTTGCAAAATTATTCAGCCCCCTTAAGTTAATACTTTGTAGCGCCACCTTTTGCTGCGATTACAGCTGTAAGTCGCTTGGGGTATGTCTCTATCAGTTTTGCACATGGAGAGACTGAAATTTTTGCCCATTCCTCCTTGCAAAACAGCTCAAGCTCAGTGAGGTTGGATGGAGAGCATTTGTGAACAGCAGTTTTTTAGTTCTTTCCATAGATTCTCGATTGGATTCAGGTCTGGACTTTGACTTTGCCATTCTAACACCTGAATATGTTTATTTGTAAACCATTCCATTGTAGATTTTGCTTTATGTTTTGGATCATTGTCTTGTTGGAAGACAAATCTCCATCCCAGTCTCAGGTCTTTTGCAGACTCCATCAGGTTTTCTTCCAGAATGGTCCTGTATTTGGCTCTATCCATCTTCCCATCAATTTTAACCATCTTCCCTGTCCCTGCTGAAGAAAAGCAGGCCCAAACCATGATGCTGCCACCACCATGTTTGACAGTGGGGATGGTGTGTTCAGGGTGATGAGCTGTGTTGTGTAATGTTCTGGTACCTCTGGTACCCTTGTTCCATATTTCTCTCTTACTAAATTGCGTCCCATCTTGTTATCCAAGAGACGCATACACCTTTAAGACCGGATGACATCATTGCTGAGCGCCGCTATGAGCGGCTATTTCAATCGCCGGCTTTCTCTCACTCATTGCTCGTTCAAACCACATGTTCACCGCACCTTCTCCTGTGAAGTCGGAGCTGCTGACATTTCCCTTTGCTGAACTGAAGCCGGAACCTCGCTGCTGATCCGTATCTCGCTACGGGATCACCTCTCTCTAATGGACACTGTTACTACTAACCTATCTAAGTGATAAGTACCCCACAGGGGATTCCTTACTAACCAATCTCCTACTGTCATCTACTGCAATTACCAGGACTATCTGTATCTATCTATTCCCTATCATCTGCATAGACTGTTAGCTCTTGGGACTACCTTCAACTATCCTTGCACTAGGTTACTCTGTCTAAGTATACTCCATCTGTGTCCTCTTACCATCTGCACTATACTTGACATCAGAACCTGTCTGCTTTACCATCACCTGCAACTCTCCTAATACTACTCCTAGTGCTCACCATACAATAGCCTGTCTCTCATATATACATTCTCATATATTCTATCCCTCCATTAAACATCTGATTGAGTATATGTATATTGCATAACAGGCTGTGCACTGTGATGAAGTCCTGAGAGTTGGATATGTTTGTTCAACAGAATCTCTACAAGGCTACTGAGTGTAATAATTCTGCAGCTGTAAATCCATCCACTAACAAAAACGCATGAACGTTACAGATTGAACGAGCCTTAAAAAAAATGGATTCAGCAGAATTACCCACTCATGTACTACAATTAAAACAGCAAGTAGATGCATTGATCCTTGCGCTTACAGAGGTACAAAACGAAAATCAGACCTTGAGACAGCAGGTTGGCCGTCTCACACAGCTTTCTGCTGCTCAGCCCCGTGAGCCTAAGATAAACCCTCCTCTAGTGTTTTCTGGTGATCGGAGCAAATTTCGGGAATTTAAAAACGCATGTCGATTGCTTTTTTTGTTAAAACCTCTAACCTACACCACTGACCAAATTAAGGTTTGTACCGTCATCTCCTATTTAACGGGTGAACCCCGGGCCTGGGCAGACGCTCTCTTTGAAAAGGATGATCCACTCCTTAATTCTTACCCTTTATTCCTAGCACAACTCGCTAGTTTATATGAAGACCCCAATAAGCAGAGTACCGCTGATAGCCTTAAAACAAGGAAGGAGACCTGTTGAAGATTTCGTGGCAAATTTTAAAAGATGGTCCCCTGATTCAGGGTGGAACGACACATCTTTGCGAACGCAGTTTAGACTCGGCCTATCTGAGGCCGTTAAAGACGAGCTCGCCCGAGCGGATTTACCTGGCACTCTAGAGGGACTGATACAGACCAGTATCAATATTGACAGACGACTACGAGAAAGAAAGGCTGAGAAGATGGGCTCACCATTTTTCAGTCCTTCTCGGATGTTGCCTGCTGACCCTACTCCTATGGAAGTAGGAATGATACGCCCACCTCTGACCCTTTCTGAACGTGCCAGGAGGAAAACCGAACATCTTTGCATGTACTGCGCATCCCCGAATCATTTGATAAGCGGCTGTCCCCTTGTCAGCAGAAAAGAGGGTGAGTGTTCAAATGTCTTGCTAGGGGGACTCACAACTTCCTTTTCTAATCCTTATCTTTTTGTTCATTTAACATTGCAGTGGGACCAAACTAGGATCACCACCAAGGCTATGATCGACACAGGATCTTGTGGAAACTACATTGACATTTGTTTTGTCTCCCTTAATAAAATACCTATTGTTTCAAAACCCAAACCTGTCTCTGTTAGTTTTATTAACGGTACCCCTTTGTCCTCTGGTCCTATCACCAGTCAGACACAGGCACTCCTTGTAACTGCTGACGAGTCTCATGTGGAGACCACCACCTTTGATGTATTAACTTCACCACATTTTCCAATCATTTTGGGACTTCCCTGGTTACACATACATCAACCAATACATCAACCATTCATCGATTGGAAAACAAGAACGCTAGCCTTCTCTTCTCACTATTGTGAAACGACGTGTAATCTCCCCACATATGATAGGATCCTGTCTGTAGTGCCGGATGACATTATACCCAAGAGTTATCGGAGGTTTTCCTTGAGAAAAACGCTCAAATGCTACCTCCCCATAGGGACTATGATTGTTGTATCGATCTACTCCCTAATAGCAAGTTGCCTTTCGGACATGTTTATCCTCTCTCACAGGATGAACTCTCTCATCTTAAGGAGTATCTGGATGAGAACTTGGCAAAAGGATTCATCCGACCTTCCACTTCCTCCACTGCTGCTGGACTCTTCTTTGTCCGCAATAAGGATTCTAGCCTTAGGCCTATCATTGATTTCAGACAATTAAATGCCATTACAATAAAGGATCGTTATCCTTTACCTCTTATTCCTGAACTTATCGAACAGGTGCGTGGAGCTTCTTTCTTTTCAAAATTGGACCTAAAAGGGGCATACAATTTAATTTGAATCCGTAAAGGGGATGAATGGAAGACGGCATTCAGAACCAGATACGGACTGTTTGAGTACCTTGTAATGCCATTTGGGCTATGTAATGCTCCCGCAGCCTTCCAACGGTTTATAAATGAGATATTCAGAGACTTGCTTGATGTTTGTGTTGTAGTATATTTGGACGATATACTTATCTATTCTCATTCCTTACCTGAGCACATAAAACATGTGAGACTTGTGTTGTCAAGACTACTTGCACATAACTTATATGTTAAATCAAAAAAATGTTTGTTTCATAAAGAGGAAGTACTATTCCTAGGATATATTATATCTAAAAATGGAATCAAAATGGACATGAGCAAAATATCCTGCATTCTGGATTGGCCTGTGCCAACCACTCGCAAAGCATTACAAAGGTTCCTAGGATTCTCTAACTACTATAGGAAATTCATTAAGAACTTCTCTGCGATTGTGAAACCTCTCACACAACTCACAAGCACGAAGAAACCATTTAATTGGTCAAAAGAAGCAAATGGAGCATTCTGTCTGCTGAAATCAAGCTTTACTACTGCCCCCATACTATGCCATCCAGACCCATCCCTTCAATACATCTTGGAGGTAGATGCGTCAAATATGGCAGTAGGAGCAGTTCTCTCACAACGACCAACAAACACCTCACCTCTTCACCCAGTTGCTTTCTTCTCAAAGTCATTAAGCAGCCCCGAGGTGAACTACCCAGTAGGTGAGAAGGAGTTACTAGCCATAAAACTGGCGTTAGAGAATTGGCGACATCTACTTGAGGGCACTCAATTGCCAATCCTGATATATACTGATCACAAAAACCTTCAATACCTTCAGACTAATAGAACTCTTTCCCACCGGCAGGTACGGTGGTCGTTATTCTTTCTGAGATTTAATTTTTTAGTGACTTACACGCCCGCAGACAAAAATAAAAAAGCGGATGCACTTTCACGACTAGCCGAGAAAGATTGTACCGAGGTTCCCTCAGTTCCTATAATACCACTTGAACGTATTATCGGTGTCGTTCGCTCCCTGAAGGAAGAGATTTTGCACAGCATAGGACTGGACTCACCTCCACCACAACTAACTACTGACGCAGAAGGCTTCCTCTACTACAACGATAAATTATACATACCCCCTACTATGCGAACCAAGATCTTGGAATTGTCGCATGATGTACCTATGGCAGGACATATGGGTATGACTAAAACTTTCAATCTACTTACTAGGCAGTTTTGGTGGCCAGACATGAAGACAACCGTAAAAAAGTTTGTTTCATCTTGTGATATCTGTGCAAGGTCTAAAATTGACAACACAAAAACTTTGTAGTTTACCGATACCCCAGGTTCCGTGGGAAGTGGTATCCTTAGACTTCATAGTGGAACTACCACCTTCCAAAGGATTCAACACCATCTTGGTGTCAGTGGACCATCTGACCAAGATGGCACATTTCACTCCTATCCGAAAACTACCTTCATCCAAACAAACAGCGGAATTACTTGTGAAACATGTCTTTAAGTTACATGGTATTCCAAAAACACTGCTGTCTGACCGTGGTTCACAATTCATCTCAAAGTTTTGGCTAGCTCTATGTCAGATACTACGAATAGAGCGTAAACTTACTTCTCCCTATCACCCTCAGACCATCGGACAGACAGAGAGAGTTAACCAGTGCATTGAACAGTATCTGCGTTGCTATACTTCATATCTACAGGACGATTGGGCAGATCTCCTCCCGCTGGCGGAATTCGCCTATAACAACGCGACTCATAGCACTACTAAACAAAGTCCATTTTACCTAAATTACGGGTTTCATCCCACACTCCTTTCACCACGTATCTTGCCATCAAGTAATCCAGTGGCATCTGATTATCTTGCCCAGATAAAAGATTCTCTGGGATTACTCAACAATACTATATTACATGCTCATAGCCAACAAAAGAGGTACTACGACCTCCGTAGGAAACCCTCTCCCCAATATGCCATTGGGGATCTTGTTTGGCTTTCTACAAAAAATCTGAGATTAAAAGTCCCTAGTAAAAAACTTGGACCTCTATTTCTGGGACCTTTCCCAATAGAGAAGCTTATTGGAAAATCTGCAGTACAACTCACATTACCAACAGACCTCAAGATACATCCCATCTTCCATGTGTCGCTACTGAAGCCCCATGTTCCTAACCAAGGAATAAGGCCTACTATCTCACCTCCACCTCCTGTACAAGTGGAAGGTGGAGAAGAATTTGAGATAAAAGAGATTTTGGATTCCCGTTTCCATAGAAGAAGACTCCAGTATCTTGTATGATGGAAGAACTATGGGCCCCAAGATGACACCTGGCTGGATACCTCCGATATACATGCCCCTAGACTGATTCGCAATTTCCACTCGAAATATCCAGAAAAAACAGTTCTAGAGGCCTTCCGGAGCCGGCCTTAAGGGGGGGGGGGGGTACTGTAATGTTCTGGTACCTCTGGTACCCTTGTTCCATATTTCTCTCTTACTAAATTGCGTCCCATCTTGTTATCCAAGAGACGCATACACCTTTAAGACCGGATGACATCATTGCTGAGCGCCGCTATGAGCGGCTATTTCAATCGCCGGCTTTCTCTCACTCATTGCTCGTTCAAACCACATGTTCACCGCACCTGCTCCTGTGAAGTCGGAGCTGCTGACATTTCCCTTTGCTGAACTGAAGCCGGAACCTCGCTGCTGATCCGTATCTCGCTACGGGATCACCTCTCTCTAATGGACACTGTTACTACTAACCTATCTAAGTGATAAGTACCCCACAGGGGATTCCTTACTAACCAATCTCCTACTGTCATCTACTGCAATTACCAGGACTATCTGTATCTATCTATTCCCTATCATCTGCATAGACTGTTAGCTCTGTCTAAGTATACTCTATCTGTGTCCTCTTACCATCTGCACTATACTTGACATCAGAACCTGTCTGCTTTACCATCACCTGCAACTCTCCTAATACTACTCCTAGTGCTCACCATACAATAGCCTGTCTCTCATCTATACATTCTCATATATTCTATCCCTCCATTAAACATCTGATTGAGTATATGTATATTGCATAACAGGCTGTGCACTGTGATGAAGTCCTGAGAGTTGGATATGTTTGTTCAACAGAATCTCTACAAGGCTACTGAGTGTAATAATTCTGCAGCTGTAAATCCATCCACTAACAAAAACGCATGAACGTTACATGTTACTTTTACGTTTTGCATTGTTGCCAAAAAGGTCGATTTTGGTTTCATCTGACCAGAGCACCTTCTTCCACATGTTTGGTGTGTCTCCCAGGTGGCTTGTGGCAAACGACACTTTTTATGGATATCTTTAAGAAATGGCTTTCTTCTTGCCACTCTTCCATAAAGGCCAGATTTGTGCAGTATACCAATGATTGTTGTCCTATGGACAGAGTCTCCCACCTCAGCTGTAGATCTCTGCAGTTCATCCAGAGTGATCATGGCTGCATCTCTGATCAGTCTTCTCCTTGTATGAGCTGAAAGTTTAGAGGGATGACCAGGTCTTCGTAGATTTGTAGTGGTCTGATACTCCTTTCATTTCAATATTATTGCTTGCACAGTGCTCCTTGGGATGTTTAAAGCTTGGGAAATCTTTTTGTATCCAAATCCGGCTTTAAACTTCTCCACGACAGTATCTCGGACCTGCCTGGTGTGTTCCTTGTTCTTCATAATGCTCTCTGTGCTTTAAACGGACCTCTGAGACTATCACAGTGCAGGTGCATTTATACGGAGACTTGATTACACACAGCTGGATTCTATTTATCATCATTAGTCATTTAGGTCAACATTGGATCATTCAGAGATCCTCACTGAACTTCTGGAGAGAGTTTGCTGCACTGAAAGTAAAGGGGCTAAATAATTTTGCAGCCCAATTTTTCAGTTTTTTATTTGTTAAAAAAGTTTGAAATATCCAATAAATTTTGTTCCACTTCATGATTGTGTCCCACTTGTTGTTGATTCTTCACAAAAAATTACAGTTTTATATCTTTATGTTTGAAGCCTGAAATGTGGCAAAAGCTTGCAAAATTCAAGGGGGGCGCAAGGCACTGTATATCTATCTATCTATCTATCTATCTATCTATCTATCTATCTATCTATCTATCTATCTATCTATCTATCTATCTATCTATCTATCTATCTATCTATCTATCTATCTATCTATCTATCTATCTATCTATCTATCTATCTATCTATCTATCTATCTATCTATCTATCTATTGTGCTATACAATTGAGGACTAATATATCAATACTCTGTCAATAGACCAGTCCTCAAATATAAGGTGAGAGTGACCATAGAAATCAATGCTTTACTGTAATAAAGAATAACACTACATTATTACTAACTTATCTCAGTGACTCTATGATTCCCAGTCTGAAGAGGCTGGAAAGGTGGGGTGAGGCCTTCTTATAAGTCACGCACTATTCAGCACTGCAGTGTCCTGTGGCAACGGTTTTATGACAAGGGCAACTTTCTGTTGAGCTAAAATGCGTCACAGGCCTACCCTGGCTCAGTCCGGTAATTGCAGTATATACTCTAGATTGGATATCTCTCACCCAATATGATAAACTCCACGTCTCACTGTCCACACCACCAGCATCCCGCTCTCCTCAGAAGCACTCACAGTCTCTCTGAGTGTCACTCCACTCGGTCCGTCACCAAACTCCGTCCACACACCTCTCTCTCTCCGGTGTCTCTCTGCAAGGCCTCCGGCCTATCTCCTCTGCGCTCCGCAGCAGCTCTTCCCCTCCTCCCAGCGCACTGTCCTCGAGGCAAGAGACTGAATCCTGACCCAGCCCCCTTTTTATAGACACTCCCATCCGCCCCTGCGAGTCTCAATTCTCCCTGGGAGATTAGTCCAATCAATCAGGTGATCCACACTCTTCATTCCTTCCGGGACTACATTTCCCATAATCCAATGTTCTGTTGACTTGCAGAAACTTTAATAGTAAAAAGACAGAACAACCCCGAACACTTTAGATGGAACCTACAGCCAGGCTACATATATATATATAGATATATATATATTTTTTTTATATATATCTATATATATATATATAAATATATATATATACACACATACACACATCTATATCTTACTAAAAAAAATGTATTTTGCTGAGTCCTGCACATAATAAAGAAAATAAATAGAAAAACAGTGTTCATTCCCTCAAGCCTTCCTGGCTTAATATAAAAATTAATTGAATTCAATTTATAATATATAGTTGAGTATAGGAAGCAACAGGGACCTCAGTAATGTGTTTAAAATGTTTGTATACCATACAGTAGCAAACTGTATCTGGAATAAATTCTAAATTCTTGACAGCTATGAGAATTTTATAAAATGTTCATTTATTTAGCTGGTGATTTCTCCCTGTTCAGATATCATTAACAGAAGGGAATATCAAGCTGTGGAACAATGAAGGGCAGCGGGAAGCAAGCCTTGTGTTTTTATGGATTTGGCTTAGTGACTTTCCTCAGTGTCTCCTCTTAATATTCTGCTTTGCTTTGTTCGTTGTGGATTTCTGACCCAGGAGGATCAGTAAGCTGGAGTTCACTAAAAGGTCAGGTGGATTAGGATAGAAGAGGTGAATTGCTAGGCACATAGCCAGGGAATCGCAGCAAGCCCTGTAACACTGTGTCTGACAATCTGATCTGGAAGCATTTAATTCTTTCCCATTGGTTTTTTCATCAGAACCTCAGCGGATTATGTGGGACAATAAAAAAAAAGTTAATATCAAAATGATAAAAACCTGATGGAGCAGTATAGATATCACTAATCTTAGTATTTCTCACTATATAGCACTATGTGACCGAAAAAACTAGTCACGTACAAGGTGATACCCTCAAGTAAAAGGAGTACGGCAATATTATTCTAATCAAATGTTATTGTATCTAGTTACAAATGTTTCAGGTGAAAAATGGGGAAATTCTCTTGGACCGCATGCATATGGACAAATATTTGTTTCTTTACAAATGTGTGCTTGTAAAATAAAAAATAAAAATCGAATTTTGTATCACAGGTATTTATATAGCACAGACAAAGTAAGAAAAATTATAATAATAATTAAAAAGGACAAATTCTAATTATTACTGTAGGGCCACCCTTATAGGAGATGCTAGAATTCCTTACACTCCTCAGCAAGGCACACAGAATTTTCCACAGTCAGGCACACACTCAGACTTGTTTTCTTAAATAATCAGTTTGGGGGGGGGGTTGTTTTGATGTTTTATTGGGAACTTGGTAAAAGGAACAAAAGGTGGTGGGACACTCCAGATTAAACTAATTACATGGAGGACACATTCTTCAACTTGACTGTGGAGTTCATACTTGTAGCAACATGCACTCTTAAGCAAGTCCTCTGTGAGAAGGATGGACTGTTGCTCATCAGGACACTAGCCAGTAACCCCTTTCTGCTGTGCCCAGTAGCTGACTTACCTAGCACAGAGGGGTAGCCTAAAAAGAACAGGCCACTAGGTCTTTGGTCTGTATTCACAGGAGTCGCAAACAGATCCTCTCAGGCATGCCTCCCCTCAGTCAGCTCTTTAGAACACATGGGTCAGCTCTCCTTCTTCCCGGGCCTCCAGCCTGAGGCCACATGATGGCAGCAGGTGCTGAGGAGGACAAAGCATCCCCTCCTCAGCTAGACTCTCCTCTCTGGGCAAAGACCACTTTCTGTGTGTCACACTGAATATAAATACTTCTCCCAGCATGCATAAGGGCCCCCTATGCCTGTAATTGGCTGTGATGGCATTCATATTCATGCCACTGATCTACATGAGTCACTCCTGTCCACCCAGCAGTACTGCCTGGATTCCAATGAGTCAATGCAGATACAGTAACACAAGTTCAACATAAAGGACTCCCTGGCTGCATCAATTTAGAATTCCTGTTAGGCCTAAAAACTTCTATATTTAGTCTTCAGAGACCCCCACACAGAGCCCCCTTACATCAGAGACCCCCACACAGAGCCCCCTTACATCAAAGACCCCAAACACAGCGCCCCCTTACATCAGAGACCCCCCCCACGGAGCCCACCTTACATCAGAAACCCCCCACAGAGGCCCCCCTTACATCAGAGACCCCCTACAGAGCCCCCCCTTACATTAAAAAACCCCTTACATCAGAGACCCCCCACTGAGCCCCCCCTTACATCAGAGTCCCCCCACAGAGCCCCCTTACATCAGCGACCCTCACAGAGGACCCCTTACATCATAGAGCCCCCCGCACAGAGCCCCCTTACATCAGAGACCCCCCACACAGAGCCCCCTTACATCAAAGACCCCCCACACAGTGCCCCCTTACATCAGAGACCCCCCACACAGAACCCCCTTACATCAAAGACCCCCCACACAGCGCACCCTTACATCTGAGACCCCCACACAGCGCCCCCTTACATCAAAGACCCCCCACACAGAGCCCCCTTACATCAGAGACCCCCCACACAGAGTCCCCTTACATCAGAGACTCCCTTACATCAGAGACCCCCCCACACAAAGTCCCCCTAACATCAAACCCCCCCCACACACAAAGCCCCCCTTACATCAGAGACCCCCTACACAGAGCCCCTCTTACATCAGAGACCCCCAACACAAATCCCCCCTTACATAAGAGACCCCCCACACAGAGCCCCCCCCTTACATAAGAGGCCCCCCTTACATGATAAACCCCCCCACACACAGCCCCCCTTACATGAGACCCCCCACACAGAGCCCCCTTACATAAGAGAGCCCCCCCTTACATGAGACCCCCCCACACAGAGCCCCCCCTTACATGAGAGACCCCCCCCACACAGAGCCCCCCTTCCATGAGAGACCCCCCACACAGAGCCCCCCCTTACAAGAGACCCCCCACACAGAGCCCCCCTTACATGAGACCCCCCTACACAGAGCTCCCCCTTAAATTTGATGCAGGAGAGAGCTTACTTACCTTTGTATGTCGGCTCACCACGAGGAGAAGGGGCTGGAGGAGGAGGAGCTGACGATCTATCCTCTGGCGTCCCTGGAGAGGAGGGATCTGTCAGTGGCGGTGGATCGGAGGGCGGCTGAGCTGTGTGTGATACACAGCTCAGACTGCAGCTATAGAAGACACACACAGGCACAGCCGCAGGGCGGGAGGTAAGTGGTGGCCGCGGCCTGTGTTATCCCTCTCCAGGCCACGGTCGCCGCTTACCTCCCGCTGTGCGGCCTGATCATGTGCGAGCCTTGATGGCCGCACGGCGCCCCTGTTGCCCATGGCGCCCCGTGCGGCCACACAGCTCGCACACCCCAAAGGCTGGCCCTGCCTTTACATATTGTACATTCACATCAGTCCCTGCCCCCAAGGAGCTTACAATTTAGAGTACCTATAGCACTTTCATACATATACATAGTAGGGCCAATTTAGACAGAAGCAAATTAACTTACAAGCACGTCTTTGGAGTGCCAGTGCAAACCAGAGTACCCCGGGGAAACCCATGCAAGCAAAGGGAGACCATGCAAACTCTATGCAGGATGTAACTTGGTTAGGATTTGACCCTAATGCTATATCATTTCTGGTCTCTAAAAAAGAAGAAGGGTTGAACTCATTACATAGGGCATCCTCTAGCTACAGAGTGAGGTAAGGATAAAATTATTAAAGGCAAACAAACAGACAATGCATGTGTAACATGATACTCCCCGTTGAGATCTATGATTGTAAATATTAAACAATTGAGTGTCAAGTCAAAACATTGTAAGTAAAAACTCTATAAGCCCCGGTTCACACTACTGCGTGTGCGGGGTTCGCATGTCATGTCGGAGCGCACTGCTCCGACATGACATGCGATCAGCTGTGCGGTGCGAGTTTAGCCATACAGTTTGTATGGCTAAATTCGCATCGCACCCGCAGCAAACACGCACAGGAGGCATTTTTGCTGCCGCATCAGGATCGGATCGCACAGCGGTTCACACTTGTGCGATCCGATCCTGTGCGAACTGCACGATCGCACTGCGATATGCGATCAAACTGGGGGTGTCGTTAAGATTACATTGACACCCCCAGCGGATCGCATATGGCAGTGTGAACTGCCGGGGGTGCGTGTGCGATGCGGGAACAGGCTGCGAATTCGCAGCCTTCCCGCATCGCATCAGTGTGAACCGAGCCTTACAGGAAAACTTGAAAGAGATGAAAGGGGAGAATAAGCAAAATAATGCAAACATTAACATACTGTAAAGTAACATACTTTAAGTCATTACTGATGTCTGTAAGATGGCACAGAAGACAGTCCACGATTCTATCTTCAGAGGGAAAGACAGCAGCATGCACCAGTCCATCTTTCCTCCCTTTAAATCAAGTTCTTCAGAGGGGAAGGCAGCAAAATGCAGCAGTCCTTCTTACCTCTCTTTGAATGAAGTCATTGGTTTAGAAGATGAATCCCCTTCATTTGGCAAAAGAACCACCAGGAAAAATGTAGATTCAGTGCGAATTGAGATAGTCATATGAACGAGTCATCATTCAAGAAATCATGTGGGGATAACCATAAAATGTCCATATGCTGTGGCTGAGCTGCACAAGTGCTGTGATCAACGGGGTTGAGGTCCGTCGACACAGTGCCATTGATTGGGATTGGAGAACTTTCTGGTGTGCTCTACTCTGTAACTGACATACCATTATGCATAGAACTATTTTCTTTGATTGTGTATTTACCCCAACACTTTCTTGCATCTGGGTAAAAGTGAAAAGAGTCTATTTCAAAGGGTATTTCATTTTTTATAAGCTCAGCAATTTTAATGGCTAAAACGGCCTGTTTTGGGGTCAGCTTACATTTACCAAGCGATATTAAAGCAAGGATCTCACCCACTGAAGCATTGCATTCTAATAGGGGGAGTCCCCCCCCCCCCCCTCTGCCTGTCAGAATGCACTGATCAGTGGCTGCAAGCACTGATTGAATGCTGGTTTTCCAGCATGCTCGTTCAACAGAATTTTGTCATTAGATCAGCTTCTATTAAACAAACAGCTGTTACATATGGACGAAAAGTTGGCCAGGTATACAGGCCTTCCTCTACCTTCTGCATCAGACAATTCTGGGTGTCTCAGACTGGTCCCTCAATAATTGCTAAAATCGCCCCTACAGCACTACTGTAGTGATTTCAGGGTCGGAGAGGAAGAACCACAGAGTGCAGAAGGGGGGAATGTTGGATGCAGGAGACTCTTCAGGTAGAGGTAGCTCTGCAACAGAGTGAGGATCTATGGCAGGGATCCTCAAACTATGGCCCTCCAGCTGTTGCAGAACTACACATCCCATGAGGCATTGTAAAACTCTGACATTCACAGACATGACTAAGCATGATGGGAATTGTAGTTCCTGAACAACTGGAGGGCCGTAGTTTGAAGACCCCTGATCTATGTCATGGGAAGCAGGACTGGTAAGTACTAACTGTGTTCTTTTATAGCCTGGGTTCCTTTAAAAGACTGGGACCTCTACCCTTCATCTGATCTACAATTTCATCAGTAATGAGAGGGTCAGACGATTATTCCATCTGATTCCAACACAAATGTTGCAAATAAATTTTTTTTAAAATGTTACCAAGCTTGTTCAAAATAGCTGAATATATTTGCGCAGATCATAAATATCTTTTTCTAGTAAGACAGTTATGTATAGTTGTTCATAATAATTTGGAGAGTAATCAGAAATAGAAAAAAAAACTATTTCTATCTAAGATATTTTGTTAATTTGATATTGCCTACTAACAAATGTACAGTATATACATAGAACATTCAATACAAGACTCAGATTTGCTTTTCTGGATGTCGTCAGACCAACCTATCTCTTTGTATTGCTGGCATACAAATCTTGTGCACACCAATGGCAATGTTATACAGCGACCACTAATGTGCACTGTTTAACTTTTTTTGCACTGTATACCTTTTGATTTCAACTATATTGAAATGTCACAAAGTGACATTTTGTTCTTCTTTATGCACCGCAGTGGGTTGTGATGCGGTGTACTAGCTATAACATGCTGCCGTGAAAAAAAAGTTCAAGATGTCCTAGGTTTCCTAGTGCACACCACTGATGTGAACTGAACTAGTAGGACATAAGGCAAATAAGCTTCTCTATAAATTTGTTTTGCTTTGGACAAGGGTGCTCAGCACAGCCAAACTTGTTCATGGTGTGAACAAACTGTTAAAGTTTTTTTTTTTTAGGTAAAATTGGGCCCTAAAGTAGAAGCCCACCCTAGCACTAAAGTCTCTAAATCTACAGGCATCCACAATCTAAGACTAACCTATCTAGCCCTATAAAGAAGAAATCACTATACATACCTTTTTTGAAGCCACTCCGGTCCAGAGCAGGGGAAGCTCTGCAGAGAAGACAGTCACCAAGGGCTGGGAAATGAATGAAGTCACATCACTCATAGAGTTACTATGAGGCTTCCTTTGTTGGCTGCCTCTTCTGCACATGCCTCCACAGTGAAGCCGCCGCTAACAGCTCGGCGTGGGACCAGATTGACTTCAAAAAAGGTACTGTATGTATAGCGATTTCTTCTTTACAGGGCTAGATAGGTTAGTTTTAGATCATGGATGCCTGTAGATTTAGAGATTTTAGTGTTAGGGTGGACTTCTACTTTAAATTGATTGTAAAGTCTGTTTTTTTCCCTTATAAAAATAACAAGTATGTCATACTTAGCTCCTCTGTGCAGTGGATTTGCACAAAGCAGCCCGAATCCTCCTCTTCTTGGGTTCCTCTTCTGTGATCCTGGCCCCTCCCTCCTGTTCAGTGCCCCCTCAGCAAGCAGCTTTCTTTGGGGGTACCCAAGCAGGTCACAGCTCCCTGTGTCCATTCAGACATGGAGCCCCAACCTGCCCTCGCCCCCCTCTCTTCTGATTGGCTATCAGCAGCAGGCTGTGTCTCAGCCAGTCAGGAGGGAGAGTCTCGGACGGCTGAGACACTAGTGGACATCGCTGGACAGAGAGGGACCTCAGGTAAGTATTAGGGGGCTGAGGGGGGCTGCTGCACACAGGAGGATTTTTTATCTTAATGCATAGAATGCATTAAGATAAAAAACCTTCTGACTTTACAACCCCTTTAAGGTTGCTGAATTATTTTTTACCTTGCTTATTGTCTAGCTGTTTTGTTTTCCCTGTCACATGGATGCACTTTGTAATAAGTGATTATTAGTAAAGTAAAGATTTTATACAAATAATAAAACATATAAAATAGTTTATGAACTAGTCAGCTTTTTAAAAATGTAAAATTAAAATAATAGGAAAACATTAAAAACACCACTTATATATACACATTGTTCTGAAGAGAGAGTATATTTTGGTAATTTTTTAAACATTTTTAGGTTTAACTGTTTATAAATTGCATTAAATATATATATATATATTTTTAAAAAGGCCCTATTCACATGGACAATCTAGGATGGAGAGTTTTCTGCATTCAGAGGCAGCTAAAACCCACCTTGGACGCAGTTTCACTCTGCTAAGGCCACATACAAACTGGACGAGGGCAGAAGTGCCCTTCCTGGATGTACACCGTCTGCATCCACTGTCGGTCAGAGGCTCTGTTCACATAATGCTTGGATGAGCATATAGGCAGAAGATCGCATAGGTAATATGTTCTGCTGTGGTGGGCTTCCTCCTGTCTGAGTCACTTCATACCCGTTTGGGATTTGTAGATATAAATTTAGGAGAAGTAGGGAGTGAGAATGTTATTGCTGGGGTTAGATACCCCACATAGTAGGATATAATTGGTGGACTATCATTGGGTTAACCCCAGAGCAGGACCCTTAAAAGGGATAGACATGACCTTTTATAGTTCTATGCTTAAACTTTAGTGGGCACCTGAGTCTAGGAAAGGTATTAACACTGCAGTAATGCTTTGGAGAGTATGGAACAGATGTTCTATTGTGTTTTACCAGTAAACCACCAACTGCCTGGATGTCCTGACACTGAATGCAAAATGAAGCTGTTAATTGCAAAGTTTGGCCTGTTTTCTCTGCTTACTGAGGAAACCAGTGTGAATACAGTGGGCTAATGCTTTGGGGAATGAAGTAAGTAAAATTAATGGAAGGAGGAGCAACCAGTTCAGCAAGGGCAGTGGTTGTGGTCGAGAGACAGAGATTCTGATGGGGGTGTGTTCTGGATGGTAAGCTCTGAACGGCTGGGCTACTGTTACGTGGCCCTTAGTTGTGGCATGTGGCTGATCCCAGGGGCCTGGCCCTGAACCACATAGAAGCAAGGCCTTACAAGTAATGTAGCAGATCCCTTCCAAGCCTGCGGGTGAAATTCTCCATGGGACTGAGTGTTTTTAAGAGCTGGTGGGAGAGATGGTGCTCTGCACTGTCACTCCTGAAATGTGTTTGTAGTTGGTGCCGGGACAGGAGTCACTGATAGGTGGCTGTAGCTTAAGATTTCTCAGGACTAGCTACTTGCTTGGTTGCAGGCAGTGTAAACTGCCTAACATTTATGCGGCCTCAGAGATATGTTTAATAGTAAGTGCATACATGCTAGGTAATATGTGGTTGTTTAATTTTTAGGTACAGTATGTAAAGGGTGGGCCAAATCAATACTAAACCCTACTAAGACTGGGATGCCATTAAAGTTCATGTGCGTGTAAAGGCAGGCATCCCAATAGTTTTGGTAATATAGTGTATATATATATATATATATATATATATATATTTTTTTTTTTTTTCTTTTTTATTTATTTATTCTAAAAGCACTATGCATTTCTTTTGAATATATACTTGTTTATACTGTGTAAGGTGTCATAACCGATTTGAAGTGTTTCATATGATCGCGGTTCCTTTGTGCACATGGAGCAGTAATAGATCCTTCAGTAAAAATATCACAGAGTATATTGCACCTGAGACAACAAAAAGCAAACAAACAGCACTGGCTGTGAATATAATTTGCATGTATGATTCTGGTTTTATTATACAGACTCTCTCTGCATTGTTGAATAGATAAGGAATTTTCATATTATACAGCCATTGCCTGTATTGTTTTACTAGTGAAAAAAACATGACATTCTTCAATGCATATAAGACTTTTGTCCTTTTTATGGTATGGAGAATTTCCAAACCTTTATTTTACATGGTATTTGCATTTGAGAGCACAGACCTTTATGCATGTGAGATTGCAATAAACAAACAAAATTATGCAAAGCATATTTGCAAACACATTATTCATATAATGCTTAAGATGAGCTTAGTTCAAATGCATTATTAAACATTGACTAGAGAAGTGGCTTTGATTCTAGAAGGCCTGCTTATTATGGACTGAATTCATTAGTTCTCTGGTTTTTTTCCACCCATTTGTTTCCATTTTGAAATTCAACCTCCTCGCAGATTGCAGCTTCCATGTATATCTGAAAATATATGTAACCGACCTCTATTGTTATTTTTAGTAGGCATTAATTTATTAAGTCCTCTGGTTAGAATAATGACTGCTGGGTAATTCTGCATTTTACTGCTTCTTTACATACACATGAATAGACCTAGGAAAATATATAGTTCTCGGTGGGCTTGTTCTCAACAATAAATGAAGTTGATTACCTAAATCTTGCATTCTATATTGTGTCTCCAGTCACAGAATAATTGGCTGTGTGTTTTATTGTGCATTAGGGCATGTGTCGTCTTGTATGTTTGTATTTTAAATGCATTGCTGTGTTTTCTATGTCTTGAAACATAAAGAAGAACTGAATTTATAAATGAAATTGAGCTCTAGGACTAATGTACAGGCAGGAAAGAGAGTAGGGAGGTAGATGGTGAGAAAACCTGAGTCAGCCCACAGGTGGAATGAAAACTCTGGTCTCAAGTCTGCTTTCTTTCTACTAAAAGTAGATGTTGGGGAAGGTGTGGGATACCTTGACAAATAATTTTAATTCAATGGTAAAGACTAAAGATTTTAAAAAATACATTTTCTGCTAATCATTAGGGATGATCGAACGGTTCGGGTCGACCATCGGTTTGACCCGAACATTGGCTGTTCGAAATTCGGCCTAATTCCGAACTTTTTGCGGTAAAAGTTCGGAATTCGGCCACCAGAACCGCCCAAAATGCAATGGGACAGGAACTGGGCTTTAAAAGCCTGTGATTGGCCCAGAAACATTAGTAAAAGCCAATTGGAGTGACTAGGGGGTCCAGAGGCCAATCAGGAGTGAATACGCCCCCCATTAGCCCCCCCAGTATATAACATAATCCCGCCAAATCTCTAGCACTGTAATAGAGAGGCTGTGGAATAGAGCGGAAGCAGTTCTGTTACTCCTGCTGCTCCAGTGTCATTTAGCAATTACTAGTGTGAGGAAAGGGATTTGCAGTGTAGTTAGGGTACTATATACCACTATAGTTAGATTCAATAATCTAGTTTTTGTAGGGAAAGCTTTAAGTGTCAGGGTGACCGTAGTGTAGTTTAGGGTGAACAGACTCTGCTATGCCAGGGTGGCCGAAATCTTCCATGTCAGGGTGACCGTAATGTAGTTTAGGGTGAACTGACTCTGCTATGCCAGGGTGACCAAACTCTTCCATGTCAGGGTGACCGTAATGTAGTTTAGGGTGAACCGACTCTGCTATGCCAGGGTGACCGTAATGTAGTTTAGGGTGAACTGACTCTGCTATGCCAGGGTGACCAAACTCTTCCATGTCAGGGTGACCGTAATGTAGTTTAGGGTGAACTGACTCTGCTATGCCAGGGTGACCAAACTCTTCCATGTCAGGGTGACCGTAATGTAGATATAAATATGGAATAAAAAAACACAATTTTGAAGCCCTAAAACCCAATAAATGCCCCTATAAAGTGCCTAGGGTTCTGGGTCATGCCCCAGGGATGATTAATCACACAAAAAAAGTTCTTAAAAATTGTCGTTTTCGATAGAGAGCCAATTATTGAAAAAAAAAAAAAGATTTCTTTGGATTTAGTGTCTGGGGGGTCTAAAAAGTGTACCTGTGAAGTTTCAGCTCTGTAGCATGTCCAGAACCAGAAAAAAAAGATAATTTTTCTTAGAATTTCAGTAGCGCAGGGATGGTGTTACCCTCCTTTCACACCTGGGCGTTTTTGTTTCAGGCGTTTATTGGGCGTTTTTTTGGCGTCTTTGGAGGCAGGCATGACATCTGAACTTCTGTATAGGGGTATATATATATATACAGTGCCTTGCGAAAGTATTCGGCCCCCTTGAACTTTGCGACCTTTTGCCACATTTCAGGCTTCAAACATAAAGATATAAAACTGTAATTTTTTGTGAAGAATCAACAACAAGTGGGACACAATCTTGAAGTGGAACGAAATTTATTGGATATTTCAAACTTTGTTAACAAATAAAAAACTGAAAAATTGGGCGTGCAAAATAATTCAGCCCCTTCACTTTCAGTGCAGCAAACTCTCTCCAGAAGTTCAGTGAGGATCTCTGAATGATCCAATGTTGACCAAAATGACTAATGATGATAAATAGAATCCAGCTGTGTGTAATCAAGTCTCTGTATAAATGCACCTGCACTGTGATAGTCTCAGAGGTCCGCTTTAAAGCACAGAGAGCATCATGAAGAACAAGGAACACACCAGGCAGGTCCGAGATACTGTTGTGGAGAAGTTTAAAGCCGGATTTGGATACAAAAAGATTTCCCAAGCTTTAAACATGCCAAGGAGCACTGTGCAAGTGATAATATTGAAATGGAAGGAGTATCAGACCACTGCAAGTCTACGAAGACCTGGCCGTCCCTCTAAACTTTCAGCTCATACAATGAGAAGACTGATCAGAGATGCAGCCAAGAGGCCCATGATCACTCTGGATGAACTGCAGAGATCTACAGCTGAGGTGGGAGACTGTCCATAGGACAACAATCAGTCGTATACTGCACAAATCTGGCCTTTATGGAAGCGTGGCAAGAAGAAAGCTATTTCTTAAAGATATAAATAAAAAGTGTTGTTTAAAGTTTGCCACAAGCCACCTGGGAGACACACCAAACATGTGGAAGAAGGTGCTCTGGTCAAATGAAAGCAAAATCAAACTTTTTGGCAACAATGCAAAACTTTATGTTTGGCGTAAAAGCAACACAGCTCATCACCCTGAACACACCATCCCCACTGTCAAACATGGTGGTGGCAGCATCATGGTTTGGGCCTGCTTTTCTTCAGCAGGGATAGGGAAGATGGTTAAAATTGATGGGAAGATGGATGGAGCCATATACAGGACCATTCTGGAAGAAAACTTGATGGAGTCTGCAAAAGACCTGAGACTGGGACGGAGATTTTTCTTCCAACAAGACAATGATCCAAAACATAAAGCAAAATCTACAATGGGATGGTTCACAAATAAACATATCCAGGTGTTAGAATGGCCAAGTCAAAGTCCAGACCTGAATCCAATCGAGAATCTGTGGAAAGAACTGTAAACTTCTGTTCAAAAACGCTCTCCATCCAACCTCACTGAGCTCAAGCTGTTTTGCAAGGAGGAATGGGTAAAAATTTTAGTCTCTCGATGTGCAAAACTGATAGAGACATACCCCAAGCGACTTACAGCTGTAATCGCAGCAAAAGGTGGCGCTACAAAGTAGTAACTTAAGGTGGCTGAATAATTTTGCACGCCCAATTTTTCAGTTTTTTAGTTGTTAAAAAAGTTTGAAATATCCAATAAATTTCGTTCCACTTCATGATTGTGTCCCACTTGTTGTTGATTCTTCACAAAAAAATTACAGTTTTATATCTTTATGTTTGAAGCCTGAAATGTGGCAAAAGGTCAAAAAGTTCAAGGGGGCCGAATACTTTTGCAAGGCACTGTATATATACAGACACTAAATCCAAAGAAATCTTTTTTTTTTCAATATTTTTTTCAATAATTGGCTCTCTATCAAAAACGAAAATTTATAAGAACTTTTTTTTGTGTGATTAATAGTCCCTGGGGCATGACCCAGAACCCTAGGCACTTTTTAGGGGCATTTATTGGGTTTTAGGGCTTCAAAATGGTGTTTTTTTATTCCATATACAGGTATATTTGCTTACAATGGCTTGTAGAACGCACAGCAAAAAAGGTGTCCCTGGAAATGTTTTTTGAAATATTGGCAACTATGCATTTCCTCTACTATCAGTGAGTACGTATTAGATACAACCAACTATGTGGTTAAAGGGTCATAGTTTTTAAGTACAGAAAAACTACAATACCCTCTTGCCAGAACATAAAATCTCACACGATCACTCACAAACATAGGTTCAAGACTCAAAAAGCATAAACTGATATTCAGTCATAATTAATACATTGCAACATAAAGTACTAACAGTACAATTTGCCTTAAAATAATTTATACTGTTTAACCATTTAGTTAATATTTAAAAAACAAAATACAGCTTGCAAAATCTTTGTGACAGACCTGATAAAAGCACAGCAAAGTTCTCATTGCTTGTCCTCACCAACACACACCACTATTGCCACACTGTGGCTAGCTTTTGTACTGCACTCTTGACAAAAATCGAAGTTTTACTTGCCAAGAGTTTTATGTGTTGCCAACTGATGTCTATTATACAGTTCATTACATACCAGTCTCAGCAAATGCATGCAGCACACACAGCAGGAGGTTTCTCCCACCCTTTTCTGCACAAAAATACCAACAGCAAAATTTTTTAAAAATGGGATCAATGTATTTCATATCAGCAGACTTGTCTTCTGTGTTTTTAATCTGCAGCAATCCTTTAATTAGACACGATCAGTCATAAGAGAATTAGGACTTCCCTTAATTAGCTTAGTTAACCTCACCATCTGATCACTGACCTTTCCTAATACTCAGTGGAGCATCAAGTAGAAACAAATATATATACAATACTCAATATGATTCTATCACTGTTAAAGGGGCAAGTCATGGAAGGAAACATCTTGTCTTGGGATGCTAAAGTAGCAGCCACATACATGCCTTGGAAATGTGGCTGTTACCTTTAGCTGTTTCTTTTCATTTGTTTCTTCTTCAAAGATGAACTACAACTGAAAAATACATGGGCAAAGGACAACTTCCCGCTAAGGCTTTATAAAAGTCGGTTCTCCTCTTAGTATTTTCTCTTGATTCAAGAGAGGCAATATATATATACTGTATATCTCTTAAGTGCACAAATGTTAACACCCACTGACACTTATCCAAGAACTATGTATATGCATGCAGGTGAGAGACACTTTTATTTTTATGAAGGCTTCACCTGAATAGAGAGCCCAGATATGCTGAGTAAAAAGTGTACAGATGGCCCAGGTGATGTTATGTGTAGATATACATTAAGCCGGTGAGTCTGATTAAAATGCGCTTTTCCACTGCATGGAACCGAATGGTTCGGCTCGCTTTTGCGCTTCTCCACTGCATAGTACAGCATGGTATGGTGTCGGAACGGTTCGGTACGGTACGGTACGGCGGCGCTTTTCCACTAAATGGAACCGAACTGTACGGCTCGCTTAAACAGTACCACCTCGGTTGTGGTTCCAAGAGGGCCGTACCGGTACCATATCCCACAATCCTTTGCATGCAGCCTTGACTGTTTGTCACTACTAGCCACTGATTGGTCAGAGAATCGTTGTTATCCCACCCACTTACTACTTTAGTGGAAAAGCAAACCGTACCGAACCGTTCCAAACACCGTACCATGCGGTACCATGCAGTGGAAAACCAAACCGAGCCAAGCAGGGCCGAGTGGAGCCGAGCCGATACTTGCAGTGGAAAAGTGCCAAAAGTGTACTGTAGTTGCTAAGACCAAATTCAGCAGTATGTGTCAGTTAAAGCATAGCTCATACAGGCTGGACTGCAGACCTGTCTGCCTTGCTTCAAGTGTGATTATAATGAGGTCTGAGGACCTCAAAAACGAAGTGGCAGTATCCAAGTCTTATGTGTATCATTCTCCATAGCAGGCATTGTGTATTGAATTATCAACAGGCCAGACAGATTAAAGTGAATACATATACCTTTTACCAGAGACCTTCCATTAATGCTAAATGCTACTGAGGCATTTAGCATTAATGTAAACAGTTGTTATCAGCACTTACACTGAACACCGAAACCAAGAGATTTGTAATGGCCTATTGTAAATCCAGTAATTAAAGCAGTTCCATTTATCTTTCCTTGACGTGATCCAAGTGTGGATACTAAAAGAGACATATGGGCTTTTTGTTTTTTTTAAGAACCCTACATTCCTAGGTGGATGCAGCATCAGTACGATGCTGCATCTGTCCTCCGGCGCCTCTAATACTGAGAACCAAGCGATCAAACACAGCCGATCGCTTGGTTGTCACAGCTCTCTGCTCTGCACCCCAGCTCACTGGAGCGCTGCACTGTGGAGCAGCTCACTGAGAGGCTGAGCGAGGTGCCGATCCAGGCATATGGGCAGATTCCAACTTCATTATCGCGATCTTGCCCGAACCTGGACCAGAGCTGAAGCCTGCTGTCTGTTGAAAACAGGCCAAGAGAGTGCAGAACGAACTGCACTTCTGTGAGGCACAGAAGAAGTACAGCCAAACGAGCTTTGGCTGTACTTCTCATTTAAATCCATTAGCAGGTCGTAAAATAGCTGAATTTGCAGTTGAATGCTGAACATTTTAAATATGAGTCTCTTAACCTGAAAATGCCCTATTTTAAATGGGCAGAGCCAAAATCTACAAATGAATTGAAAAGGATTAAAAGAGGTGTATGGAAGCCAGCCAGCCCCCAGTCTGATGTACTCACCCTCCAGTCTGCCACCAACCAAGTAGACCTGTCTCATGATATAAATAAATAACAGGGGTTTAGTTGACACGCATTTGCAAATGCATGTGTAAGCTGCAGAGCCACGACACGGCACCCTGTTTTATATGCAGTCCTAACACTTTTAAATTTGAGTGTCTCCACTCTGGGAGCACATGGCTGCTAATGGATGGATAGGAGGCAGGTGAGAGGGAGCAGCTGAAACTTCCCCCAACCCACCTCCATCCATGACTGGTCTAGCATCTCAAAACTCTAATAGCAATGTTCTTAAGATGGTACAAACTGAAAATGACCAGCTGAGAAGCATACACCTCCAACCCCTTGGTGGACGCAGTGTAAAACACAGATTGGGACTTTATATGAGGCAATTTGCTTGTATAGCACAGTGCCTCCATCCCTAATTTCATAAAATATTTGGGACTTTACATGAGACAAGCAGGTCATGCTATGGTCTCCATCCCTGTATATGAAAAAACTGGGGTCAAATTAGACTCCATCCACCAAAAATGAACGAAAATCGCACGGTGGGACTTTAAATGAAGCACCAGCCAATAGGCAAGGTGCCTCCATCCCTGGTTACATAGACAATGTGGGCTATGTGGGACTTTAAGTGAGACACCAGCAGGTATGCCCAGCGTCTCCATCCCTGTATCGGAAAAAACAAATTGAAAAGGATTAAAAGAGGTGCATGGAAGCCAGCCAGCCCCCAGTCTGATGTACTCACCCTCCAGTCTGCCACCAACCAAGTAGACCTGTCTCATGATGCATGTCAACTAAACCCCTGTTCTTTATTTATATCATGAGACAGGTCTACAAACAAGTAAACAATTTTTTTTAAGCAAAAGATCAAAACAAAATTTAAAGTGAAGAAAAAATTTGGGGTCTTTTTTGATTCCAGAGCTCTCTATAAAGAGAACCTGTCTTCCTTTTTTCTATTACAAGAGATGTTTAAATTCATTGTAATAGGAATAAAGGTGATAAAAATAAATAAAAAAATGAAGGGACAGTGTAAAAATAAAACATAAAATAAAATAAGAAAAATAAAACATTTAAAATGCCCCCATCGCGCACAGAAGCAAGTTCGCACCACACATGTGAGTTACCACGGCGAACGTTAGAGCGAGAGCAATAATTTTAGTGCTAGTCCTTCTCTGTAACTCTAAACAGGTAACCTGTAAAGGTGTTTAAAGAGTCAACTATGGAAACTTTTAAGCACCGTAGCTTGTCGCCAATCCATGGGCATGTGCAAAAAGAAGGGAGTGGCCCTTTGCCTAACATGGCTGTCATTCACTGAAACCAAAGTTCTCAAGGACAAGGAGGGACATTACCTTTGAGTTAAGAGTTACCTGGAAGAGACCTTAGTGACCTTCTTAATTTACTATGTTTGTAATATGAATCAAAATTTGTTTTTTCGCTCCCTTCTACAGTCTTTGACTCCTGAGTTTGAGGCGAAAGGTACTCTAGCAGGTGACTCTAATCTATCCTTAGACATTATAAGGGACAAATCTCACACTGTTTCACTCCGATCCCCTCCTAAGCAAAGTCGCAAGTTTGCACAGGTGCTTTACCACTATGATCTAGTAGATGCCAGGAGGGAAGTTAACCCCACCTGTAGAGATTATTCCAATTTTTTGAGAGCCCATGGTCACTACTCTCGTATAAACCATGTGTTTCTCCTTTAGGGACTATTCTCTAAATTACATTCTACCAAAATACTTTCTACTCCCTGATCGGACCACAATCCGGTAATGATACAGTTTTCGGATCTGACAAACAGGATAGCGTCACATTGGCACTTAAATTAAACCCTCCCGCCTCAGCGATGAATCTCATTGTCTTGATATTTGTAATCATTTGAAGACTTACTTTTATAATAATAAATCAGAGGATACCTCTCCTGCAATTACCTGGGATGCACACAAGGCTTCTGTCAGAGGGTTCTTTAGTCACTTGTCCTCCAGACTTAAAAATTGCGATGAGTTGATCTCTGCCAAAACTAGGAAGTATAAAGCCCTAGCCACAAAACATAAATGCTCCCTGTCCCCTAACCTATTTACTAAACTTGAACAATCCCATTTAGAACTCAACCTTACCAAGTCTTACCACAAGAGCCGAGAAACAATTGCTTTGGATGAAACATAGGTTCTTTACTTGGCATCATCGCCCAGGATCCTTACTAGCACACAAGCTCACCCCTAGACACTGGCATTTGGCATTCCCTAAAATTAGACTAAAATTAGCCATATCTCTCAAGACCCCAAAAGATCCTTTAGGAGTTCCACAAATGTTATGCTGATCTATATTGACAATCCCGGGATGCTGCTCCTCCATCCATTAAGGATTTTTTGGGGAACCTGCCTCTCCCATGTATTGTGGAGGCCCAAAGACCTTATGGACCAGCCCTTCACATGTGAGGAGATTTCTAAAACTATCAAAACATTATCACTTCATAAGTCACCTGGCCCAATTTTTATTACAAAAAATTCTCCAAACGGTTTGCCTGACACATAGCTCTTTACTTTAATTCCTTGCGGGATGGTGGAGCGGGCCTATATTAGTGTTATTCCTAAACTTAACAAAGATACTACTGATCCTTAACTACGGGTCCTTAATTACTGCCCAATCTCATTATTAAACTGCAATTTAAAAATTCTTACAAAACTTTTGACCTCTCGTCTTAATACCTTTTTGGCCCAGTATATCCATAAGGATCAGTCAGGATTTATTGTAGGACACCAAATGCTAGATCAGATTTGTAGGTCTTTAACTTTGATTTCAGCTGTACGTACCAATTGGGATGCTCCCTTCACTCGGGAACTTTTGCTTCTGTCGTTAGACCTCAATAAGGCTTTTGATAGCTTAAATTGGAATTACCTCTTAGTTACTTTCGGCCCTACATTTCTTTCCTTACTGAAAACTTTGTATAGCTCCCTGTTAGCCCAGGTTAGAAATCATGACCATTCCCTATTAGATGTGGCACTAGACAGGGCTGCCCATTGTCCCCTTTACTTTTTGCATTAGCAATTGAACCCTTGGCTATGGTGATTCGCTCACACGCTAACATTTATGGTATTAATTGTGGACGACAGGAGCATAAATGTGCTTTATTTGCTGACAATGTTCTTATGTATATCACTAACCCTCAAGTGACTCTACCTCATTTGATGTCCCTACTGGACCATTTTTTGCAACTTTCTGGCCTTTCCCTGAACTTTTTATCTTCTGCAAAGGTACAAGCCCTTCGGGATACTAATAGTTTTCAATGGGTACATCACTCACTCCTATACTTAGGGGTTCAATTGACATCCTTCATTGAGACTCTTTATAAGGCAAACTACCCCCCATTGTTTAAAAAACGTAGGGAGGACCTTTGTTGCTGGACAGATTATTCCATATCTTGGTTTGGCAGAATCAACTAAGCCAAAATGACGTTCTTACACAGGATACTTTACTACTTTAGAACTTTGCCAGTGGCGGTCCCGAGGGGAGATTTACAGCGTTTATAAGCTGAAGTCCTGCGCTTCGTATGGGGTACCAAGAGACCTCCGATGCAGAAACAGACATTATATACGCCAAAATCTAGGGGTGGGCTTGGTCTTCCCGATCTACAGGCTTATTTTCAAGCAGCTCAAATTGCCCAATTAGCCTACACTATTGCTAAAGTCTCTGTTCCCCTTTGGGTCTCTAATGAAGAGACCCATCCCTTTGCCATAAGATCATTAATGTGGCTTCCTAGCCGTCTACACCCTCCTATACTATGTCCTTCTCTATCACATTCTTTACCAGTTTGGGACAGAACAACTCTTTATCGTCCCCACATTCACCGTTAGCTCCCATCTTTTGTAACCCAGAGTTTCCCCCTGGTCTGGTACTGAGCTAATTTCAGCGGTGGCTTGATAAGAATCTATTAAGAATTGGTGACTATCCTAATGGAGATCAAGTATATTCCTTGCAGCACTTTAAGGATACGATGCAAATGCCTTCTAGTGAAATATTCCGATACAATCAAAGTGCATCCTTTGCCACATCTAAACTCAACTTACTAGCAGGGCCCATTACACTTACGAACTTCGAAATGTCCTGCCAAACCAGGGTTCTTCTGAGGGGGCATATATCGGTCGTGTATACCTCTCACTGAGCCAAACTCAAAACCTACTTATATGAACCAATGGGAAAAGGATCTGAACCTTACATTTGATCTGACTGAGTGGCAGGACATTGCTTATGGTTAATCTAAAGTCTCTAATCAAAGCTAATTATAAAACACCCCTGGTACCTAGTTCTGATCAGGGTAGCCAAAATGCATCCTTCCACATCGCCGAATTACTTTCGACGTTGTGGCCTGTTGGAGACAATGCATCACATTTGATTGCAATGCCTCCTTGTGACTAGGTTCTGGATTAAGATATTTAACTTTTTAAATTTGGTGAAGGGGTGAACATTCGAAGATCCACAGAAGCAGCTCATTTTCACAAACTGCCTGATGAAGTACCCAGGAAGTCAGTGAAATTGATCACTTATATATTGCTGGCAGCAAAGATCACAATTGCTAGGCATTGAAAGCATTCAATAATACCCCTCTATTATGTCAAGAGTAAAGTTAATCGGATTATGGCTAATGACAATCTCACTCATATACTTCATACATTTCTAAAAAGTTTGCTAAAGTATGGGATCTGTGGATTTGTTAAATCTCTGGTCCCCAATGAGCTCCGGGTTGACGCTATTCTTCTTTATTTCTCTCCCCCCCCCTTTTTTCTCTTTCGTTTCCCCCTTTCTCTGTTATCTACATTTAATATACATTTGGTTGACTTTGGGGCCTTATACAGTTGTGTGCCCAACAATAGTCTCAGGGTTTAGTGTCCGGGGTCTCCCCAATACTCGTTACCCATTATTTTAATCCCACCCATTGCCCCTATCTGTTCCCCCATACCATGCCCTTGTTCCTACCCTCCATCATACATACAGTATCTCACAAAAGTGAGTACACCCCTCACATTTTTGTAAATATTTAATTATATCTTTTCATGTGACAACACTGAAGAAATGAAACTTTGCTACGATGTAAAGTAGTGAGTGTACAGCTTAAATAACAGTGTAAATTTGCTGTCCCCTCAAAATAACTCAACATACAGGCATTAATGTCTAAACCCCTGGCAACAAAAGTGAGCATACCCCTAAGTGACAATGTCCAAATTGGGCCCAAGTGTCAATATTTTGTGGGGCCACCATTATTTTCCAGCACTGCCTTAACCATCTTGGGCATGGAGTTCACCAGAGTTTCACAGGTTTCCACTGGAGTCCTCTTCCACTCCTCCATGGTGACATCACGGAGCTGGTTGACGTTAGAGACCCTGCGCTCCTACACCTTCCATTTGGGGTTTCCCCACAGATGCTCAATAGGGTTTAGGTCTGGAGACATGCTTGGCTGGTCCAACACCTTTACCATCAGCTTCTTTAGCAAGGCAGTGGTCATCTTCGAGGTGCGTTTGGGGTTGTTATCATGTTGGAATACTGCCCTGCAGCCCAGCCTCCAAAGGGAGGGGATCATGCTCTGCTTCAGTATGTCACAGTACATGTTGGCATTCATGGTTCCTGTAGCTCCAAAACTCATGCAGCCCAAAACCATGAAACTCCCCCCACCATGCTTAGCTGTAGGCAAGATACACTTTTCTTTGTATTCCTCACCTGGTTGCCACCACACACGCCTGACACCATCTGAACCAAATAAGTTTATCTTGGTCTCATCAGACCACAGGACATGGTTCCAGTAATCCATGTCCCTAGTCTACTACGTCTTTTGTATTATTTCTAGATGATGATAGATAGTACATTTAACCTTTTGATATTACCTTAGACCATTTTTTGCCTGTTGTATGCCTTTTTCTTCTGATGTTGTATTTTACTTATCCTTACTGTTTACCCTATTTACCTGTGTCCTGATATGATGACAACCTGATAATTTGGCTTTGTTCCAGTGTTATTTCTGTTGTTTCCAGATCTTTTCAATAAAAATATTGAAATATAAAGTGTGGGCATGTTAGGTTTATTTAATCAGCGTAGCAACATCTTTCATATTATACAAACAAAATTAGGGTATATATATATATATTTGTTTTTTTTTTAATTTTTTAATTATTTCAAATGTATTTGTTCGCAGAAAATTGCATTTGAAAAACCCTCTGATATAAAATAATTGCAACGATCACCATTTTATTCCCTAGGGTCTCTGCAAAAAAAAAAAAAAAAAAGTATATTGTTTGGGGGTTATAAGTGATTTTCTAGCAAAAAATACTTAAACTTGTAAACAATAAGTGCCAGAAAAATCTTGGTAGAAGTGGTCGATGAAGTATAATCAAATAATTCAGAACTCCTACAGTGATGTCCTCTAAAAGATCCACTAAAAAGCTTAGCTTTATAGCTCTTCATTCTCAATTAAGATGAGTCACGTGTGTGAACTTGAGACTCATTTTAAAGGCTATTGAATTTAACGCTGGAACCACAGACCACAAAAACCTTGTAAAGTACTCTTAATTCTTATTCCCATGTATTTCGCTGGTGTCTATTGTCTATTTTTTGTAATATCTTTTTTTCTGTAAATAATGGGTTTATACCTTTTTTCCTGTTTATTAAATTATGTCCTTTAATCTGTTTCTAATGCTGTAAACCTGAACCTAAATAATCCCTATTTCTTTGAAGAGTGCTACTGCTATATTTTAACTGTTATATTCTTGTCTGGTGTGACAGTGTGTATTGGACATGTTTCTTAAAAATCTGAATTGTTACAGCAGATACTGTTAATCAGGGCTTTTTTTCTCAGAGAATAGGTGCAGGAACCCATCCTCCCAGTCAACTCCCTGCCCTCAACCCCACCCACCCCCAACCCTGACCCTATTCCTGCCCCAATCCCGCCATTCCTCGGAAAAGAGAAGTAAAGTGTTGCCAAATATTGGGTGAATTCAAGGCTCACCTTCTCTCCCTGTCTACAGCTCCCCTTCCCAAATCCACAGCCCACCTTCTCTCCCCCTGTTCACAGCTCACCTCCCTGTCCACAGGTCACTTTCTCTACTCTCGTCCACAGCTCACCCTCTCCCCCCTTCCACAGCTCACATTTCTCTCCACAGGTCACCTTCTCTACTCTCGTCCACAGCTCACCCTCTCCCCCCCATCCACAGGAACTAACTGACCCCAGTGTAGATCACTCTCATCTCAGTGTTCTGGCACTTGTTGCCCCGCACTCTGGAAAAATCAGGGTTAGGCTGAGAGTTTCATTGTCACATCAAGGACTATGATTGGCTGTGATCATATGAACAGGAACCAATTAGAAATGGTTCTCAGTCTTTAGTTAGAAACTAGCACTCTCAGTGGCAGTGCAGTCTCAGAAGTAGCAGCCCATGCTACAGGCTCCAAAATAAAATATTAGATAACCTTCATTTAGCATAAAGCTAAATGAAGGTTATCTAATAACTAATGAAACATTCATCTTCAGATGTATACTTTTAATTTTGTCCACAATGCAGTTCTATAATGTGTTTATATAGTCCTTCTCCTAGTGCTATTAAAGTAATAATTTAAAAATTGTTTTGATATTTAGTAACAGGATTGCTATGCAGGACAGCGGGAACTGATGGACCAGCACCCTGGCCCCTCCCTCGCTGTCTGGATGAGCGAAGCATTGTTCTCTTGCTGGTGAGTGACATTTTGCACCTTTTTCATCAGCGAGCAGCTACTCGCTCATCCAGCCAATCACAGAGCATGCTTAGTTTTCAGAATTGCAAGCGTCACATTACCATAAGATGTAAACAATAGGAGTTATTTTGATAGCATTTTATTTTTATTAGAATTTTCGGGGGCGCTCGCATGGCTGGAAATTCACTGCTATCACTGATTACTACAGTGATTGTCAGCTTCTCCAGCGTCCTTCAGGTATGTAATATGCATACTTGCAGGGTCCAAGCTGGACCAATGTAACCACACAATAATGATCATACCTGGAATTCAGCCTTAAAGGGAAATTCCAGTCAAAAATGAAATTTTCCCTATTAATAATATGTTAAATATCTTTATCTTTGATATTATTCATTTTTTATTTGGCTAGCTGCTTGTGTAGCTTAGAAAGTCTTATCTAAGCTGGACAAACAGCTTCTTACTGTTCTTCACTGACAACGCTTTCTCCCTTTATTTGGATTTGCTAAGATGTCTTTCACTTCCTGAAAAGGTTGTCAGTCTTTCTTAGACAGGCACACCTGGCTGTGACTTGTGTGTCCAAAGTCACATGACAAGTCCCACTAGTACCAACGGAGCTTTAGTCTATGTTTCCCCTATTGCGATTTACAGTGTGACTTTAATGCAACTTTGATCTAACTTTACACTCTCTGGATCAAAGTCACATCAAAAGTTGCATCAAAGTAGTGCAGGTACCTTTTCAAAGTTGCTGATTTTTAAAGTTGCATAGATGGGAATGGGTGCCATTGAAATCACTGGGCTGTGACTTGTCATGTGACTTTGTGTGTCCAAAGATGCATGACAAGTCACAATAGGGGAAATGGAGAAATGGAGCTTTAATCTACGTTTATACTATTACGATTTAGAGTGCAACTTTGACCCAACTTTACACTCTCTGGATCAAAGTCGTGTCAAAAATTGCATCAAAGTAGTGCAGGTACCTTTCCAAAGTCACTGAGTTTCAAAGTCGCAGAGATGGAAACGGGTGCCATTGAAATCAATTGGCTATGACTTGTTACGTGACTTTGTGAGTCCAAAGTCGCATGACAAATTGCACTAGTGGAAATGTAGACTTAGTGTGGTTGCCTGTACTATGATTATTGCAGACAGTGAGTTGAGACCCCAGAGCACTTCCCCCCCCCCCTCCCTACGTGTCCAGCTTCCTTCTCCTACGGTAGTCTTTATTCAAAGCCCAGCCCCAGCACAGCTATACTGTATATGTGCCCTCCCCAGCACAGCTATACTGTATATGTGCCCTCCCCAGCACAGCTATACTGTATATGTACACCACCCCCATGTCCTGTGTGTCCAATGCATCCTTACTGATGGGAGAACACTGGGCGGGAATCTATGATCAGCTCCTCCCATTCTGTATATGCCCACTGGCTACACAGGAACAGTGTCCCTCCCTGGAAGTGATGTCACTGGCTTTAAGTAACCACACCCACTTGCTGCTCTTGGACTCAGCAGGAGGTGGAATTGAAGTCATGTGACAGCAATGAAAACTGCAAAATACAGGTAGAAAAACTGGAATTTCTTTTAATTTTGACTCATAAGGCTGGTCTCAGTTTACATTCATGATTGCATGGGAGAATTTAGGGTATTTGGCTGGACTTCCAATATAAAGTAGTGTTTGATTAGATTTTTTAATTTTAAAATGCCACTGAAGGGAGCTCTGTATTTCATTTGGGCTCATTCAGCCTCCCTTCTTAAAAGTTGTTGAGATAACATATCAGCCGCACAGGTACATTGTTCACAAAAAGTTAGGTGACTAATTGACTAAAGCTGCCAAATATGTGACAATTTTCAGTCAATTTTAACCACTTTCAAGCCACCAGGAACAGCAAATTGACAGAAACTTAGCAATCTACCACCCACAAATTTAATAGACGACTAGAATACTGTCCATTGTGAAGTTGAAACCGGGTAATAACTGAGCTAGATCTGAAAAGGAATCAAATCAGGGAACATAAAATGTAAGCTTGGATTTTTTGTGTTGGATCTGGGTGACGCTGATCCCACCCACCTATGATTAATGGAAACCCTATGTATGTCTTTGATTGCTTTATGATTTAGACAAAAAATATGAAATCAAAAGTCCAATCACTTTAATAAATGTGCATGTGAGAAGGAGCAATTATCATGTAGCATGGCAAAGCAAGAAAAGAAAACTCCAAATGTATGGAGCAAATATGTCTGCCTCTAGGTACAGTGCATTGCGAAAGTATTCGGTCCCCTTGAACTTTTCGACCTTTTGCCACATTTCAGGCTTCAAACATAAAGATATAAAACTGTAATTTTTTTTGAAGAATCAACAACAAGTGGGACACAATCATGAAGTGTAACGAAATTTATTGGATATTTCAAACTTTGTTAACAAATAAAAAACTGAAAAATTGGGCGTGCAAAATTATTCAGCCCCTTTACTTTCAGTGCAGCAAACTCTCTCCAGAAGTTCAGTGAGGATCTCTGAATGATCCAATGTTGACCTAAATGACTAATGATGATAAATAGAATCCACCTGTGTGTAATCAAGCCTCCGTATAAATGCACCTGCGCTGTGATAGTCTCAGAGGTTTGTTTAAAGCGCAGAGAGCATCATGAAGAACAAGGAACACACCAGGCAGGTCCGAGATACTGTTGTGGAGAAGTTTAAAGCCGGATTTGGATACAAAAAGATTTACCAAGCTTTAAACATCCCAAGGAGCACTATGCAAGCGATAATATTAAAATGGAAGGAGTGTCAGACCACTGCAAATCTACGAAGACCTGGCCGTCCCTCTAAACTTTCAGCTCATACAAGGAGAAGACTGATCAGAGATGCAGCCAAGAGGCCCATTATCACTCTGGATGAACTACAGAGATCTACAGCTGAGGTGGGAGACTCTGTCCATAGGACAACAATCAGTCGTATACTGCACAAATCTGGCATTTATGGAAGAGTGGCAAGAAGAAAGCCATTTCTTAAAGCTATCCATAAAAAGTGGCGTTTAAAGTTTGCCACAAGCCACCTGGGAGACACACCAAACATGTGGAAGAAGGTGCTCTGGTCAGATGAAAGCAAAATCAAACTTCTTGGCAACAATGCAAAACGTTATGTTTGGCGTAAAAGCAACACAGCTCATCACCCTGAACACACCATCCCCACTGTCAAACATGGTGGTGGCAGCATCATGGTTTGGGCCTGCTTTTCTTCAGCAGGGACAGGGAAGATGGTTAAAATTGATGGGAAGATGGATGGAGCCAAATACAGGACCATTCTGGAAGAAAACCTGATGGAGTCTGCAAAAGACCTGAGACTGGGATGGAGATTTGTCTTCCAACAAGACAATGATCCAAAACATAAAGCAAAATCTACAATGGAATGGTTCACAAATAAACATATCCAGGTGTTAGAATGGCCAAGTCAAAGTCCAGACCTGAATCCAATCGAGAATCTGTGGAAAGAACTGAAAACTGCTGTTCACAAACGCTCTCCATCCAACCTCACTGAGCTCGAGCTGTTTTGCAAGGAGGAATGGGCAAAAATTTCAGTCTCTCGATGTGCAAAACTGATAGAGACATACCCCAAGCGACTTACAGCTGTAATCGCAGCAAAAGGTGGCGCTACAAAGTATTAACTTAAAGGGGCTAAATAATTTTGCACGCCCAATTTTTCAGTTTCTTATTTGTTAAAAAAGTATGAAATATCCAATACATTTTGTTCCACTTCATGATTGTGTCCCACTTGTTGATTCTTCAAAAAAATTACAGTTTTATATCTTTATGTATGAAGCCTGAAATGTGGCAAAAGGTCGAAAAGTTCAAGGGGGCCAAATACTTTTGCAATGCACTGTATATACATAGTTACAAATTACACATGAAAACTAGTTAGTTTGCATACTGTATATATCTAAAAAAAAAAAAAAAACCCATGAAAAAAACTATACATTCGAATAAAGTAAAATATAAAACATTTGAATTGAATTTATTACTCTGCTGGGATATTTTCTTTTTTGTCACTTGAACTTAATACAGGAGATTTTGGAGATTCTCACCACGTCAACAAATATGTTCATGTCCTCATAAAATATCACAGTGCCCTGAATATGTGAACATAGCACCTTTGTTATTTCAGTCAAACATGAAAAGTAAGTTCTTGGTGCTTAGATAAAACTGTACATCTTAGATAAATGGAAAATATCTTCAAAACTTTAGAATGTAGTTTCCACCCGAGGATTGAATAATGAATAAAATGGGTTATCTATTCTTTCTTCTTTCAACCTATTAGCATTTTGTAAATGGATGTAAAATTGTGTGCAATAAATATTGATATACGTTTTAATTCTTCCAGTAGTTGGATCTTAAATTTAAAATGTATTTTTGCTTATATTTTGCCTTTGTTGGGTACTCCTTTCCCGCCATCATCATGATAATGATATTTTTAAATAAAACCTTTTATTTTCTTTAAATACCTAAACATTTTTAAATAAAACATTTATTTTTATTTATCCGGTATACCTGATCAAGAGTAAGCAGAAGCTTGCAGACTAAAAGTAAGGCTGACTTTACATGGTTTGATTTCTCTCATTCAGCCACACAGGCTTCTATCAATCCCCCCATCTACACTAAAGAGTGTGGATGGAAGAATCTCCCCTGCCAGCTATTGTATCCTGATAACTGGCACCCGTGCCTGTCAAAATACCTGAACAGTGGGTGCAGCTGATTGGCTTCAGTTACTGTTTGGTCAACAATTTTCTGCTCAGCTCCTTAGATTTGCAGATCCCATTTACTATGTATGGCCAGATGGAGTTCAATTTTAAATCCAAAAGTGGTCCAGGGGTCATTTGCCTCTTCCCTCTTTGAGAGCTCTTCAAAGGTATGACACAAGAGACCTTTTACTACAAGTCATTCATTTTATCTTAGAATTTTACTTAAAAAAACAAAATAAAAACAATTTTGATTTCATCACTTTGATATTTCATTTGACTGTCCCCAATATCTGTTCACAAATGTTAACATTGACATTGCATATATTTCTGTGAAGTCCGTTATGGTTTATTAACTTAAAGCAGACCTTAAAGGGCAACTCCACTTTCGTGGAGGGGGCGAGGGGGGGGGGGTAGGAGCCAGGAGTGCCAGTAGGGAACCCAAAAACAGAATGGTCGGGGCTGCTCTGTGCAAAACCATTGCACAGAGCAGGTAAATATAACATGGTTTTAATTATAAAAAAATCCCATTGCAATTACTTTTACATGTGGGCACAAATATGTAATGAGGAATGTTTATGTAGGATGCATCTGTTTAACAAAGGGGGATGTTTAATTCTGCTTTAAAGAATATAGCATGTATTTAAACTATTCACTAGTAAAGTGTATGCTCACTTAGATTACTGAATGGGGTGAAACTGTGTTCACTTCAATCTAATCATGTGCAAGGAAAAATCCTGTGTTTTGTAAATTTCCTTTGCACACAATTTGGTACTCAAAGTGAACAAACTTTTTTAGTTTTCACTAAGCTAAGTGTGCACACACTTTGCAACCATATGCAAACATGTACATATTCATTGGGAGAATGCCCATATGGTCTATAGAGTAGTAACAGTGGAACATTCAGGTGCCAGCCGGCATTAGAGAAAAAACAAGAGTGATGGACCAGGAATGCTCGGCAGGTGGCTTATGGAGGGTGTAGCTGGTTGGACCAGGCAAACATTCTTTGACAGTAAGGCAACTTTAGAGTGACAGCACTGTATACTCAACTCCTAAAGCACATCTAAACTATAAATAAAATAAAAAAAAAACGTACAGCTTAACAATTTATAGATACAGTGGATACATTTGTTTTCTTTTTGTAGGTTTTTCCTTTATTTTAGAAAATAATCTGGTCAGTAACACACTCCATGTCCTACAGTGGCTACACTCACTCCTCCACTGTAGCTATGGAGCAGCAACATAGTCACTATTGGATAGCAGCATTGTAAACTTGTGGAGAGGGTAGTGTTACTTAAATGGGTATTACATATAGTAAGTGACTAACAAATTAAATCTGAAACTAATAATTTTGGAACAGTTACAGAAACAGTTTTTCCCTTTAGAGATAAAGTTTTACAAACATAAATTTTAGCTGACCACTGTAAGCACCCCTGTCAATACTAAATGTTTTTTCTCAACCCTCTAACTGTTACTATGTCTGTACAGTTTGGTTTGTTAAAGGAAGCTGAAAAGTAACAGACCTATTGGTCAGATAAACAGGTGAAAAACTATTGCTGTCACCATGTGTAAGGATTGGTAAGCTGAAATATATACATTTTTTGCTTTTGACTTTTGGTCCACGTTAATGCTGTGTAGTGCTTACCTTTAAGGAGCCACTTGGTATGACAAGTTCTCTGTTCTTTGCCACAATTCTGAACAGCTTTGTCCCCTCTGACACACCTTGTTATGTAAGGAGATGTTGCAAACACCTATGTGATCTCAAGTATTATTATCCTACTCACAGCTTTATTAGTGTATCAGGAAACAGGCACCAGTCTATTTAACTGTAAGTAAAGCAACCATTGTGTCACAAGGTAAAAATAAATGGTAATACACAATCAATGAACAAGTAAACAAAACTGCCTGTGGTAAGCTTACTGATGTTATTACTAGGTTTGAGCATAGCAGTTAGTCTAAATCATCATTGTACTAAAGCAAGATTAACCTAGCCATAGCAGTATCAGTAATAAACAGGATAAAAAGTAAATAGCATAAACAATGAATAGCATCAACAGTAATGAGAAACCTCACAGTAGCTCTTCTGCAGTAAATGGTCAATGGATGTCTCAGAGTGCACTCTGTGTACAGTATATCACCATATGTATGAGTTGGAATGTATAAATCCAGAGAGAGGTACCCCTGGGAAGCAGTTGATTAGTTTCTTGCTCCTGACCTACAACCTTCAAATAGGTATCCTTCAGATGGGTATTGCTGGGGCCCAATCTGTGTGGTGGTGCACTTTATTACAGTCCCCTTAATTCTTCATTCAGTAATATGTTTTTGGGGCTTCCAGGTAGTCCCTTCCTCTCCTGAGCTGCCAAGAGGCAGTGAAATAAGCACAGCTGCAACCGCTCACTAGTCCTGGCACTCAGTGAAATTTGTCCTGGGCACCAATCTGTCTCTGGTCATCAGAAACCTGATCTTTAAAGGAATATAACTAAGCACTCCTGTCCTCACAGGCTCCGTCCCAGCACTCTGGTCCTCACAGGATCTCCCCCTGGTCTCTGTGCACACAGTACACTGCCGTGTACAGCTCCCATCCCCGCACAGCAAGAACTTACTCTGTGTCAAAGCCCAGGAAAAACTCTTCCCTCTCTTCCTTTTGCAAGGGTTGAAATCTGTTGCTCTTTTCACCTTTGCAGTACCCCCTGCTCCTTCCCTTCCAGACCATACTTCCCATGATCTCGTGTGGCTACATCATAGCTTTTCTATTAACTCTTGGCTGGTATTACCTCCACTCCAGAAAACTCCAGGCGGGGGGGTACACATCAACCGAGTCCACAGTCTCGCAGATCACACAGGAGCCTCAACGCTCCTTTACCTGCTAAGCACCTGGCTACAGCTGCATCTACTATCTTGTTCACACTGTCATACTATAGAGTATGCTCATGCAAGGGCCATGTTTGCCAGCAAGAGGATGCACAGGTTTTCCTTGAATCCCTGTGCAGGTAGCCCCATTCCCATCAATTACTTTGCATCAGCTGAACATACACAGCTGCTGCTCCCAGTTTGACAGCCATGTGGGTGCAGGTGCACAACCCTGTGCACACACTGTTTGTGTTCAGGGCCGTGCACCCGGGCTCGCATGGCTGTCAAATTAGGAGCAGCAGCTGTGTCCAGGCAACCGTTGTGCCCCTATTGAAATGAATGAGGCTGCCTGCATGGTGGTGCACGGATAATCAGTCTGCTCTCAGTTCTCCCTTGCAGAGGATTATAGGAAGCAAAATTCAGATACTTAAACAAAGTAGGTAATGATGTTTTAATAAATACATAAAGCATTTTTTTTTACACCTGAAGAGCATATAAAAGACAAAGTCTGTACACACATGCACAAATAAATTGAAATGTATGCACCATGTAATCTTTTTTAATGCAGTGTATCATCAATCTGAAATTCTGTTGCACAAATGGGTTACAAAAAAAAAGCTAAATAACAGTGCGCCATCCCCGAGCAAAATGTAATGAATAACAAAGCATCTTGTCCTCGCATGTCATATTTTGAGCTAACAATTACCTGACATTGTTGTGGCATGCACTGTAGCATTTCAATCATTATTTGACACATTTTAAAAAAAGAAAATAGAAACATATAATATATCATAATTGATGCATTGTATTATATTGTCAAAGTCCGTTTGAGTGTGATAAACTGTATTTTCCTTGCAAATTGCAACCCATTTGGCTTTCGTGACTTAAACAGGACCTTGCATTAGGATTACATTAAAATAGCTGTAAATAATATCCCAATGTAATAATATCCAAAATGTAACTCAACTTTTGCTGACATAATTCCTTTTAGGTGAACTAAACACAATGCAAATTATATGGCAAACATTGTTGCAGATTCATACCTTTTTCTGTATACAGGAACTTGGTGATTATTTTACAATGTTCTTTCTCAAAGTGACTGAGGATTGTCAACACCTGAGCAATTTTGTTTATAAAAAAAGTGTTAGCATTTAGTCACCATACTTAAAGTGTTACTAAACCCACAACAGTAAAATCAGGCTGTATATGCAGTAAAGCATGCTTGCTATACTCACTGTGGAACCTAAGGAGTTAATCCTCCACATTGTGAAAAAAGGCTGTTTGATCCTGTCTTCTCTGACCGTCCCCATTTTTTACTGTCCCCAAACCATCTGCTGATAGAACAGAGCCCTGGGAAGCAATCTGCACATGCTCAGTTTGGTGTGTATTGCTAGAGAGTTTTTTTTTTTTTTTTTTTTGGAGGAAGGTGCTGAGATCAGCACAGGGCCAATCAGCACTGTCCAGACAGAAAGTCAGGGGTCATGCAGCCTTATAGGACAGTCAGGGGAGAATGAAAACTCCTCCTACAAGCTTTAACCAGTGCTTGGCCAGACACTAAAAGTAGTCACAAGACTGCTATATACTGCTGATAAAAAAGGTATTTAGCAGTTTGTATTTACTAAAATAATTGCATTCCATGTTCTGTGAACTGTGGGAGGCCAGATATAGTGAATGCAGGGTCCTGGGTTTACTAACACTTTAAGCACAGAAGAGTTGAGCATTTATTTATTTATTGAAAAGTGTACAGAGCTATTCATCCTGTAAAACTGGACATACATACCCCTACAGGATATCTCTTGTAATATGGTGGCATGTGCACAGGGCAGATTCTGTGCTGCAGATTAGTCTATGTGCTCCAGTCTTCTTATGTATCAGCACTGTTTAGGATTTGGCAAACAGAAAAATGTAATAGGCATTGCTTTGCGGCAAAAAACGCTGTAAAAAATTGTGTGACTTTGAAATCACAAAAGTGTAAAAGGGGCCTTCATTAATCAAGGTATAGTGTGCCCCCTTCAATGCAGAGTGACCAGCGTGCCCCTTTTCAATGCAGAGAGACCAGCGTGCCCCCTTTCATTGCAGAGTGACCAACGTGCCCCCTTTCAATGCAGAATGACCAGCGTGCCCCCTTCAATGCAGAGTGACCAGCGTGCCCCTTTTCAATGCAGAGAGACCAGCGTGCCCCTTGCAATGCGAAATGACCAGCGTGCCCCCTTTCAATGCAGAATGACCAGCGTGCCCCCTTTCAATGCAGAGAGACCAGCGTGCCCCCTTCAATGCAGAATGACCAGCGTGTCCTCTTTCAATGCAGAGTGACCAGCGTGCCCCCTTCAATGCAGAATGACCAGCGTGTCCTCTTTCAATGCAGAGTGACCAGCGTGCCCCCTTTAAATGCAGAATGACCAGCGTGCCCCCTTTCAATGCAGAGAGACCAGCGTGCCCCCTTCAATGCAGAATGACCAGCGTGCCCTCTTTCAATGCAGAGAGACCAGCGTGCCCCCTTCAATGCAGAATGACCAGCGTGTCCTCTTTCAATGCAGAGTGACCAGCGTGCCCCCTTTCAATGCAGAATGACCAGCGTGCCCCCTTTCAATGCAGAGAGACCAGCGTGCCCCCTTCAATGCAGAATGACCAGCGTGTCCTCTTTCAATGCAGAGAGACCAGCGTGCCCCCTTCAATGCAGAATGACCAGCATGTCCTATTTCAATGCAGAGTGACCAGCGTGCCCCCTTTAAATGCAGAATGACCAGCGTGCCCCCTTTCAATGCAGAGAGACCAGCGTGCCCCCTTCAATGCAGAATGACCAGCGTGTCCCCTTTCAATGCAGAGTGACCAGCGTGCCCCCTTTCAATGCAGAATGACCAGCATGCCCCCTTTCAATGCAGAATGACCAGCGTGCACCCTTTCAATGCAGAATGACCAGCGTGCCCCCTTTCAATGCAGAATGATCAGCGTGCCCCCTTTCAATGCAGAATGATCAGCGTGCCCCCTTTCAATGCAGAATGATCAGCTTCCCCCCTTTCAATGCAGAATGACCAGCGTGCCAACTTTCAATGCAGAATGACCAGCGTGCCCCCTTTCAATGCAGAATGACCAGCGTGCCCCCATTCAATGCAGAGAGATCAGTGTGCCCCCATTCAATGCAGAGAGATCAGTGTGCACCCTTTCAATGCAGAGAGATCAGTGTGCCCCCATTCACTGCAGAGAGATCAGTGTGCCCCCTTTCATTGCAGAGAGATCAGTGTACCCCTTTCAATGCAGAGAGATCAGTGTGCCCCCATTCAATGCAGAGAGATAAGTGTGCCCCCTTTCAATGCAGAGAGATCAGTGTGCCCCCTTTCAATGTAGAGAGATCAGTGTGCCCCCTTCAATGTAGAGAGATCATCGTGCCCCTTTTCAATGCAGAGTGACCAGCGTAGCGTGCCCCCCCAGACCAGCACTTACCTGATGCAGCGGCGGCTCCTCCTCAGTCCCCCGGCATCTCCTCGAGACCTCCCACCTCCTCCTCGGCCAATGGCAAGGTTTTTTCCTTTTGGCAAATCAGGAAGCGGGCATTGGACCCGCTTTCTGATTGGCCAGGAAGAGGATCCGAATGACAATAGCGAATTTTCATTCGCTATTGTCACACAATGGGTGGGCTCGGGGCGCACTGCTCTGCGCCCCGGGTCCTCCCTTTTCGGAAGCCTATTAGAGCCTCTGGCTCTAATCAGGTGATTCAGAAAAAAAAGCCCCATTGACCTCCATGCGTCTGGCGCCCCGCATGCAGATTAGGGGGCCGGATGCATGGATAGAGGGGGCAGCGCCCCCAACACACCGTCCGCCATTGGCAGCAATATAAAATAAAAATTGACAGGCAGAAACCATAGGGGAAGTTTCTTGCCTCACATTGTTAATGAGTCTGCTATGTTATTTTAGTATCCATCTGCTTGCTTAAATTGTTACAAACCTACTAAAATACCAGTATTGGTGACATGATATTACGCCAGTTTAGTAAAGTTTTACTCTTGCAAAATGAAGCCTGCAAACATATTTTCTTAAGCAATTGACTTGTAAAAAGAAAATATTGATCATGATGTCAGAGAGAAATAATTAAATTACATCTTTTATGGAACACACCAACCTCAAGGGTAAGATGTACTGTTTTTGTATTTTTTTAATGAACAGAGATACATTTCCTTACTTTTTTCTATTTATATAAATCAAATGACATAGAACATTGCAATACTTTTATAAGCTCAGCTGTACATACCCCATAACAATGGGATACATACACAGTATCATGATAGTGAAAACTTCCTGTAAATACAAATATCACTCGTTGTCGTTGGGTCCCATCCCTAATACAGAACAATAAATGGAACCCCCAAGCCCACAAAGGGCATTAAAGAGAGAAGAAAAAATTGTACTTTGAATGTGTCACAAAGGAAGTTAAATGCATATGTGTAGATAAAACACATACAATGTGCACAAGAGCCATTCATTTTTGTGTGTACTAGTTCTCTTTAGCAGTTTTTTTAAATAACCGATCAGTTTTTTCATTAACAATAATTACATTAATAATAATAACAATCAATAACATAATTTCTTTGCATGCTGTAAAACATGTGACCACACATTTCCTCTCTCTTTCCTCTTTCCATAGATTAGGCTCAATTCACAAGTATAAAGCTTCATACACACCGGTCTAATATTGGGCGGTATCATCTGTTTCAATTGAAACTGGCCAACAGTTGGCCCTTGTGTATGGCAGCCAATCTGACAGAAGCCGACCGAATGTCTGGCTTCTGTTGAAGGGGCATGGCCATAAAAGGTCTGCCGATCGGCATCCGATTGCTGACCGGTGCATTCTGGTGGGGGGGGGGGGGCGATGACGACACAATAGCTCAGCAGGGAGATCGTTGAACTAACTTTGGATAATTAGCACAGGATCCTCTCCCAATCTCTTCAGTTTTTTTTCGTACAGTCCGCTGGGTTGAATGAAAAAAAAAAAAAAAAAAAACACGCAAAGTGGGTACTATCGTTTTTCTATTTCAATGGACTCAATTGAAAATACCTGTCACTGTTTTTGAAAGTAAGTAATACTTGTACTTATGTGTTAACTTTGTGAAATAAAGTAGAATTCCAGCACCCCCCCCCCCCCCCACAGCTTGTCATGATCAGGGCTCGGGCTCAAAGACCAGTTGCTATAGCAATAGCAGGACTAGCACTGATCAGCAGGATGGGTACACAGGCAGTCACCCTGGCTGATGATGTGAGCTCACCTGAGGTGTGGAGTGCTAACCGGTGTTCACCAGAGCTCCTGATGGTGGAGATGGTCTTTTCTGTGTGTTAGTACCAGGTCGCAGTCCTCAGGATTGCCCTACCAGGAGGTGAGCAAACCGGGTCCAGTAGCGAATAAGCAGGTAGGGATTAAACAGAAGCGTTGTCAGTAAACAAGCCAAAGGTCAGTAACGAGTAGCTGCAGGCTGGGATCAGGCATAAGCGTAGTCGATGAACAAGCCAAGGGTCAATATGTGGAAAGCAAAATGATGACAGCAGCAGGGAAGGCAAGAGCGAGCTACTTGCTGAAGAAAAAAAGAATGGAGCAAAAAAGTCAAGGCACAAGCACAGATCCAATGGATCAGGTAGCTCAGCAAGAAGAGTCATTGCCAGACACAGCAGAGGTCCCAGATTCAAGTCCAGGCCCTGACATAGCTAAAAGCAAGAGGGAGGAGGAGGGCTGTCAAACCTACATTTGCTGGGGTACATAGCTAGGCAAATAGGCAGGGAAAGGAACTTTCACCATGGCATCAGCCATCTGATGGATGATAATACTGCAGGGTGGTAACACCATAGCTGCACACTTGGACTCAATTAGAAGTGTTCAGATGGAGCTCAAAGCATTCAATTGGTGTCTGATCAGAGGTGTGTCTTGCTACCTGTCTGGTTGTTTCACGCTCATAGATTACCCATTAGTAATAACTTTCCTTATTTACTGCTTTTTTCTGCTGCCTGCCCTGATCTCAGCCTGTTCCTTGACCACATTCATCAGTCTGTCTTTTCACATTCTTGCTATGTGATTCTGCACTGCATTGGTTCTTGCTGTTTAGTCAGCTGTCACTCTTCAGTGACACAGATAATACGTGGCATCACATTATGAAAATGTGTGGTGGTTGATGAAGCAGTCTAAAAATGGATGGAATGCCGACCATGGCAGCATATTGGGAGAAGAAACAGGTATCATAGGCAGGATGGGCAGCAAAGCCTATAAGCCCAGATTTGTGGATTCTGTATTAGATCCTGATAGAAGTAGATTCTCGTCAGGCAAAAGAACAGGAAATTCACATATATGCAAAAAAAAAAAAAAAAAATGCCTGTTCTGCATCTATTTACACATGGCCCTCTATAAGGTTGATATACAGAAAGTAGAGCACAGCACACTGAAGCAAAATTTCAACAGTTGCCTAGAGCAACCAATTTCAAAAGAAACAATGAATCTCATTGAGATCTATGTGCTACTGATTCAGTTTTCTTTGCTCCAATACTTATAAATCACCCCCTATGTCTGCCTCAGAACAATAACTAATGCAAGCTACTTTGATATGAAATTTGAATAATTTAAAAGTAATTCTTATTTTTTAGGAGTTAAGGCAATTGGATGATTATATCCCAGTGATTAAGAATGTCAGTAATTAAAAGGAATTGCAGTCAGCTGCAGAAAATTACTCTTGAAAATGAGAATCACAAGGAGATAAATTCTAAATTTGGGTCATCTTTTCAGTGTTCTCCATTCTGCGCATATAGCTTTGTCAGTTTTTAAACTTGTCACATCTTAACAAGAAGAATTGTGAATTCATTTGAATAAAACACTGAAACTATTTGTAGCCCAGAATACTCAGGTGTCAGGCTGCTTCAGCTTGCATAGTTATTTACATTGAGGGAGTAATTCCACATCTGCTTGCCCTAATGGCTAAGGTCTGGTTTACACTATTGTGGCTCTGCGAACCGCGTTTGCGCAAGCATGGCAACCCATTTATTTAAATGGGTGGCTGTCCCTGCATTTCATGCAGGGAAAAGGTTTCTGCGCAAATCTTAAGGCTGGGTTCACACTTATGCAAATTTGAATGCAGGTTTTACCGTATCCAATTCGCATGACAGGAGAGTGTAACCAGATCTCAATGGAGTTGGTTCACACACCTCCAGGGCAGCTGCGGTCAGCACTGGAAAAGGGTCTTGTGCGTCTTCTGGTCTGTTTCAGGTGCGAACTAAGGCAAAAATTCAGACCTGATTTGCACCTGAAACAGAGAACAGGGACGCACTACAGCCCCTATTGTGAGCCACAGCCGCAGCTAATGTGAACCTGACCTAAAATACAGTAGAAGGGGCTTTTTCACCATGCAATTTCCTGGCAGGTACCGCAACCGCACTGCGTTTTTAGATCCGTGGGGGTGCCATTAGGCCTGGTTCACACTATTGCAGGTGGTTGTGTGTGTAGGAATTGCATCTGTTCCCCCACCCTCAACCAAAAGGCACTGCTGTTTAATGACGTGTGGGGCTGCCATTTACTCTGGAAGAAAATGCAGCGTGTTTGTGGGTGCAGGAACCACCAGGGCATTTGTGCCATTCATTTTCTCAGCCACTGCATTTTTAAAATGGTGAAGAAACCTTTTTCCTACATGAAATGCAGGCACAGCAGCCCATTTAAATGAATGGGCTGCCGTGCCGATGCAAACACAGACCATAGACTCGCGATAGTGTGCACCAAGGTTTCAAGAATAAGTGGCAGCCCTGCGCGCTTATAAACAGCAGCGCGTTTTGGCTGTGGGTGGTTGTGGGTGTAGGAACGGGTGCTATTTCTGCACCCGCAACCACCTGCAATAGTGTGAATCTAGCTAAGTCAATATATTATGTACATATAGGTACATATAGGTCGTGTGATGTATGCTAGTGCAGAACTTTACTTTGGGGAACCATGATCCCCTCTTCAAGTGCCCCTAGATCTAAAATGATTGCTACTATGCCTATTGCCATCTTCACCATGTTTATGGGTAACATCAACAATTCCAGCAGATTGTTTTAGTTGATTTCCTCTTAGATAAGACTCAAGCTTGGGGTGTGTGGCCACTACTCTTAGTTTCGCTGTATGTAATATCACTAAGGCAAAGTACCTGTAAGTATAGTCTATGCATCCGCATACAACACACAAGATTTTGTAGAATAGACAGCTGTGTGTTAGGGATAATATTCCAGGAATGGCAGATAGTCTTTTAAATTCAGATATTTGGCAGGAAGAAACACTTTATTTTTAATTTATGGACTTCTTGCTCCTTTTCCCTATGCTTTTTTAATGTCTAGGATAGTGACAGTAAATTGGTCATACTACTTGAGGTGAGACATTGTATCTTTACTACTTAGGTGAAGGAAATATCGAAGTGGCCATTTCTGTACAAAAGATCAATGGGCTTATACATAGGGATCTGGAAAATGGCTACAAAGCTTTCTTGTGCATTGATGGAACTCATTTCATGTGACATATTACACATGGATTTCCAGGCCACTATTGATCCAGTTTTAGTATCAGTGGAGCATTTGTTCAGTGTCAGCTAGGAAATGATTTCTGCTGTAGAGGTCTTTATAGCTAGGCATGAAGAAGGCAATGCCTGGGTGACAAATTGGGCTGCGAGTTACTTGGCAAGGGTTTTAAAAAAGGCTTTTGTGATATGGTCTCCAATGTCTATGCTTGGTAATATTTTTGCATTTAAACAGAAATAAAACGACAACATATAATACCTTCAGCGTAATATTTAGTTGTGTCAGTGCAGACAATTCTCTAGGTCACAAAACACACACAGTGGTGGTGGTCATGTAAATGAATTGTAAATAGGACAATCTTTAAAAGAGAAGAATGGGCTTTGCAAAAAAAAAAAATATTATACTCATTTAGGTGGATGCAGCATCGATCGGATGTTGCATCTGTTCCATGCCGACTCTGTAGTATGGACAAAGCAATCAAACAACTCTGATTGCTCAGTTCTCCCCCTCTGCTCTGAGCTGAGAGCTGGGATTGTCAGTCACTTGGTTCTCTGCTCTGCCCCTCCAATGCTCACTGGAGCAGTGGGCTGTGGAGGGGGCGGGAGGGGCTGGCTCAGGCTCTCGGTGGATCACTGAGAGGCTGAGCCAGATGCCGCTCCAGGCTTCTGGGTGGATCCACTCCTGGGATCCATAAGAGAAATAAAGCCTAAAAAACTTTGGCTGCACTTCTCTTTTAAATATGCATATTTTTACCTAATAATGAAAACAGGTTACAGATCATGGATGTGATCAGGTTATGGGCATCCTTAGACATGAAATGGCAGTCACACACACCTGGGTCACATTCAGCTAGATCTGGTGGTGGCTCCAAAAAACAGACTGCAGTCCACTGGCCTGGATCAGTTTTTGGTGCAGTTTACCTCCCCAACTATAAGATGGCCATGTTGTGCTTAGAAGTTACTAAGGACTTAGTAGAACTTTTGGGACACCTTAGAACAAGATTGAATGATCAACTACTGTCATGACCCAATCTGTACCCAGAACCTTGTACATAGCTCATCTTAGTGAATCCTGATTGTCCATTTTCTTGTGTGGATTGGGCAAGGTCTGTAAGCTGCCATTCTTTGGGCTCTGGAACATGAAGTGCAGGCTGCCTTGCAGCAATATGGGCTTTGCTATTGTTGCTGTCATCTGTTCAAACCTCTGCACACTCCATACACTAGACTTTAGGAGATGAATAGGATCTTCACACCTGTCTCAGTTTACAGTGGAGTATAAGGCTCATTGTCCTATTTTAGATACTCTATGACTTGTGTTTGTATTCTGAACTAAAGTCTGTCTAATTGCCTGACTACTCGACCCAGCTTGTTTCAGGATTTGTTCTGTCTGCGTGTTGGAAAGCTGTTGTAGATACAATACCAGTCAAGATAGTGGGGGACACATGGGTGAACTATTTTTGTTTTATTGGAAACAACAGAAACCCAGAGACAGGAAATTATATCATAACCATGTAGTCCTAGTAAATAGAACGTTATCACACAAGTATTAAAAGTAACATTACCACATAATGGCAGAAATACTAATCTCTATTATATATGAAAACTGGCTTTTGCATCTATGAATAAACTGCATATTATCACCCCCATTCAACAACTGCTATAAGTTCTATCTTCTTTTGAAGTTCTTCAAACGTTGGCATTGGTAGTGGTTTGAATGTATATTAGTGCCCCCATTTGTCTGTTCTTTCCATTGTTTGCTTTTAGGTATACCAGTAAGTTCCCAAGCTTGGAGCTGGTTCAGAGATGTCATCTCTTCCTCTACATCTTTAATCCTTCTTTGCTTCTCATGAACAGGTTGCTTTTGCATTTCTTCCCATGACATTGGCTCAACCTGTGGTGCTGTATGAACTGTATATGACAAGTGTCCAGCTGGATTTATTGGATCTACCAGATTTTCTGACTGAGGTTGAAGGCAGTTTGGTTTCTTTCTTTTCAAAGGATAAATCACTGATAACAATTTCAATTTCAGTGACGTTCTGTTCCTATTCCTGCAGTACTGGTGAGGCTTCTTTCTTAGGTTGTTGTTTTGACGGTGCTTATTGTGTCACTTCATGAGACTTTCAACACAGAAGGGTTTTATAATTAATTTCTGATGATTGATTGTTACCTTGCTGGTGTCTGGATGTAAAATTCTCTAAACCTTTTGCGACTCACTGTTGTTGGAAAATATATCTTCCTTAGAACAAGGTTCCCATTTTGTACCCTTTTCTTTAGGAACATGTACGTATGCTTTGCTTCCAAAGATTTTGATGTGTTTCGGGCCAGGCTTCTTTTTTCATAGCGCGTATGGAACTTTCTTTGTTACTTTTCTAGGTAAGTGGTTTTGGAGGTAGCAGGCCATCATAATTGCCCCTCCCAGTATGTTAACATAACCGCATCAAAAAACTTGCTTCTGCCACTTTCACATAAAGTGCAGTTTATTCTTTTTGAAACATAATTTTGTTCTGAAATGTATGGTACTGTAACCTGGAATATGCTTTACCAGAATAGCTTGTGTTTTACCACTTGTGTTCTGTGTGTGGAATATTTTAGGAATTTTGCTAAATTTGTTGCTTACTTGGGCAAGATGTTGTTCATGGTTATCTGGATCTTTGCTGTGTAGCAGGTAGAGCACAGTATATTTTGAGTAGTCATCAATTCATGAAAGAAAATACCAAATTCTTACAAAAATGCAGTTTTCTCTATCGTCCATTGACAGATGCAGCTCTTATGCTTCTTATACCATTGGAATGTCCCAAAGCAGTGCACCCATGAAAGAAAAAACCCTCAAAGAGAAACAAACAAGTCTCTTTTAAACAGCAGCCTGCAAAACCTTGCGGCCAAAGGATGCATCCAAGGATGCCAACATACCTACCTTGTAGAATTTTGTAATTTTGTGTCGTGGCCTTACAAACTTGCACTACTGAGGCCTGATGGCGAAAAGCCCAAGAGGCACTCATTGCCTCAGTAGAATGCGCCTTCACAGGGAAAGGAGGAACCTGACCCTTCAAAGAATAAGCCTGAACAAACTTCTGCCTAATCCATCTGGATATAGTCGCAGCAGACGCAACCAAACCTTTACGGGATCCCTCACTAAGGACAAAAAGAGCATCTGATTTCCTAAAAGACTCAGTGACCGTCAGGTAAACCCTGATTGCCCGAACCACATCCAGAGAGTGCAAAGCAATTTCCTTGGGATGCTTAGGCTTAGGACAGAGTGAAGGCAACACAATGTCCTCATTTAGATGGAAATCAGACACCATCTTAGGGAGAAAAGTGGGATTAGGTCGGAGTACCACTTTATCTCTGTGGACCACCAAATAAGGCGAACGATAAGACAGCGCCGCCAACTCAGACACTCTGTGGGCAGAAGTAATTATAAAATGTAGGTGTCAGCGCTGTTTACCAATATAACCACTCTAATACATGGAAATCATTAGAACAATAACATATGAAAGTTCCCAGTGCAATCAATAAGTGACTCAGTGCAACTATGTGCATATACAATGTCCACAAATGAATAAATATAAGTTCATAAAGTGCTGGTTAAATTGCAAAAAGTGCTGTGGTGCTCCAATCAAATTGTGCTTGTTGGTCTGTGCTCACCTGCTGCGTCCCCACTCACCAGAACTGCTTTGGATAAGAGCCTGTATCCTATGGATGATATCCCAATACAGGTCGGAGCAGGAACCACAGAAGTGCGGGGCTGCTATGCCCTAATATTTCTCATATACTCCTCCTAAGTGACACAGATAAAGAAAGGACTCGCCATAGTGAAATACGTTTCAACCACTTTATTATTAAAAAAATGTCCACTTACATTTAAAATCAGAAGAATCCTCTATGTCCGGCTGTATGCGGCTTGGTGGTTTCTGCCACCAGTAATTGCCACCAGAAACGCAACTTGGGATAAAGAAAACAGAGAAATCTCCCTAATGTTCTCAAAAGGAGGCTTTAGAACAGAACAGACAAAACCAGATTGAGATCCCACATAGGCAACAGGGATCTCCTCGGGGGAGTCAGATGACGCACCCTCTGAATAAATGGTGCGCCAGAAAGCGCCTTATCCACCAGAGGGAGAGGATGTCCATTGAGGACTGTCGCAGACTGATCCACAGTCTGCTCAGAGACTATAACCTGATGCATCTCATGGAGGAAGAGGAGGTCTGAAGATTTCCCCTTCCCCCACTCTCCCTTATGTGTCTTTGTCCATTCAATAAAGCTTCGGGCCTGTGATTTCATTCCCCTCCCCTTACCCCACTCTCCCACTCCCCTATCACACCTGTTGCTTTTTGAAATGTAATATTGTTTGATTGACTCATGCTACGTATAGATAACGTTTCTTAGTTTCATGCTTAAAGGGGTATTGCGGCGTCATGCATGATGCGATGGCTCGGGGTATCCTTACTCCGCAAAACACATCAGGCATCATACCGCAGAATGTATGTATTTGATTGAATGTATTTATTTGTATGACCGGAAATGTATTGTAATGTAGTGTATTTATGCGCTGCGTCGCAGTACAGGGGAGAATGTACCCCGACAAAGTATTGTTTTTTGTATATCTTTTATGCAAATAAAGATTACATTTTCAACCCTCTGAATAAAAATGTGAATCAAGGCATTAGCAGCCAACGGACACTGGAAGTAAATAGCCAAAGCCGACACTTCGCCCTTAATAGTGTCCAAGGCCAACCGCTGCTCAACCCCTTTTTGTAAAAAGGCCAAAACCCTAGCTATAGAAAACAAGCGAAGGTGCAACTTCAACGATTCACACAATGAAATGTACGATTTCAACGTACGATGATAAATCTTCCTAGAAGTCACCTTCCTAGCCTTCAACAAGGTAGGATTCACAGATTCAAAGAGACCCCTACCTCTCAACACCTGCCCTTCAACAGCTATGCCATTAAAGCCAGCGACTGTGAAGCAGGATGGAAGATCAGTCCCTGGGACAGCAGATCCTCCCTCAGAGGAAGTCTCCACGGAGGATCGGCGACCAATTTTACTAGGTCTGTGCACCAAGACCGATGAGGCCAGTCTGGAGCCACCAGAAGGAACGGAATTTCTTCCACAGGTACCCTGCGGAGAAGCCTTGGCAAGTGTTTTAATCTGAGGTAAGGCATAGATCAGCCGATACTGGCTCCAAGGAGCCACCAAGGCGTCTGTGGCGTCGGCCAGAGGATCCTGAGACCACAAACCTCTGGACTTTTTTGAGGCGAGACGCAAACAGGTCTACCTCTGGAGTTCCTCACCGGACACATAGGAGATGAAACACTTCCGGATGAAGGGACTATTCCCCTTGATCCAGCACCTGATGGCTCAGGTAATCCACTTGCCAATTCTCCACACCTGGAATGTGTATTGCGGAAAGAGACGGAACATTGTCTGCCGCCCATGCTAGAATCTCGGCCACCTCCTTGGCCTCCAGGACACTCCTAGTGCCCCCTTGATGTTTGATGTAAGCCACAGCCGTGGCATTGTCAGATTGGATCAGAACCAGGGAGCCACGTAGCCGATTCGTCCAGTGGATCAGGCAAAGCTTGATTCCTTTGAGCTCCAGAATATTGATCGTAAGGAAGACTCCCCTGGGCACAGAGCTTCCCCAACACTCCACCCCAGCCTGACAGGCTGGCATCCATAGTGACCACCATCCAAAACGGTGGTAGGAAGGACTTGCCCTGGCACAATGCTGGCGAATGGATACACCAGGATTGAGCAGACCTCGTGAGTCAGCTTAAGCATATAATTTTGTCTCAAGACTGGATCCCTGCTCCATTTGGCAAGAATCTCTTTTTGCAGAGGTCTCGAGTGAGACTGAGCAAACGGAACCGCCTCGAAGGTTGATACCATCAGACCCGAGACTCTCATGCAAGTCCGAAGTGGGAAGAAAGGCCCTAACCAAGGCGGAATCTAGAGTCAGCCCCAGATAATCCAACCTCCCTGAAGGCGTCAGAGCAGATTTTTTTAAATTGATAGTCCACCCAAATTCCTGAAGGGTCTGAACTGTAATTGACAGGTTGCCCAACAGAGCCGAGTGAGAGTCCGCTCTCAATAGGAAAATGTCCAGATATCCCAGGATCGCAATCCCTTTTTGCCACAACAAGGCTAATACCGGGGCCAGTACCTTGGTAAAGACCCTGGGAGCAGAGGCGAGACCAAAGGGTAACACCACAAATGGAAAATGCTCCTTTGCCACCACAAAGCGAAGAAATCACTGGTGTCCTCCGTAGATGGGGATGTGTAGATACGCATCTTTGATATCGATGGAGGCCAAAAATCCCCCTGATTTAAAGACGCTACCACCAACCAAATGGATTCCATTTGAAACTTCTGCACCCGCACAAAGCAGTTCAGAGCCTTGAGGTACAGGATTGGACGCACCTTGCCCACTTTTATGGGCACCATGAACAGGTTTGAATAGAAACCTTGAAAGCGTTCATGAGGAGGAATTGGCACAATCACTCCTAGAGCAAGGAGATCTTGCACTGCTTCTCGGAGATCTTTCAAACGATCCGGAGACAGGCGAAGATTTGACTGAAAGAACCTGTCCGCCGGCCGGGACCGAAATTTGATCTTGTACCTGGAACGAATCAGTTTGTGAACCCATTTGTCTTGAATGAAGGAAGTCCAGGGTTCCTGAAAGAAGCGCAGACACCCCCCCCCACCCCAGGAACGGGTGAGGGCGTCCCTTTATGCTGAATAGGACTTGTCTGCAGAACCAGACTGGCTGGTCTTGGTCTTGCCTGACCATGGCTTTTTAGCCCCTCCAGAAGCCCTGAATGGCTTACCTTTTCTTGTGCCCCTGAGGCACAAAAAAAAAACATCTATGAGCAGTGAAAGAAGGCCCCCCACTTACTACGGGGTGCCTTACCTTTGGAGGATTGAGGAAGGAGAGTACTCTTCCCACCGGTTAGTCCTTCGATCAACTCATCCAGCGAGTCGCCAAATAATCTCTCTCCCAGAAAAGGGAGATCTGTTAAGGCCTTCTTGGAAGCCTGGTCTGCCGACCAGCTTTTCAGCCACACCATGCGTCTTATGGCAATCCCCACAGCCGACACTCTGGCCACCAGGGGAGCCGCATACAAGGATGCATCACACAGGAACACCAGGGCCTGGGCTATCTGGTCCATAAGTTCCATCAGCTCCAGGGAAACTAAGTCAGCATCTAGGTTCCCCTTAAATACCTTAACCCATTCCGTGACCGTCTGTGATACCCATACAGACACAAAAATCAGTTTCAGGATTGAACCCACCAACACATGAAGATGGCTACAGTTATGAAATCTACCACTTAAGATTGTGCTGGCCACATGGTAGAGCCCTTTTTGTTTTATTGGTAATAAGTAGAGTTGAGCGGACACCTGGATGTCCGTGTTCGGCGGGTTCGGCCGAACTTGAAAAAAAAGTCCGGGTCCGTGTCCCGGACTTTTTCCGAACTTTACCCGGACACCGAACCCCATTGAAGTCAATAGGGACCCGAACTTTCAGGCACTAAAATGGCTCTAAAAAACCAATGGAAAGGGCTAGAGTGCTGCAAATGGCAGCAAAATGCAGTTAAGAGCATGGCAAGTGCTCTGCAAACAAATGTGGATAGGGAAATAACTTAAAACAACAAAAAAACAGAAAAATAAAACAATTTTCTTCATCTGTGAAGGACGAGGCCCATATGGAGTAGGAGGGAGGTTGAGGTGGCGGTGGAGAGGGATGAGGTAGCCAACACTGCTTCTTTTTTGTCATTTTAAATTAGGGTACATCCCAAACGAGTGAGAAAGATCAAAAATATAACAATGGCTGGGTAAGGTCGGTATCCATCTCTATTCTGCACAAGGTATGGAAAAGTCCTGTGGGATCCATGCCTGGTTCATTTTAATGAATGTGAGCTTGTCCACATTGTCTCTGGACAGGCAGCTGCGCTTGTCTGTGATAACGCCTCCAGCCGTGCTAAATACACGTTCAGATAATACACTGGCTGCAGGGCACGCCAACACCTCCAAGGCGTAAAGGGCAAGCTCAGGCCATGTGCCCAATTTGGAGACCCAGAAGTTGAAGGGGGCAGACCCGTCATTCACTACATGTAGGCATGTGCACACATACTGCTCCACCATGTTGGTGAAATGCTGCCTCCTGCTAAAACGTTCCATATGAGCTGCTGGTGCTGCTGTTTGTTGTGGCGTGCTGACAAAGCTTTTCCACATTTCGGCCATGCTAACCCTGCCGTCTGAGGTGCTGGCGGTGCCCTGGTTGCGTTGGCGACCTCTTCCTCCTCCTCCTCGGCCTTGTGCTTCCACTGTGGCCCCGCTGTCAGGTGGGAATGCCAGCAGCATCGCGTCTACCAGCGTGCGCTTGTACTCACGCATCTTGCAATCACATTCCAGTGAGTGAATTAAGGACGGTACGTTGTCCTTGTAACGGGGATCCAGCAGCATGGCCACCCAGTAATCAGCACAAGTTAGAATGTGGGCAACTCGGCGGTCGTTGTGGAGACACTGCAGCATGTAATTGCTCATGTGTGCCAGGATGCCCAGAGGCAACGAAAGGCTGTCCTCTGTGGGAGGTGTATCGTCTGTGTCCTCTGTATCCCCCCAGCCACGCACCAGTAATGGCCATGGGCTGGCCTGGGTGCCACCCTGCTGTGAACATGGTTCCATCTCCTCCTCCATCTCCTCATCCTCCAGAACTGTGCCCCTGCTTGACAATTGTGTACCTGGCGTTTGTGGGTGCAGGAACCCACCCTCGGAGCCACTTGTGAATGACTGCCCTGAAAGCCTTGGAAATGATCCCTCTTCCTCCTCCTCCTCCTCCTCCTCCTCCTGTGCCACATCCTCTTCCATCATCGCCCGAATCGTTTTTTGAAGGAGGCATAGAAGTGGGATAGTTAAGCTGACAACGGCGTCATCGGCACTGGCCATGTTGGTGGAGTACTCAAAACAGCACAACAAAGCACACAGGTCTCGCATTGGAGGCCCAGTTACTGGTGGTGAAGTGGTGCTGTTCTGCCGAGCGACTCACGCGTGCGTGCTGCAGCTGAAACTCCTATGGCCTGCTGCTGCTCGCACAGTCTTTCCAGCATGTGCAAGGTGGAGTTCCACCTTGTGGGCACGTCACATATGAGGCGGTGAGCGGGAAGGCTGAAGTTACGCTGCAGCGCTGACAGGCGAGCAGCAGCAGGGTGAGAACGCCGAAAGTGCGCACAGACGGCCCGCACTTTCTGCAGCAGCTCTGACATATCGGGGTAATTTTTAAGGAACCTCTGCACCACCAAATTCAGCACATGCAACAGGCAAGGGATGTGCGTCAAACTGGCTAGGCCCAGAGCTGCTATGAGATTTCGCCCGTTATCGCACACCACCAGGCCGGGCTTGAGGCTCGCTGGCAGCAACCACTCATTTGTCTGCTGTTCCATGCTCCTCCACAACTCCTGTGCGGTGTGTGGTTTTTCCCCCAAACAGACAAGTTTTAAAACAGCCTGCTGTCGTTTACCCCTGGCTGTGCTGAAGTTGGTGGTGAAGGTGTTACGCTAACCGGATGAGGAGGCGGTAGAGGATGAGGAAGCGGAGTAGGAGGAGTTAGGAACAGGAGGCAAACTGAAGTGCCCTGCAATCCTCGGTGGTGGAAGGACATGCGCCAAATTGCTATCCGCCTCAGGCCCAGCCGCCACTGCATTTACCCAGTGTGCCATTAGGGAGATATAACGCCCCTGACCATGCTTACTGGTCCACTTATCGGTAGTTAGGTGGACCTTGCCACAGATGGCGTTGCGCAGTGCACACCTGATTTTTTCCCCCACTTGGTTGTGCAGGGAAGGGATGGCTTGCCTGGAAAAGTAGTGGCGGCTGGACACCACGTACTGTGGGACAGCCACCAACATAAGGCTTTTAAAACTGTGCATCTCCACCAGACGGAATGACAGCATTTCAAAGGCCAAGAATTTTGAAATGCTGGCATTCAGGGCCAGGGATCGCGAGTGGGTAGGGGGGTACTTCCTCTTCCTCTGAAGTGTTTGGGAGATGGAAAGCTGAACGCTTCCACAGGACATTGTGGAGATGGTTGGTGACCCAGGTGGTGGTGTTGCTAACAGATCGTCTGTTTGCGGTGTGGCAGGTGCCGGTATCACTACAGAGGTGGATGAAGAGGCCGAGACTGCAGCAGAAGAGGAAGCAGGAGGAGCCAGAGACCTTTCTTGGTTTTGAAGGTGTCTAATCCACTGCAGCTCGTGCTTTGCACTTAGATGCCTGATCATGCAGGTTGTGCTCAGGTTGAGAAGGTTTATGCCTCGCTTCAGGCTCTGATTGCACAGGGTGCAAACCACTCGTGTCCTGTCATCAGCACATTGTCTGAAGAACTTCCACGCTAGAGAACTCCTTTGAGCTGGCTTTGTTGCGCTCGGTCCCTTGCTGCGTTGGGCAGTAGCAGGCATAGTGTCTAGGGCTCCGCTTCTGCACCCTGCTCCCTCTTCTGCTGTGCTGGTGGCTCTGTGCGACCACCGCCTCTTCCTCCAAACTACTCAGGTCACCTGCATGACCTTCATTCCATGTGGGGTCAAGGACCCCATCGTCCTCCACATCATCTTCCACCCAGTCTTCACCCCTGCCCTCCTTGTCAGTCTCCACAATTCTGAGTGCCGTAGCAGTTGGCACCTGCGTTTCGTCACCATCGTAGACGTGCTGCGATGGTCCTTCCATGTACTCATCTTGAGAAATAAGTGGTTGGGCATCGCTGCACTCAATCTCTTCCACTTCTGGGGCAGGGATAGGTGGATGGCCCTGGGAAACCCTGCTGACAGAGTCATCAAAAAGAAGAAGAGACTGCTGCATGACTTGGGGCTCAGACTGCTTGCCTGATTTGCAAGGGGGTGAGTTGAAAGATGGTTGGACATCGGCTGCAGGTGCCAACTCTGAACTTTCTGCAGTAGACTGGGTGGGAGACAATGTGAAGGAACTGGAGGCACTGTCAGCAACCCAATCTACTATCGCCTGTACTTGTTCTTGCCTCAAAACTTGTAGAGGCGCATGATGCCCTACCAAATACTGCTGCAGGTTCTGTCGCCTACTCACACTTGAGGAAGGTGTTTCACTTGTGCGTGTAGCTGGCACAGATCGACCACGTCCTCTCCTTGCAACAGGAGCTCTACCAGCAGCACCACGACCCAGGCCACGGCTCCTATTTGACGTTCTCCTCATATTTCTGTAATTTATGATCTTGCCCTAGAAAAGTGTTTATTTAATAGCGGAACAAAACAACAACAGTATCCCACGGGTGTATCTCACAGTCAAATATGCAAACTATGCCGCAATTTATTTTTTTTTACCCCAAAAGGGTGTTTATTAAATAGCGGAATAGAAAAACAGTATACAAATACAACGGGTGTATCTCACAGTCAAATATGCAAAGTATGCCGCAATTTAATTTTTTTTACCCCAAAAGGGTGTATATTGAATAGCGGAATAGAAAAAAATGTATAAAACAGTGTATCTCACACGTACAAACACAGACAAGGCCCCGATTACAATTTTTTGTACCCTTAAGGGAGGATGAGGAAGAGGAGTAGGAGGAGTTTGGAACAGGAGGCAAACTGAAGCGCCCTGCAATCCTCGGCGGTGGAAGGAGATGCGCCAAACAAATTTAAAAGGTGTATCTCACACGTACCGATACAGAGTATGCCGCAATATAATTTTTTTCACCCCAAAAGGGTGTATATTGAATAGCGGAATAGAAAAAAGTATATAAAAAGGTGTATCTCACACGTACCGATACAGACTATGCCGCAATTTAATTTTTTTTACCCTAAAAGGGTGTATATTGAATAGCGGAATAGAAAAAAGTTTTATAAAACGGTGTATCTCACACGTACAAACACAGACTAGGCCCTGATTACAATTTTTTGTGCCCTAAAGGCAGGATGAGGATGAGGAAGAGGAGTAGGAGGAGTTCGGAACAGGAGGCAAACCGAAGCACCCTGCAATCCTCGGCGGTGGAAGATGCGCCCAAAAAATTTGAAAGGTGTATAAGAATAATAATAAGAATCCCTTCTTATTTATGGACATGCATCCTTGCACGGACTTCACTGCTTTATGAGGTACGGTGTACTCCACCCCTGCTACACAGTGGCCCCAGTGCTACCCCTATTGTCCCCTAATACGGAGCACCTTACCCTGGAAGACCAGACTTTCTATCTTCAGTTACATTACCTTCTATCCAGGACGGCTTCTACAGGGACCCCTACTGGCCAGCTATGGTTCTGTGGTTATCCATAAACCTACCACTCTTTTTTTGCATGGAATTACCCCCTCAGCAATGAAGATATCTTCTGATGCACTGCTGTCCTGAGTGCCATTTGTTTTGCTGGGACTGTTTCCTATGAATAAGGTTTAACCTTCCCTATCTATGTTATTAGGTCCCATCACATGCACCTTAACATTACCTGGGTTGCTGCAGCAAATCCCATGATTGTTTAATGCCAAATTTTTGAATTGTTATGTGTGAGTCACCATTATGTGTGTTTTTGATACTCAATAAAATGTATTTTTCACTGTAATTCTGATGTCCATAGTTGACTCAATAGGAGAACCCCTGCGTCTCCAATTCTTGTAGTCTGAATATATCAAGAGGTATACATTGTAGTTATACTAGACAGATGACAGATTTCCTGGAATTAAATCCTGCCCCTTCAGGAGCATGATTGAGGGTAATTCTATCATAGACATAAGATAAATATACATGTAAATACAGTAAGCTGTGCGATATATCAGTATCTACAATTTTACACAGCATTAGTTACGTACTTTCATATTTGTAACATCCACTGGAGCATCATTGCTAAAAAGTATCCCCAGAAGGGCCCAGGGTCACGGAAAGAGTAAAAGAGGCCTCAGCATGTCCACATTTGTTCCTATTCCTGTGTTTCCCTTATATTGAAAATATATCCTATCGCTTCTTTTAGAGTCTACAGAACAGGAAGTGAAGAAACATTGTCCTAATAAGACAGAAATGGTTAAAAATAAAACATAACAGTGGACCTACTCTATCCAACGTCCAAAACGTTTGGGTTTTAGATAGAGTTTGAGCACGCATGAAGCGATTGCACTGAACGAGTGTAATGCTGTGATTATTTGTAAGTTCTAGACATATTACACAGACTTTGGTTCTTTGTCTTAGCTTCAGGTCATAAAGTAGATTTGATATGTACTGTTATATGTAGGTTCTCCCTACCTTCATGATGTTTGATTAAAAATAAGTGCTCAGAAAATAGAAGTGTGACCTTGGCGGCTGCCTAGGAGCAGATATATCTTCCGTAATTAAATTTAGTACTTCTTCTTAACAGCTGTCCACATTTACACACATTTTCCAGTGATTAGAACTAATGTGCTCTGTAACAAGGACATTGGCATCATGTACTGTAGGTAATGTAGGATATGATTGCCTGACGTACTTATCTATAATATAAGAAACAGCTTTGTTATTATTATTTGTTGTTCTGTAATTACTATCAAATTTGCAATGTTTTAGATCCTAATGAAGATCATAACCTCAGGCTTTTTTGCTATCGATATCTTTATTTAAAGTGAAACTCTGCTTTACAAATAAGCCCCCCCCCCAAATAAAACCCGCCTTCCAACCCTGGGACAACCCCCCCCCCCCCCCCATCTCCCAACCTCATTTGTTAATTATTTTTTTAGTCTGTACTTCGATATATACAAAATCTTGAACAAAAAGAAGCAGCTGATGTGAGGGTTGAGGACAGGATCTACCTAATTAATAATAGCATTCCCACCCACAGATTTGGGTTTACTATTAGGGACAATGCACAGCTAAGAGGTGGCTTTTTCCTGTTTAAATAGAAACCAGAGATTTTTTTTTTTTCCAGATTGGAACGAGAAAAACAAGGAAATATTTTCTAAAGAGATATTTCTAACAGAGGGGTGCTAATTAAATATGTAATGATGGGGATCCGACTCTGTCATTCAGCACATGCATTGACGCCCCCCACATAAGCTCCATTTTTTCAGCCTGAAATTTTAGACATGAGAAGAAGTAAAAGAAGATGGGGTGCTGCTTCTGAAGCTAAGTGAGGAGCTTTCATTGGGCAGGGACTTATATAAAAAGTAAAGATACACTTTAAGCACCCTAATTTTACACAAAACTGTGCAAAGAACATACTGGATAATTGTATGATATGTTTCCTCCATAAGCATGTAGGCAAGTGCAGTCTACTTTTTCCACTGTAGTGCTTGTCCACAGCGTAATTGCAGTTGGAAAGGTAGTCAAGAGGGACATGGTTCCCTGGATCACTGGGGAAGCTATCCGACTGGTTGCTGCCGCCTCTTGTGACTCTGGCAGCCATCTTGGGTCAGGCGGAGCCTATTTAAGGTCTCCCAGGTTCGGCACGCATTTTGCGTGTGGGTAGTGTAAGGGCAGGTCACCAATCTGCAAGGACAGTGATTAGCAGCAGGGAGAGGTTTCAGACAAGTGGGGAAAAGACAGGGACATGCCATCCTTCCTGGACAGCTCCTGATTTGGGTACAGACCAGCCAGGCTGCATTTTGCCCCTCAAGTCAGATGCTGTCGGTACAACGAGACTGCTCTGTTCAACGTTGCTACTGCATTCTGTGAGTGTTCCCGGTCAGGGGCCTTCCCACCAGGCTTGTTGTAACTGCTGAACTTTTACATCAATATAAATCCTGTTCTTTGTAACTGGACTGAGTGTTTACTGCCGCCACACCACACTACACCTTCCTACAAGTGTGTTAGGCACACAGATATATGCAGCAGTTTACATTTCCCTCTACTATGCTTGAATGCATTGTCGTCCTGATACTAGGGGTTATTCAGTGGAAAGGGTTCAATATGTGTACACAGGGACCTATCCTCCATCTATAAAAAATTATTTGCACTTTTTTTTTACATTCATTCTAAAACATGAACATGAGCTTTGTTAAATAATATAAGCAATGGTTGCCTCACTCTTATGCTAACTGCAGATGGAAAGACTCTTAATTGCGATGTGCATCTTAACTGTAATTGACAAAGTGTAATCATTGCTGTGTAATCTGTGCACACATTTTACCTGATCTAATAAGAAGATTATTTCATTTGCCCTTTGTGCAGAGGATGCAGATGTGTAGACCTAAAGATAGTAGAATATGAAGATTGTTCTGTTCTCACTACACGTATGCCCCAGGCGTGTGCAGCTCAACATACAGCTAAACCTTTAATCCTGCAATAACCAGTCCTTTTGTAACTTAAGGCTTTATTCCAGAGATAGAATAGTGGTCACATGACAGGTTACAAGTCAGAATGGATATGCGAATAGGATTGTGAATATGGTGAAACTGTAAATAAACATATAAAGGCATATAATCAGTATACAAACATTAACAGTATATGCATTGAGTATATAACCAACAGTTTATAGGCATACCAGCGATGCTTCAAAGGGGGGTTCAGGAATCTTCCCACAGGAACCTCAGATGCTGTCTGGCTGTCTCCATGAGCTGTTCCAAAATGGAGATTCTCTCAGAGAGGGGTGGAACTAATCCAGCAATAGATAACAGGAAGTACCATAAAGTGCTGTATAACAGTCCATGTCACAGTGGCATCTTGTGGACAAGATTGGTATTACAAGTTCCAATAGAATTAATTACTTCCTTATGCTGGAGGCATGACACTCCCCGCCTGGTATCATCAGATACCACTATTTATTCCTCAGATGATAACAGCAAGATCAGTTCAGAAACTGGTCTGAGGAACAACTTGTCTCCTTGTTTCTGTGGATTTTGACTTCCACTTTACATGGGAGTGATGATATGATGCAATCAAAACAGCAATGTTGGGGTGACCAGGAACTATTAGAGGGTTTCTCTCATCTGAATCTAGGTTGGCTTGTCTTAGACGACCACCTACCCTAAGTAGTCCATTTTGATCAAGGAATGGGTCAAGTTTCCACAGGGCACTGTCTCTAGGGATAGGTTTTCCGTTCAAGATACAGTCAATCTCCTTAGCATAGGCTTCATGCTGTACAGTGCGGATGATAAGATCCTGAGACTGCTGTAGCTCTAATACTGAACTGATCCTTTGACAGTGGTGCCATCCCTTGCGGTCACAGCTGTGTGAGTCACCTTTAAAGGAGCGAGCTATATGGATAAGACAAGAAATAGCTCGAACAAGTGTCTTCCATTTTGAGAATCTGGTAAATCTGTCAGATTTAAGTTGACAACCTGAAGTTACAGTATGAAATGTTGAGATCTCAGGACGGATGTCAGTATTTGAGTCTGGATCTATTAGTTCAATCGTGTCACTTTTAGAAAGGGTCTGTTCTGCATCGTACAAGAATGCAGGTCCAGTAAACCATGTTGTGTCTTTAAGGTTACATGCAGCAACAGCTCTTGTAGCGTGGTCTGCAGGGTTAGGCCCCATGCACACGGGGCGTTTTTAACGCCGCTGTAAGTAGCATCAGGCGTTTTCTTCTTGCAGCCTAAAAACACCCCTCCATGTTATTCTATGGCCTCATGCACACAAAGACGTTTTTAAGCTGTAAGTGGCCTAAGCGTTTTTCAGCTGCAACAAGAACCCACGGCCTGCGCGTTCTGAGGCCCAGCGTTAGAGCGTTAAAAGCGCTTGACGCTATTTAACGCTACTTAACGTTTTTATCAGCGTTTTACCGCGTCCGGTGTTATTAAGCTGCAGAAATTTTTAGAAATGTGATTGGTCACTGTAATGGAGTAAAAACACAGGAAATGCATTTTTACATTTCCCAAGTGTCCTTTGCTCAGCCGTGTGGGTGGGAGTGTCTCTGTGGACATACAGGAGAGAAGGACAATGGCTGCTGACATAGGTCAGACAGAGCTGATCTCTGCCATTGCGGCTCATCCTGAGCTGTGGGATGTCTCCCATCCTTTCTACAGCGACAGGATAAAGGAATCCAAAACATGGATATCTCAGAGGCACTTACACCAGGCTGGGACCGATTAAGTACCGCAGAAAAGAAGGAAATAAGTAAGTTTTTCTGAAATGCATGACTTGTGTGCTGTATAATTACAAAGAATGCATATTAACCTTACTTCACTTTTCTTAGGCAAAATATTCCAAAAGAGGTGGAAGTCCCTCCGTGATCGGGTCAGGAGGGATCTGACTGAGGAGGAAAAAGCCAACACCAGTGGTGCAGCTGCCTCCCACAAAAGACGACATGTCTACCACAATCATCTGGCATTCCTGCGTCAAGCTATGATAGACAGCAGTAGAGAGTAAGTTGCACATACTGTATTTTTGACTTACATATAGGGGTGCTCAGAGCATCGTTTTCTGTGAATATATTGCTATTCTGCAGCCATTTTTTTAAATATATTTTTCAGGACAACATCTAATATTGCGGACCTGACACAGGATGCTAGACAGGAGGTGGTGGAAGAACCGTCAGAAGACAGACCCCCCAGTGCTGCCACTGAAAATAGTGACATGACCATATCCATCTAATCCAGTGGATCTCATGTCTTCGATGAATCCACAATACAGGTTAGTGTCTGTCTAGTCTGTCTGCCATTCTGTTCTTCATTGTATGTATGTGACAAACTGAACCTTTTTCTTTCTTAACAGGAATCCAGGGACCTGGAATTTCCAGTGGAAGAAATTCCCGATAGTGGTGTGGGGCGTGGCCGTGGCGAGGTACCTGTCCGTGGCAACGAGGTGTGTGTGCGTGGCCGTGGCGCTGTGCGTGGCCGTGGCCGCAATCAGCTTCAGAGGGGTGGCAGTATTGTCCTTCAAAACGAGGACGGGGTGTTAGCGTTGCTGCAGGAAGTGCAGCAGGAGAGGCGCAGTGTGGATGTGTTCCTGGATCCTGGCAACGCACGCGCCGCCTTCTGCCGCACTGCATACCACATCCTGGAGGACATTGGGGGACCCGAAGAAAAGCTTTGTATGGATCGCATGCTCGCTATTCTTACACAATATAGGCATGCTAAACTAAGTGGTGGCCCGCCACCACCAAACGATCCATTCAACACTTTTCTTGATCCCCCAATGCCCTCTGGGACCTCCGCAACGCTAACACCCCACTTGCAATACCGCCCCCCTCCGCAACGCCACCTACCTACCTTGTCCCCTCCGCAACGCCACCCAACACCTGTCTTGTCCCCGTCCTCCTATTTCCCACCCCACTCCTCCATTGATTTCTCCCAACCGCCTACCCATTACCCACAACAGAACTTACCTGGACCCCCTTACCACCATGAGGTTGCGCAAGAACGACAGCCCCAAGCCACCCACTCGCATCCTGACATTAGCTACCCACGTGCGAAATCACCGTGGTCAAGTCATGACGATCAGTCAGGATACACCTACCAGCATCTGTGATTTTTTTTTTGCGTTTATTGAATAAAAGCCTTTTGTTGAAATGATATTTTGCCTCTTTTTTTTTTTTAAGTTGTATGTTGTAAAAGAAGTACATCTGCACAGGCCGGTAAGGGCTGGCACACACTTGCCACATGCAGAAGGAAACCCCCCTCCTTCTTCTGCATGTGGCAAGTGTATGCACATACCAGGGCTGGCACACACTTGCCACAGGCAGAAGGAAACCCCCCTCCTTCTTCTGCATGTGGCAAGTGTATGCACATACCAGGGCTGGCACACACTTACCACAGGCAGAAGGAAACCCCCCTCCTTCTTCTGCATGTGGCAAGTGTATGCACAGACCAGGGCTGGCACACACTTGCCACATGCAGAAGGAAACCCCCCTCCTTCTTCTGCATGTGGCAAGTGTATGCACAGACCAGGGCTGGCACACACTTGCCACATGCAGAAAGAAACCCCCCTCCTTCTTCTGCATGTGGCAAGTGTATGCACATACCAGGGCTGGCACACACTTGCCACAGGCAGAAGGAAACCCCCCTCCTTCTTCTGCATGTGGCAAGTGTATGCACAGACCAGGGCTGGCACACACTTGCCACATGCAGAAGGAAACCCCCCTCCTTCTTCTGCATGTGGCAAGTGTATGCACAGACCAGGGCTGGCACACACTTGCCACATGCAGAAGGAAACCCCCCTCCTTCTTCTGCATGTGGCAAGTGTATGCACAGACCAGGGCTGGCACACACTTGCCACATGCAACATTGAACTGGAACAATGGAAGAATGATAGACATCAAAAGAACTGACATAAATGTTTAATAAAAGCTGTATGTGAAGATATCACAAAGTTTACAAGATGAATGATTTTAGACAAAATTATCCTGCCATGCCACTTCCTCATCAGGCGAGACAAAGAAATCCGCAAACTTATCTCTGCTGGTCATGACTCGTGCTGTTGTTCGCAAGTCCATAAACTGCACGCGGTGCATGGGGTTACGTGGCTCTGATTCAACGGTGCTCCTGTCGCTTCTCCTTAGGAAATTGTGCAAAACACAGCAGAAAATTTCACTTACCGAAGTGTCACAAGCAGCCTTTCCTCCGGTGACACACTGCTTCGCATGTTCGCGTCCATCCTGGATAGCCTTGGCCTGAGCTTCTCCAGCAGGTCATCGAAAAGCGGAATGGACATACGTGAGAAGTTGTACCACTTGTCCGGATACATGCGGAGTTGGGTGTACATGGTGGTAAAGTACCCCACGGACAGACAGGATGCACCCAGAACCTTCGCCGTCTGCTCCTCTCATTCTCCTCCTCCAACTGTCTCCTTCTACGCATCCTTCTCAAGATCATGAGCAGGATCGCCTCATCAACCTTCTGCATAACAGGATCCATGACTCAGAAATGAAAAAAATACTCCGAAAATACAAGAAACACTCTCAGCTGATCTGAAAATGCTCTCTCCTCTCTCTCTCTCCCACCAAAATGGCATCGACACATTGCATTGTGGTTATTTTGGGTGTGGAAAATGGAGGAGGACTGTTTTTTTAAAAAAACGCTGTTTAGCGCTGACGCGCCTTAACGCGGCTTAACGCTCATTAACATAATTTGACAAACGCTGTTTAACGCGCGTTTTTAACGCCGGTTTTTCCCGGCGTCATAACTAGCTTTGACGTACGTTTTTTTGAACGCCCCGTGTGCATGGGGCCTAAGAATTGCCAAAACGTTTTTTTTCCCCCAAAATGTATAGAGTAGGGTAAGGTTTTAACCCCTGTAAGTTACATATTATTATAAATGATTTATATAGAGCCAACAGTTTACACAACACTTTAAAAGTACAGTTACAATACAATAAAATACAAGACAGTACAGTTACAATACAATAAAATGCAAGGGGGTTAAGAGGGCCCTGCTCATAAGAGCTTACAAAATTTATTGTATCATTATTTTTACATGTCTGTCTGTCTGTCACATCCATTCCTATCTCAGAGATGCAATAGGAAGAGGACATCTGGAATGTGATGGAATCCATCTCCTAAACAGTTGTCAATTGGAAAAACTCCCCTCACCTTTTGTTCTGTGAAAACGAAAATATTTGATTTCCCATCACTTTCTGTCTTGGTGAAAATGGGAACCGGGACAAATAGAGAAATGAATGTCTACAGTGGGACACAAGAAGCAATACAAACCTGACAGAGGATGTAACCCCTCACCACTTTATTTAAAAGTAAAAAAAAAAAAAGTTTTGTCTATACCTACATTTTGACGTATATTTAAACCCAGAAACAAAAAGGTTATACAATACATAGCATTTACCAGTCCTTAGATGTGGTCTTACTGCCCATTCTTCCTAGATTTAAATAAAATTCTAGGGTCCCACGGATCCAGACCATGTCCCAGAGCCAAGCACAAGTACACTTGTTTTATTGATGCGCAGAAACTGTGAGCCGAGTGAACTCCTGCCCGACATATTCTGCATAGTCCCTGGAACAGGGAGAGAGCAGTGGTATGGGTGCCTACTGACCACCAATGTATCCTTTCAGGCCCTGCTGGCCTCCAATGTACTCCTTTGACCCCCACTGCAACCTTCCAGCCTCTTCTGATCTGATCTTGAGTTTACCCCTCCAGGTCCTACTCACCACTGTATTTTTTTCAATGACAGTGATGCTGGGCATTTTTTAAATTCATTATGACCACCAACACTAGACGTTTTCCCTGCTAGTTATTGATGCTAGGAATTTTTCCTCTCCCACTGACCACAGCTGTTTGGCAATTTTTTCCTCCCAAACGGCCATAGTATTTTACACACACACTGGCACCAACAATTTTTTCTCCCACTGATCAGCAAAGTAAGGGACTGCATAATACTCATCCGGACTGCCGGCATTCTATTCGCTATGGTGTAAACTGCATAGTCCTGACCTCTGTACTGTGTACTGCAATACGTCTCACCCTTAAGCTGGATACACACTGTACAACTTTTGTTGGTAGATTTCCTTTAGATTTACCTTCAACTATGTAGTGCAAGGGCCTGCTTGATTGCATACATATGAAAAGTGTTTAGGTCTGACCTCATTATATGGTTTTGGTAAGCCTACAGGAAAAAATCTAAAGAAAATTGTATAGTGTGTATCCAGCTTTACACTTTATACGCTATGCTGTGTGTTACATAGTCCAAAGTGTTTCTTTTCCTAACAGTTGCTCATTGCATTGTAGTAAAATAGACAAAGACAAAGTGTTAGCTCTCTGTGTTTATTCTGATTTATTTAGTTATGAATTATTACTTAGGTTTGGGTCATTTTGCGATTACAAGGAATGTGCACAGCGTATACTAATAGTCTGCTAAAAGTAGTTGTTATTTAACCTATAGACATCACCAGACGATGGGTTTCATCCCTGGTGATGCTCTGTCAGGCCTCTACTGCAACTGTCTTCAGTTCCTGCTTGTTCTTGGGGCATTTTCCCTCAGTTTTGTCTTCAGCAAGTGAAATGCATGCTCAATCGGATTCAGGTCCGGTGATTGACTTGGCCATTGCATAACATTCCACTTCTTTCCCTTAAAAAACTCTTTGGTTGCTTTTGCAGTATGCTTCGGGTCATTGTCCATCTGCACTGTGAAGCGCCGTCCAATGAGTTCTGAAGCATTTGGCTGAATATGAGCAGATAATACTGCCCGAAACACTTCAGAATTCATCCTGCTGCTTTTGTCAGCAGTCACATCATCAATAAATACAAGAGAACCAGTTCCATTGGCAGCCATACATGCCCACGCCATGACACTACCACCACCATGCTTCACTGATGAGGTGGTATGCTTTGGATCATGAGCAGTTCCTTTCCATCTCCATACTCTTCTCTTCCCATCACTCTGGTACAAGTTGATCTTGATCTCATCTGTCCATTGGATGTTGTTCCAGAACTGTGAAGGCTTTTTTAGATGTTGTTTGGCAAACTAATCTGGCCTTCCTGTTTTTGAGGCTCAGCAATGGTTTACATCTTGTGGTGAACCCTCTGTAATTACTCTGGTGAAGTCTTCTCTTGATTGTTGACTTTGACACACATACACCTACCTCCTGGAGAGTGTTCTTGATCTGGCCAATTGTTGTGAAGGGTGTTTTCTTCACCAGGAAAAGAATTATTCGGTCATCCACCTCAGTTGTTTTCCGTGGTCTTCCGGGTCTTTTGGTGTTGCTGAGCTCACCGGTGCTTTCTTTCTTTTTAAGGATGTTCCAAACATTTGATTTGGCCACACCTAATGTTTTTACTATCTCTCTGATGGGTTTGTTTTGTTTTTTCAGCCTAATGATGGCTTGCTTCACTGATAGTGACAGCTCTTTGGATCTCATATTGAGAGTTGACAGCAACAGATTCCAAATGCAAATAGCACACTTGAAATGAACTCTGGTCCTTATATCTGCTCCTTGTAAATGGGATAATGAGGGAATAACACACATCTGGCCATGGAACAGCTGAGCAACCAATTGTCCCATTACTTTTGGTCCCTTAAAAAGTGGGAGGCACATATACAAACTGTTGTAATTCCTACACCGTTCACCTTATTTGGATGTAAATATCCTCAAATTAAAGCTGAAAGTCTGCAGTTAAAGCACACCTTGTTTGTTTCATTTCAAATCCATTGTGGTTGTGTATAGAGCCAAAAAGATTAGAATTGTGTTGACATAGGCGGCTCTCTAATTAGGCAAATTAGGCGGTCGCCTAAGGCCTCGCACCTACAGGGGCCTCGCGGCCAGTGGCGGAGCGACAACATTTAGAAGGGCGCAGTCAGGGAAATCTCCCAAGTAAAAGATTGTTTTAAATCCTTGGATATAACAGTTGCAATAGTGTGCTGCAGTCCCTTCACTGCGGCTGCCAGGTGTCTGTTGTCCGCTGACACTTACCCCGCCTTCTCTGCCTGGGCATTGGCCGTCTGATCATGTAATCCTAGGATGTGGAGGAATCGGTAGGGGTGTACCTGCATCAGTAGGAAGTGACTGCCCGGTCAGCTCACTCTGCTATCATCGGTTGTTGCTCTGGGAGGAGAGCTCTGCCCTGGTTGGAGGAGAAGGAGAGGGCCCCTGGGTGGCTGGAGGAGAGAGAGAGAGGGCCCCTGGGTGGCTGGAGGAGAGAGAGAGAGGGCCCCTGGGTGGCTGGAGGAGAAGGAGAGGGACCCTGGGTGGCTGGAGGAGGAGAAGGAGAGGGACCCTGGGTGGCTGGAGGAGGAGAAGGAGAGGGACCCTGGGTGGCTGAAGGAGGAGAAGGAGAGGGCCCCTAGGTTGCTGGAGGAGAAGAAGGAGAGGGCCCCTGGGTGGCTGGAGGAAAAGGAGAGGGGCCCCTGGGTGGCTGGGGAAGAAGGAGAGGGCCCCTGGGTGGCTGGGGGAGAAGGAGAGGGCCCCTGGATGGCTGGGGGAGGAGGAGAGGCCCCCCGTGACACCAGAGTCAGTTGCCAGGGAAGAGAGTGGAGCTGAGCCAGCCCTGCATATCTGACATACAAACATAGTGGAGCTGGAGCCCTTTGCCTTACACAATGACAGCACCCGAGGTGGATGGTGAGGGGTAGTGGGGCTGTGACATTATATTGCATATGGACTCTGTACATTATTGGTAGTTTTGGTTGGAGTTGTCCTTTACATGTTTAACTCTGTTGTTTTTCCCCCCAGCTGTGAGGGACTGAGGAATGACAGCCCACTATGCTGGGACTTATAGTGCCCTAGAAGGTGGAGGACTGAGGAATCATCAGTCCCTCACAGAGGGCACTACAAGTTCCAGAATAGCAGGCTGCCATGCCTTAGTCCCCACAGAGGGCACTACAAGTCTTAGCATAGCAGGCAGTAGTTCCTTAGTCCCCTACAGAGAGCAGTACAAGTCCAAGCATAGCAGGCTTCCATTCCTCAGGGAGGAATGGCAATGCACTATACTGGAATTTACAGTGCCCTCTGTGGGGACTCAGGTATGGCAGTCTTCTGCAGTGGGACTTGTCGTGCCCTAGACTGTGGCGGACTGAGGAATGGAAGTGTAAGGGGGTCTCTCAGTGGTGTATTTAGGTTTTGTGCTGCCCTAGGCCTTACTAAACCTGTGCACCCCCCAATTTAAATATGACCCACCCCTTCCTGTGAAGGCCACACCCCTTCCTGTTTAAGACCACAACCACAGTCTATCAGTGCCCATCAGCGTAGCCTTACCTGTTCCCATAAGTTCCGCCTCATCAGTGCCCATCAGTGCAGCCTTATCAGTGCCGCCTCATTACTGCCCATCAGTGCAGCCTCATCTGTGCAGCATATCAGTTTGGCCTCATCAGTAGCCATCAGTACAGCCCCATCAGTGGCCACCAGTGCAGCCTATCAGTGCCCATCAGTGCATCACATCAGTGCCCATTAGTGCAGCCTATCAGTGCCCATCAGTGCATCACATCAGTGGCCATTAGTGCTGCCTTATCATTGCAGCCGCATCAGTGCAGCTTATCAGCGCAGCCTCATCAGTGGCCATCAGAACAGCATATCAGTGTAGCCCCATCAGTGAAGCTCATCAGTGCCACCTCATGCCCATCAGTGCAGCCTCATCAGTGCCCATCAGTGCAGAATATCAGTGCTGCCTTATTTTTTTCATGCGGGAGCCAGGAGGAGGCTGTTTTTTTTTCATGCGGGAGCAGCTTTTTTGCTGCCCCCCTTGCAAAGTGCCGCCCTAGGCCTGGGCCTTGTTGGCCTAGGCCAAGATACAGCACTGGGGTCTCTGGAAACTCTCATGCAAGGGGGAGCTTTGGTGACCACAGAGTTCCCTTTTACACCAGAGTCCCCAGCTTTCCCCCTCAAATCAGGGTTCCCAGAACTCTCCTTACATCAGAGTCTCCAGCATTCCCCCTTAAATCGGGGTTCCCAGAACTCCCCTTACTTTAGAGTCCCCAACATTCCCCCTAAATCAGGGTTCCCAGAACTCCTCTTACAGTGTAAGGGGGAAACTCTGGAGACTCTGATGTAAAGGGGGCTCTGTGAAATTTGATTTAAGAGGGGGACTCTAATGTTAAGAGGAATTCTGTGATGTAAGGAGGAGATGCTGGGGGGAATCTGATTTAAAGGAGAACTCTTATGTAAGGGGGGACACTGAACTCTGATGTAAGGAGGGACTCAGGGAATCATGACCTATAGGGAAATGCTGGGGACTGTGATGTTAGAACAGACATATATATATATATATATATATATATATATATATATATGTATATATATATATATATATATATATATATATATATATACATACATACCCAATGTTTAATGATCTTTAATTAAAGAAGAATTGGTTAGAGAAAATTCTAGAAACTGTGAATTCATAGTACAAAAGGTTAAGGCTCTTAATATATGCAATTTATACAGTTAATTTTTATTGCTTGAATTATTTTTCCCATTATGGGCATGAGTGGGGCCTCATGTCCAAGTTTTGCCTTAGGCCTCACAAAGCCTAGAGCCGCCTCTGTGTGTTGATGTCCCAATATTTATGGACCTGACTGTATATATATATATATATATATATATATATATATATATATATATATGTATATGTATAAATAAATAATGCCACAATAAGCACCCGTTCACATAGGGGCAACGCTACTTGCTGGGGCGACCTCGGCGCGACATGCACGGACTTCATATCATTGAAGTCTATGCAGGTCGCCTCCAGGTCGCCCCAAAGTAGTACAGGACCCTTTTTCTAAGTCGGAGCGCTTTGTGTCGCTCCTATTAGAAAGGGTCCTGTGCTAATCTATGGCAGACGACCCACCGCGACTTGTCAGGCGACCAAGTTGCCTGACAAGTCGCGCTAGTGTGAACCGGGTCTTAATATTCCCTCTTCAGCTTGGGTGTGTCATGATCTGACCGAATGCCTGAGGCCAATGGTATATGAGGGCACAGCCAAGCTAGTACATGACATACTAGGGAAAGCTATACTCACACCACCAGTAGGGCAATCACTTCCCCTCACCGCAACCAGCTCTTACACTTTCTCAATAAAGTATGTCTGTTGGCTTTGCACAATCTCATCTTTACCTTGGTGGTTCATGGCAGGGTTTCCTTTACTCCAGACGTCTTGTACTCACAGGCTTCGAAAATGGAGAACAACAATGTACTCACAGGCTTAGTCAAGAAAGAAGCATTATAGTGGCTTTCTTTAAACTTTACTGAGATATCAAAAAGAGTACATGAAGCCAGGTGCTGGTCTACAGCAATATGAAGAAGTAGACATTGACTTTTATTCTACTCTCCCTCTACCGAGATACTGATATTATGCTGCATAAATACATGAGTCAGCATAAAAATTTCCAGTTTTCTTAGAATCGAAAGGAATTATCTCTATTTCTGCAGTACATACTCTAACCACTAGGGGTCATCAGATGACTAAAAACATTTTTAAAGTGTATGTATTGCCAAAACGTTTTTTTTTTCCCTCGTTTTATGCAAGTCACACCCGAAACCGCCAAAAGTAGCGCAGAAACTACTTTTTCAAATCAATGCGGCACCGCAAAGTTGGCGTTGCACTTATTTGAACACTGCCGTTGCCGACAACAGGGTGTGACTTGTCATGCGATTTGACCTGTTGAATCGCATAACAATTCGCACCAATGTGAACGAGGGCTTATTGTCAAAGCTTAATTAAACAAGCTGAAGTTAGAAGCTGATTGGCTACCATGCACAGCTACACCAGATTTGGCACTCTCCAGTTGTAGTAAATCTCCCCCACTATGTCTGCTGGAAGTCTGTTCCAAACATCAACTACTTTTTTGGTAAAATAATACTTTCTAAGGTTAGTTTTGAATTTTAACTTAGTCAGGGACATACCTCCCAACCGTCCCAGGTTCTGCGGGACTGTCCTGGGCTGTCAAGTAAGTCCTGGGGTCATGCAGATCTTGGCTGAAGTCCCGGAGCAAGTTCCAGCAGTGGGCTCTCCTCAATGAATGCAATGTGTACTCTCACACATTGCACCCAGGGAGGATTCCCACATGCCTGCGCTCTCCGATTCTCCTCTTCCACTTCAGTCAGTCTTTCTCTCAGTCCCTTGTTGCTAGTACCGCCCGCGTCCTAGCAACCGATGTGCTTTGTAGACGCCCACTCTGCTGACCGACTCTGGCTCCTGCTTACTGCTTCCTAGCCTATCTCAATACTGCACACATGGATGATAGGTGTCATGCACTACAGCGCAGGGTTAAGTGTCCACGCATACATTGTCCCATCTACTGGCCCCGCACTGACTTTTGGGTTACTCTTCCCAGCAACATGCTTCCCCTTCTCGGACTCGTCTGTGGATGGCTGCCGAGTGACTGCTCTACCCGTTGAGTAGTGTGTCCTGCCGTGAGCCAGGCTCCCTCTCCCCCACCTCTGATAACTTTCTCTGGGTGTCTCAGCTGCTGCAGAGCTTCATGGAGAGGGAAGGGTGGGGCTGCTGGGTGTTGTGGTGAGGGGCAGTGATTGGCAGCTCTGGGGTTCCCAAACCTCAAATCCCTCCCTTTCTGCATTTCCCCTCTCTGCCTCTTTACCCTAAACAAACCTCCCCCCCTCCCTGCCTCTCCACCCTAACAAACCCCCCCTCCCTGCCTCTCCACCCTAAACAAACCCCCCTCCCTGCCTCTCCACCCTAAACAAACCCCCCCCTGCCTCCCCACCCAAACCCCCCCTCTCCGCCCTAAACAAACCCCCCTCCCTGCCTCTATACCCTAAATAAACCCCCCCTCCCTGACACTCCACCCTAAACAAACCCACCCCTCCCTGCCTCACATACCTAAACAAGCCCCCCTCCCTGCCACTCCACCCTAAATAAAAAAAAAGGAGCCTCTCTGCCTCTCAACCCTAAACAAGCCCCCTCTCCAACCTAAACAAAAACCCCTCTCCCTGCCTCTCCACCCCAAACAAATAACCCCCCTTCAATGCCTCTGCCAACCTAAACAATAATCCCCATAACCTCTCCACCTTTAAGCAATAACCCCCCTCCCTGCCTCTTCACCCTAAACAAAAAAAAAAAACCCTCCCTGCCTTTCCACCCTAAACAATAACCTCTCCACCCTAAACAACAGCCCCCTCTCCCTGCCTCCCCACCCTAAACAACCCCCCCCACTTCTCCACACTAAACACTACCCCCGCCTCTTCACCTTAAACAAAAAAAACACTCCCCGCCTCTTCACCCTAAACAACCCTCACCCCTGCCTCTCCACCCTAAACAAATACCCCACCACCTCTCCACCTTAAACAATTAACCCCCTCCACCCTAAACAAAACCCTGCCCTGTCCCTGCCCCTCCACCCTAAACAAATCCCACTCCCCGTCTCTCCGCTGTAAACAATAACTCCCACCTCTTCACTCTAAACAATAACTCCCTACCTGCCTTTCTACCCTAAACAAAAGCCCCCCTCCCGGCTTCTCCACCCTAAGCAATAGCCCCCCGCCTACCCACCTTAAACAAATAACCCCCTCCCTGCCTCTCCATCCTATACAATAATCCCCTCTCCCCGCCTCTACAACCTAAACAAAAAACCCCCTCGGAAGACTCCACCATAAACAAATAACCCCTGTCCCTGCCTTTCCACCCTAAACAAGCAACCCCCTTTCCCTGCCTCTCCATCCTAAACAATAAACCCCCTCCCTGCCTCTCCACCATAAACAAATAATCCCTCTCCCTACCTCTCCACCCTAAACAATGATCCCCCCCTCCCAGCCTCCCCAACCAAAACAATAATCCCCTTCCCTGCCTCTCCACACTAAACAATAACCCCTTCCCTGCCTCTCTACACTAAACAATGAACCCCCCTCCCTGCCTCTCCGCCCTAAACAATAATCCCCCTCCTGGCCTCTACAACCTAAACAATAACCCCCCTTCCCTGCTTTTCCACCCTAAACAAAGAACCACCCTCCCTGCCTCTCCGCCCTGGTTTGGGGGGGGGGGGGCAAAATAAGAGAATTTATGCTAGAATGAGGGGTTTAACCATGCCTCTTAAGCCCCTTCCACTGTTAACAGTCTGGCCACACCCACTTTTTGACATAATTTGCCGCATGCTTACATCAGCCTCAAGTGTCCCTCATTCTTGGGTTCTGATGGTATGCAGGGAGTTTCTGTTTGGTCTGCTAAGTAATAGACTGTGGCATAGGAGGAAGTGTGGGTGGAAAGTCCCCTTAGTAATCCAATAGGTGCATATTCCCACACTCATTATATAGTCCAAGCTGCTGGCTTTTCAATCAGTCTCAAGTGAGATGATATGTCTTCTCTTAGGAGCAAATGCTGCCTTCAGCAATCTAGCATGCAGAGGAAGCACAGTAGGACAGAGACATTGAGAGCTGAGACCTGAGTGAGTACTGTACCACACCAGAATGGGCCCAATCCACCTCTCTTTAAGGTGCATCAACCATCAGTCCATAAGGTTGGCTCCATTAGATGAGACCCACTCCACTCTGCAGCATAAGTCTCCTCTACCACACTTTCCACAGACCACTGAAAATGCTGTTGCGGAACTACCTGAACTGTAACATACATTTGAGCCACCAGGCTGTACCCTGGTTCCATATGCATTCTTCATGGTCTGGTCACCCATCGTGCTGGGATTCCTTGCCCTCCGGCAGCAGCCCCAAAATACCAGGCGAGCCCCAGATCCAGGAAATCTAATGCCACAGGCCGCACCCAAGACAGGCCCAAAGAAAATATGGGACACACCAATGAAAAATAGTACAGTTCAAAGAGTGCCTGCCCCAGCCCCAGCCTCCAAGCTTCCTTCTTTATACCACTGACACCAACGCAGCAACATTTTTTAAATGCAATCCATTTTGAAAAGGTAAACCTATCCTTTAAAATCCCTTTAATGGCAATTAAGTATTTGTATAAACTTCAATGTCCCACTCCAAAACTAAGTTAAGACTTGAGAAGATGCTACTAGAAATCAATCAGGAATTGGTTTCTTTTGTCTCTAGAGATTTCTGCCCCAAAGTTCTTGGCTTTATTCACCTGCTGCAGCTATTGAGTGAAAAGTTTACTCTTATTGATGGATTCATCATACATTACCAATCATGCAGTGGAGTAAAGCTCAGTGGAAGGGTATAGTAGGGCATTCTGTGATATCAGAAGCTGACATGCAATTCCAAGCATTCATGAGATATAATTTTTGGTTGGCTGCTTTGGTTTTGGGTACAGCCTCTGTCAAGGTTTAAATTCTAATTATTCCTACCTTGAAGACATCTCCCCCTGGAAAAAATAATTTTTATGCCCCTGTATCCACGTTGCAGTGATTTTACATTCTGCTGGCCTCTCAACAAACAGACAGGAAGCGATCCTGAACAAAATGGCTTAAAGTGTAACTTTTGTTGAGAAAAAAAAAAAACCTCCCCTGTGGGGGATCTATGTACATTGTAAGTCTCCATTCACACTACCGCGACTTGTCAGGCGACTTGTCAGCCTGACAAGTCGCGGTCCGTCGCGGTCCATGCAGTGCTACAGGACCCGTTCTAATAGGGGCGACACAAGTCGCTCCGACTTAGAAAAAGGGTCCTGTACTACTTCGGGGTGACCTAGGAGCGACTTGCATAGACATTCATTATATGAAGTCCGTGCAAGTCGCGCCGATGTTGCGGTGCACGCGACTTCACAGGTCGCCCCCGAAGGATTTTAACAAACTTTGTTGCAGATTCCTACCTTTTGTTATTCTGAAGAAGTCACTGTTTGTTCCTCTCTACCCCTGTGCTAAGTGAGTCTAATTGGAGTGGTTTCAAAACTATCAATCAAATGCAGCAGCTGCAGGGCACTAAATGAGGAAAGCTGCTGGGCCAGCATCCCTTTAGATGGGTTCCTATTGGGAGTATCTCACCGAAAAATGCTATTTTTGTTGTATGGGATGCAAGAAATCTCACTTGCATCTTAGTGCAGACTTCTGGGAAAATCAATGAGCCAATCACACAAGCAGAAAATGATGTTTCTGGGAGGCATTCTGTACACATTCTATGCACAGAACACCTCCAGGTAGGCATAGTACATAGCATTTTCAGAAAATTACAGTGGCTGCAAATTGAAAAGGAAAGGTATTTTTTTAATAACATTAAATTACAATATGATTTATGTTGCAATTGTATGCTATATTATTTTTTCTTTATTTTTTTCCCACGAAAGTGGAGTTAACCTTTAAGTTTGGATTTAAAACTTAAGTTTAGTCAAATGTTTTTTTTTTTACAAAACTTTACTTACAAATTGTGAAGTGTCCCTTGTGCTGCTGGCTGCAGTTTTAGATTAAATCCTCTGTCTGAACCCCCCCCCCCCCACACCCTCACCCCCCAGCTATAACCTTGCAGTGCTATGTGGGTTAATAGATCTGACAGATCTGTTATATGCACTTGTCAAGGTTGCCGGCTATGCCTGCCCTTTCCGCCCACCTCCTCTGTTCCCAGAAGCCATACTATAGCTTCCATCATTGAAAAGCAATCTTTAAATGAAAAACCACCTCCTCTATTCATAGATCATTTTTCATTTATTGAAGCTATAGTATAGCTTCTATGAATGAAGAAGGGGCGGAAAGGTGGGCATAGCCGGCACTCTTGACGAGTGCATATTACAGGCCACTCAGCTTGTAATAACCCCGCCAGCATCAGAAGTGTACAGCTTCAGGGAGAAGGGGGTGGATCAGAGGACTATGAATTTCAAACATAACCACAGCTAGCAGCACAAGAGACACTTTTTTGATAGTCTTTTTATAACTTTTTATTTGACTAAACGTAGGCTTTAAAGATGATACATGAAACTAGACCACTGCTTTAGACATTCAACTATCCTGTTACCTCAATTTTCCAGACATGAACTTTGATACCTGATTTTTCTCTTTCAATATATTTTTATTGAATTATTAAGAGAACAATAGTGTAATTACCAGAATGTAAATACAAAAAGAGGGAGTAACTGTAGACATTAGCACCGGGAGAAGAATATTCAAGATACCCAGGTTGTGGAGGGTACACAAAAAGACCCTGAATTGGTGAGGCATTCTTACATATCTAAACAGATAACATAGAACAGTAACAACCAGTAATAAATTTAGCAGTATATAGAGTATCCCTTGAAATGTAGTAAATAATTCCTAAGGTTGGTAGAAAGGGTGGTATAGCAGGGAAGTGGCAGATTAGAACTCATAGTAAATAGAAGGGTAGGAAATTCTAGGGTGGTGTGAACGCAACTTAGGAGCAATATCTGGTGCGGTGATTTGAAGAAAGGGAAAGAAGTAGGAAAGAGAAGGAAGAGAGGGAAGGGGAGCTCTGCAAGTGGGGACTGAGAGCGTAAAAGGGGGTCAAGGATGGAAGTGTGTTTGATACCAGGATGACCAGTATTCCCATGTTTGCTGTAAGGTGAGGTGTTTAGGTTGAACTTTTGCTAAGGTAATTACATAATCATAGTGGTTCTGGACACGATTGAATACTTCTATTAATTTAGGTGTGGTGGGGGTTTTCCAAAGCTTGGTGATGGAAATTCTAGCAGCAAAGAGGATGTGTGTTAACACTTTGCGATAGTGCTTAGGGAGGTTTTCTATGGAGAGGTTTAGTAGTGCTAAGTCGGGGGAGGGTATAATATATGAGCCAAATATTTGATAAATCAGGTGGAAAACTTCCTGCCAATAAGGAGTTATGATTGGACATTGCCAGAGAATATGCAATAGTGTGCCAGGGGCACCGCAGTTTCTCTAACATGTGGGGGATGCATGGGGACAGAACTTGGGGATTTTTTTAGGGGTTAGGTATCTACACGGAACAATATTTTGAGTGATTTCCCAGAGTGATGTGCAGGTCGTAGCCTCCTATGTGGATTGCAAAGCTTTTTGCCATTGGCCGGCTGAGTATTCATGATCTAGGTTTTGTTCCCATTGGAGAAAAGCTAAAGAACGATGGAATGCTTGTTTCTCTTGAAGGATGTTGTAGAAGATGGAGATGCCTTTAGTTCTCCTGGAACCAGATTCCAAGTATTCCAGGGTCACTTTGGGGATGGATGTGAGTAGATGTAGATTGTGCTTGAGGCAATAGGCGATTTGTATGTATTGGAATTGGGCATCAGGAAATAGGCCAAGAGTTGAGCGTAGTTGTGCAAAATATGTTGGTTGTTTGTTTAGGACTATGTTGTCTAGGAGTAAGGAAGTGTAGTTAAGCCAGTGGTGAATGTGTAGGTCTGGTATCAGATGGTGCAGAGTTGAGATGGGTAGTTTAACAGGACTGAATTCATGTTTAGCAAGGTGTTGGAGGGAGAATTGTGTTTTGAAAGGGATGTAGTTTGCTCTAAACAGCCCACTGGAGTATCTAGTTAAGGGGGTGCTCAAGTTTGGTATTCCATCATCAGCCCAATGGAATGGGTATTGGAGGGTTAATAGATGGTGTGTAGTGCCGTCCACCCCTAGGTCGAGTATGTGTGATTTTGTGGCATTGACTTTGTAGTAGGATATATCCCCAAATTGTTGGAGGATAGAATATGCTGTCGGTAAGGAGGAAAGAGGGTTGGTGAGCATGAGGATCACATCATCCGCAAAAAGGCAAATGCTGTGGTCTGTGTTGGGTGAGGGAACTCCTGTAATTGAGGTGGAGGATCTAATACTTTCCGCTAGAGGCTCCATGGCCAGGTTAAATATCAGAGGGGATAGGGGGCATCCCTGATGGTTGCCATTTGATATCTGGAAGGGGGAGGATAGCATCTTCGCTACAAAAACCTGAGCTGTCAGGGAGGAATATAAGGCCATGATAGCAGATAAGATCCTGTCCCCAAATCCAAATTTGGTGGGTACCACCCTCAAGTACCCCAAGTGAAATGGGTCGAACGCCTTCTCTGCGTCCAGGGATAGAAGATGAGGAGGCCTTCGGGATCTGTCTGCTAAGTGAATAAATGTTTATTAGTCGTCTAGTTGCATTGGATGATTGTCTGCCTTTAATGAAGCCAGCTTGGTCATTGTTGATCAAGGATGGCATTATGTTCATCAGTCTATTTGCTAGTAACTTGGCATAGAGCTTAAGGTCAGTGTTGAGAAGAGAAATAGGTCTAAAATTCTGTGGGAGGTTGGGGTCTTTCCCTGGTTTGGGGAGAGCAACTACAAAAGCCTTAAGCATTTCATTAGGGAATGATGAGGAAGAGGCAGCATCATTAAAAAGCTCACGTAGATGAGGGGCTAATGTATATTTGAACTGTTTTTAGTATTCGCCTGGCAGGCCATCTGGGCTAGGGACTCAATTCAGCGAATAATTTCTTGCGCCGTAAAGGGAGCATTGAGCTGTAGTAGTTGGGGTTCTGAGAGGGAAGGGAGATATAAAGAGGCTAGAAACTTCTGAATTTTATCAGGGGAGGGTTCAGGAGTAGTGTGGTAATTTTTTAAATTGTGAAGGGACTGGTAGTATGTGCTGAAGGCGTTTGCTATGTCTTGTGGATTCATTATTTTTTCTTTTGTAAAAGGGTGTAGTATATAGGGGATTTTGGTTTTGCAGCGTGCCTGCAGAGGTGTTGAGCCATGGCTCTGCCAGTCTTGTTGCTAGTGGAGTAATTTGAGGCTCCAAGTCTATGGTGGGTTTTCTCGAAAGACTCAAGGAGAAAGGCTCTCAGATCCTGCCTTAGGGCTGAGTTTAGATTTGAGATCTTATGTGGGGTTTGTTTTGTTCAAGGATTCTAAAAGATAAATTTCAGAGGTAAGCTTATCGATATGCTGCGTCCTCCTCTTTTTGGCTATGGAACCCTATTGGATTAGGATTCCACGTACATATGCCTTAAGGGCAGTCCATAGAATTGAGAATTGCGGTGCAGAAACATGGTTGGTGGCAAAGAAGTCCGAGAGTTGTTATTAGAGCTTTTCTGCAAATGGTGTGGACTGTAGAAGGAACGTGTTGGCTCTCCATAGCTTAGCAGGCCGGTAAGACTTGGAGGATTCCATTGAGATGTATGTTGGAGCGTGGTCACACCATGTGAGTCAGTTATCTGCTGGAGAAGCCACTTATCAACCAGGAAATAGTCAATGGGGGAGCAGGAATTATGGGGAGTCGAGAAGAAGGTGTAGTCTGTTTCTGACATGTGGTGGCACCTCCACACGTCATATAGGTTGTTGGCCTGTAGGAATTTTTGCATGTAGGAAGGATGTTTGGAAGACGGATTGGATGAGTCCAAGTTGGGGTCAGAGGCAACGTTGAAGTCTCCACAAAGAATTAGAGATCCCCGCCTGAGTTTTCGTATCTTTTTCCTAAGTTTGTTAAAAAAGAAGATTTGTCTGGAATTAGGTGCGTACAGGCATACCAAGGTATACAGCGTGTCTTTAATTGAACAGATCAATATGATATATCGACCATTGGGGTTGATGACTTTGTGGTGAAGGTGGAACTATAAGGTGTTTCTGATGGCTACTAGGGCGCTACATTTCTTCTCTGGGCTGCAGGCCATGTAAACATTGGAGAATTAATTGTGGGAACAGCCGAGGCCTTGAAGTGCATCCTCTGGATACACAAGAATGTGTAATGTATAGCGACTGCTGGGCTGTTTACCATAGGGAGGATCTTTTCACCGGGTGGTTTAACCCTTTGGTATTTAATGATAAGATTTTAACTGGAATTGTGTCAGTTAGGTGTTGTGATAGAGTACTCACAGTTAGTAGTAGGATGTTGCCGATTTACAGTGGACATCTTGTTCACAATTTTGCGTTAGTAGATACTTCTTTTCCATTGACCGAGACGGTTCTTGGTATATAGTTCCAGGTCAGGGGCAGATCCATGGCGGGGGGTGGGGGGACAACGGGGCAATTGCTCCCCCTGAGAAAATTTTAGTGGCTCTCCCTCCTGCTCTGGGATGGCGGGTCGATAAGCCCAGATTGCGGGTTCACGACCCACCATCTCCAAGCATCACTGTAAATAATGGAGCCAGCTCTGGAGGAAGTAGAGCCGATGATTCCTGTATAGTGCTGGCTCCTGTTACAGGCAGAGTGATACCAAATGCACTCTGCCTCCGCCTGAGACAGGAGCCGGCGCTATACAAGAAGCATCGGCTTTGCTTCCTCCAGGGCAGCTCCTGTCAAGCTGATGCTCAGAAATAGGGGATCCTGCATTTGGACATGCTTTGAGTGAGTGGCAGGTTAGAGAAAAGAACCCGCTGGTTAGGGACAGTGCTCAGCACGGGGAAAGGTTCCTAGCGAGTAGGGGTAGTTCAGGGGACATTGTTCAGTGCCAGAAGAGCATTCTCAGCATCTCTCACAGTAAAGAAGTTCAGCTGTGGTTATACAAGGAACTGCCACCTCTGCAGCAGAGGCCGACCTCTGGTAACTTTACTGCGAAATCGCACTACAGAACCTGTACTAAAACTGTTATGTTGAACAGTGTGCCAGAATGTTAGCTTATGATAATCGGTGAAAGGTCCTGTGTGTGTGTGTATGGTTCTGCCTGAGTGGGTAACTTGTCTGAGGCCCAATACCCCCCAACAGTACCAGCAGTACCAGCCAGCAGTACCCACCAGTACCAGCCAGCAGTACCCACAAGCAGTACCCACCAGTACCAGCCAGCAGTACCCACCAGCACCAACCAGCAGTACCAGCTAGCAGAACCCACCAGCAGTACCAGCCAGCAGTACCCACCAGCAGTACCAGCCAGCAGAACCCACCAGCAGTGCCAGCCAGAAGTACCCACCAGCAGTACAAGCCAGCACCAGCCAGCAGTATCCACCAGCAGTACCAGCCAGCAGGACCCACCAGCAGTACCCATCAGCACCAGCCAGCAGTACCCACAAGCAGTTCCAGCCAGCAGAGCCCACCAGCAGTACCCACCAGCAGTACCCACCAGCAGTACCGGCCAGCACCAGCAACCAGCAGAGCCCACTAGCAGTACCAGCCAGCAGAACCCACCAGCAGTACCAGCCAGCAGTACCCACCAGCAGTACCAGCCAGCAGAACCCACCAGCAGTACCAGCCAGCAGTACCCACCAGCAGTACCAGCCCTGGAGGACAGTAAGCAGCAGCCACCAGCCAGCGATACCTGCAGGAATCCTGTGCAAGAGATGAAGATTGAGGTCAGTTGAGGTGCAGGTAAACAACATCCATGTTAAAGCAGCCTTAGGCCCCTTTCACACGATCAGTCTAATCGAGTCTGCCTGTCTGTTTTTCTGGTGGACCCAATTGGACCCTCCATTCACCTCTATAGAGCGGCAGATGTAAACAGACTTGTGTCTGGTTAAACCCGCCTATCTCCAATCCGATCCATTTAAAAAAACAGAAGGGGATCCATCTCCTTCTGTCTGGGCGGATCAGAGGGCCCATAGAGTAGATAGGGCTTTTTCCGTGTCTGCTCTGCATATGCTGAGTGGACATGGACCTGTCATCTCCATGCTCCATTCATTGAGGCCTGCGACTGGTTGCCAAGGAGCTAAAGTATTCCTCTCTCCTGAAAAGGTTGGGCACCCCTGCTGTAGGGGCATGAGTCCCGAATGGAGAGGTACGTTGTAGCAGCCTTCCCCCTTAGTTTTGCCACGGTGTGTGGCGGAGGGAAGGAGTCCCAGATGGAGCTACAGTATAGCGCATCAGGAGACCCGTGGGGAAATCATAAAGATCTCCTGAGAATTTGATAGGTGTTAAGGCCGCAGCCACTGTCGTGGTTGGCTGTAACATTTTAATTACTGTGATTGGCAGGTCTACTATTTTTCCCTACCTCCTCTGCGATGAGAGGAAGTGGCATTATTTTAAATGTGTCACTGTTTTGAACAAGGTTAGGACTGTATGATATGTTAAAAACAGTTCTGTAAGCAACACCCTATTTTCTGGCAGTGCCCCTACCGAGACTAGACTCTGGATCTGCCCCTGTTTCAGGTGCAGAGCTTGTTTCCAAGGATCATGAAGGGAACAGGAGAGGAAAATACATAGGTAACAAGAAGAACATGTGGGACTTTGCAGTTGACTGGGGAAAGAGTTTAAGTGAATCTGAGAAAAGGAGGGAGAATGTTTTTGCTATATTTCCAAAGATTGCTTAACAACTTCCCGCAAAGCGACATAACTGTACGTCAGCTTGAAGAAGTGGTTGTAGGGGGGTGATGCCTGCAGCTAGAGGCATCAACCCGATACCGTTTTTTAGAGCCGGCGGTTGGCTTTCTGGAGATAACAACCGATTCGGCTCAGCAGTGGCTCAGTTGTTTACCAGTGGGAGGGGACATCCCCCCTCCCACCAGCAGACCTGAGCCACCAGCTGGCACGTCCGCCGGCTGGTTGGAGTCCCGAATTAAGCTGGATTTGGCTTCGATAGGGTCTCCGATCATATAACCCGGAAGCGACGTCACAACGTCACTTTCGGTTTACTCGGCTGCCAATGGCGCCAATTTAAAAAAAAACGGCAGTATTCAAAAATGCAGATTTTGGCGTTTTGAATACTTTGAAGTGCAGTGGACGGGTCTAGGGTCTTTTAGACCCCAGATCCTTCCAAAAAGAGTACCTGTCATTGCCTATTACTGTCACAAGGGATGTTTACATTCCTTGTGACAGCAATAAAAGTAATCATATTTTAATTTTTTTTTTTTTTTTAAAAAAACAGTGTTAAAAATAAAAAAATAAATAAATTGGGAAAAAAAAATTGAAAGCGCCCTTCTTGTGTTTATATTGCACATGTGAAGTATCGCCGCAATCGTCAGAGCGGAAGCAATAATTCTAGCAAAAAACCTCCTCTCTAACACTAAAATGGCACCCATTAAAATTTTTTAAAGCATCGCCTATAGAGATTTTTTAAGTTCCCTTAGTTTGTCGCCATTCCATGAGTGAAAGCAAATTTTTAATGGTAACATGTTAGGTATCCATTTACTCGGCGTGACATCACAATATACGAAAAAATTGCCTTAACTGTTTCGTTTTCTTTTTAATTAATCGAAGTGTATTTTTTCAAAACAATTGCGTTTGAAAGACCGTATGCAAATACCGCGTGACCCAAAATATTGCAACGACCGCCATTTAATTCTCCAGAGTCTTTGTTAAAAAAAAATTTATAAATGTTTGGGGGTTCTAAGTAATTTTCTAGAAAAAAAATACTGATATTAACTTGTAAACAACATGTGTCAGAAATAGGCTTGGTCCTTAAGTGGTTAAGAAAGGAGACTTAACGGTTCATGTGTCTGGATTTGGTTTGGGATTTGTGCCAGGTAGGGGGAATCCTCCCAGGGAGGGCATGAGTGTCCAAAGTCGGAGGGTTGTCGGGGATAATGCCCCATTCTCGAGCAGAGAGAGACCTTTTTCCAGTGAGGTGATAGTGTAGGAGGTTCCATTATGAGTGACAGTGAATTTAGTGGGATAGCTCCATTTGTAGCCAACGTTGTTTCATAAGGCTTTAGTAATGGTGTTTAGCTGCCTTCTAAGATCAAGAGTGAATTTAGATAGGTCAGCATGTATTTGGATATTTTCGTATGGTTCCGGATGTTTTCCTAGAGTGCGTGATTTCCTCAAGATTTGCTCTTTAGTTGGGAAAAAATGCATTCTCATAAGCACGTCTGTGGGGACAGCATCAGGGAGGAAGGAGGGTTTAGATATAGGATGGATACGAAGTGAAAAAAAGGAAAATGCCGCACTAAAATAAAGCAATAAAAATCATAAATGATGAAACATCCATATAAATAACTGGATAGGATAGCCTTCACCAACACCTGATCACACTGCTCCTTACTGAAGAGTATACAGTAGACCCCCACTACAGAGATCTATCCAAGCATGATGGTCATAGAGACACACTATCCCAATGCAAATAAAGATGCAGGCTCCAGATGAAAGTAATCAAAATCCAGCCATGTCCTAACTCCTCTCGTGGATCATAGGCAGCCACATTTAAATTGTGTATTGATCCCTGGTACCTTAAATAGTAGGTGTAGCCAAATTTTGCTTTAACAGGCAGCCACATTAACAGTCATCGGATATATGCAAAAAGACGATAGAGACATCTCATAGTGAAATCATGCATGTATTTATTTAGATAAAAAATATCCACTCACGTTAAAAGACTGGTAATCCCGGAGTGTGTAGATGAGTGCGGCATTTGAAAAGGCAAGGGAAAGCTGCCAGAACCCAGCGAGTGTCTATAAGTTGCGAGCGTCCCAGGCTCTCCTCCCTAACAGTTTCATCATGACGTCGGACGATGGATATGGTCTATAGTGAGCTCAAGGGCGGAGAGGTCAGGTAGCAGCACATGGAAGAAATCTTTGGCATAGTGCAGGGATTCCCAAACTACAGCCCTCCAGTTGTTCAGGAACCACAATTCCCATAATGCCTAGTCATGTATGTGAATGTCAGAGTTTTAAATGCCTCATGGGACTTGTAGTTCTGCAACAGCTGCAGGGCCATAGTTTAGGAATCTCTGGCATAGTACATAAGATCTTGAGGCTGAAACGATTCAGGCATACCCCTCAATTTCAAATTATTGTGCCTCGAGCTGTCCTCCAAGTCTACTATTTTTGCCCGCAGCCATTGACTTTCTTCCAATTGATCATCATTAGCATCTACAAGTGCATTATCAGTAGTAGTGATATCAGAGACAGCCACTTCCACTTGCTTGACTCTCTCACCCAGTATTGAAACTTCAGCAGAGAACTTAAGTTAGGGGGGAGATGTCTGCATGAAGAGATTGCTGCAGGGATAGTAACATGTCCTTTAGGAGGGTCTCCATGACTGATTGGTTGGATGTGGGAAAGGAAGTAATAGAAGAGTGCAACTCTAATTGTGAAGTGTAAGGGGAAACCCCTGGACTCACCCCTGAATCGGTTGATCCGTTGTCCAGGCGCATCCTAGCCTTAGCAGGGCTTGAACAAGGAAGGCTGTATGTAGGAGAGTGGGAGCGAGGGGATGTTCCCCCGTAATCTCCATGGGCCCAGGAAGCTGCAGCAGGAAGGTATGTGTAGTGGCTGGACTTGGAGACAGGGACCGGAGCACCGGCGCCATCTTGGTCGCCTCCACTAGCAGTCCGGTGGAAATATGAAGTCATTTTTTGAGGATGGCTGCCCTCCTTGCGCTTCCCTGTCATGCTCTTGCGGGTGTCGGGAGTTAGAGTCGTCAGGTCTGTGGGAGGATGTCATCCCGGTTAGCCTCCTGTCGCTCATTTTCTCCTTGGTGCTCTGGAGCTCTAGGTCTAAGCAGCCATTCACCACGCGCGCTAGATACAGCCCCACGATACCTGATTTTTTACAGCTTACAAGTAAAAATTGCTTTCAGAGAATGAGCTTTCTGATAAAATAGTGTTATTATATTTACATTAACCACTTGAGCTCCAGAAAGTTTTTACTCCGGAATAAAAGGGTGAGGACAGGAATGTAAAGGGGGTGCTATAAAGAGAGTGAGGACAGAAATGTGAAGGGGGGTGCTATAAAGAGGGTGAGGACAGAAATGTGAAGGGAGGTGCTATAAAGAGGGTGAGGACAGAAATGTGAAGGGAGGTGCTATAAAGAGGGTGAGGACAGAAATGTGAAGGGGGGTGCTATAAAGAGGGTGAGGACAGAAATGTGAAGGGGGGTGCTATAAAGAGGGTGAGGACAGAAATGTGAAGGGGGGTGCTATAAAGAGGGTGAGGACAGAAATGTGAAGGGGGGTGCTATAAAGAGGGTGAGGACAGAAATGTGAAGGGAGGTGCTATAAAGAGGGTGAGGACAGAAATGTGAAGGGAGGTGCTATAAAGAGGGTGAGGACAGGAATGTGAAAGGGGTGCTATAAAGGGAATGAGAACAGGAATGTGAAGGAGGACAGGGGACTGGAATGTGAAGGAGGAGTATTATAAAGGGGGCGAGGACAGGAATGTGAAGGGGGGGGGGTGATATGAAAGGGGCTGTGAACTGCAATTTGAAGTAGGGCGTGATATAAAGGGGGACCACAGACAAAAATGTGAAGGGGGGGCTGAGGACTCTAATGTGAAGGGGGTATGATGTGCAGGGGGACTGAGAACACTGATGTAATAAAAAGGATTGTGATGTGAAACATCTGAGGCTAGGTTCTCATTATTGCGTAACGCGTGTAGGCGGCCCATTTTTTTTCAGTGGGCTGCCTTATAAGCAGAAACACAGAAAAATTAGTCCCTGAGCCTTTTTTTTTTAAATTAAATTGCGCCATACCAAGCTGCATGGTACATGACACCATGCGGTGTGGCATTCGCAAAAACGCACCACTTTTGCCATTGTGCAGAGGTGCCATTGAGAGTCAAACATATGAGAAAAACTCCCCTTCACATTTCTGTCCTCACCCTCTTTATAGCACCCCCTTTACATTTCTGTCCCCACCCTCTTTATAGCACCCCCCTTCACATTTTTGTCCCCACCCTCTATATAGCACCCCCTTCACATTTCTGTCCCCACCCTCTTCATAGCACCCCCTTCACATTTCTGTCCCCACCCTCTTTATAGCACCCCCCTTCACATTCCTGTCCTCACCCTCTTTATAGCACTCCCCTTCACATTTCTGTCCTCACCCTTTTTATAGCACTCCCCTTCACATTTCTGTCCTCACCCTCTTTATAGCACTCCCCTTCACATTTCTGTCCTCACCCTCTTTATTGCACTCCCCTTCACATTTCTGTCCTCACCCTCTTTATAGCACCCCCTTTCACATTCCTGTCCTCACCCCCTTTATAGCACCCCCCTTCATATTCCTGTCCTCATCCATTTTATAACACCCCCTTCACATAACTGTGCCCCCCTCTTTATAGCACCCCCTTCACATAACTGTCCTCACCCATTTCATAGCACCCCTCTTCACACTGCCATCCCCAGCCCCCCCCCCCCATATTCCTGTCCTTAATAGCACCCCCCTGACATTCCTATGCTCACCCCTTTTTTTAGAACCCCACTTCATACCACAGTCCCCAGCAACCCTTCAAATTTCTGTCCTCGCCCCCCTTTTAAAACCCCATCCCCCTTCATATCACTCCCTTCACATTCCTGCCCTGCCTGTTTTAGATCACCTCTCCTCCTTCATATTACAGTTTCTGATCCTTTCCCCCTTTACATCAGCTTCCTCCGTCAGTCATAACAATAACAATGCTCCTTTCCTGTCCTACCTTACAGGGCACAGCAGATGACATCTGAGGCACAACAGCTGACATCGGAAGTGCAGCAAAGGGATGGACGGAGGGCGGGACCTGCCCCAATTAACTGATTGGTTGCTAGAATGCAGGGCGGTTCAAGCAACCAATCAGTTAAGTGGGCCAGCCCCTGCCCTCTGTGCATCACTGTGCTGCTCTTCTGATGTCAGCACTGTAAAGACAACAGAGTTAGCGGGCAGCAGCGGCTGAGGGAAAAAAGCAGATCCTAAAATGGTGCGACCTCGGTGGGGCCGGAAGGAGCATTGACTCAGTCCAAATATGGCCCACGGTCCACCATTTCATAGTTGCCAACATTCAAAAAAAATTTCCAGGAACACTTTGCAGCACAGCTATCAATTACCACACCCACTTCCCTGAAGCTCCACCCACTCTGCATAATTAATCTCGCCTATTTATCAGATTGTAGGGTCTACTCAATATAGAGAGAATTACAGGAAATTAAAAAGGGAATTTCAAACTTAAGGCCACAGTAGCAGAGTTGGAATAAGTTTCCCATTCAGCTACACTACTTCTGCATAACATTTATGGGCAGCCCGATTAACAGGCGCTTCCAGGGACAATATAAATTACCTGGGACAGGCTCCTATTTGCAGGGACTGTCCCAGGAAAAAGGGACAGTTGGCAAGTATGCCATTTAGTGATGCCTGCCCTATAGTAATCTTCCAGTGTCAATGTAGCACCAGACAGTATTTCCAGCACATAACTTTGAATAATTCCCTGCCACTGTGTCACTGACTAGCTTTGTCACTTCTGCCCTTCACCCCTGGTGAATTGCAATAGGCTGACTCATTGTGAGTTGTAGAAAATAATCTCAACAAAAACGTGTTCAAATTTTTGTTTAGTGCGGTTGCTATATCCTAAAAGAGAAAACTTTATAAACAACAGCCAACAGTCTGCCTGAAAAGGGGCATGACTTCCATCTAGTGGCCACAGTCTGAAATACATACATTTAAGAAAAATACTGCAATCTTATATTATTTAGCTTTTATAAGTTATGTCAGATACATAACAGGTGCACCAACTTACAGCAGCCAATATACAGTGCAACCAGAAAGTATTCACTTTTTCCAAATTTTCTGATGTTACAACCTTATTCTAAAATGGATTCAATTCATTATTTTCCTTAAAATTCTACAAACAAATCCCCATAATGACTACGTGAAAGAAGTTTATTTGAAATCTTTGCAAATTTATTAAAAAAAAAAAAAAAAATTACATGTACATAAGTATTCACAGCCTTTGCCATGACACTCAAAATCGAGCACATGTGCATCCTGTTTCCACTGATCATCCTTGAGATGTTTCTACAACTGGAATCCACCTGTGGTAAATTCAGTTGATTGGACATGATTTAGAAAAGCACACACCTGTCTATATAAAGTCACACAGTTAACATTGCATGTCAGAGCAGAAACCAAGCTATGAAGTCCAAGGAATTTGTCTGTAGACCTCCAAGACAGAATTGTATGGAGGCACAGATCTGAGGAAGGTTAAAGAAAAAAATCTGCAGCACTAAAGGTCCCAATGAGCAAAATGGCCTCCATCATCCATAAATGAAATAAGATTGGAACCACCAGAACTCTTCCTAGAGCGGGCCGCCCTGCCATACTGAGTAATCGGGGGAGAAGAGTCAGGGAGGTGACCAAGAACCTCATGGTTACTCTGACAGAGCTCCAGCGTTTTTCTGTTGAGAGAGGAGAACCTTCCAGAAGAACCACCATCTCTGCAGCACTCCACCAATCAGCTATATGACTTGGGACAATGCCAACTGTTAAACTTGTAACTGCAGCCCCTTAACTTGTAGCATATGCCATGAGTAATTCAATAATTATAAGGAAGGCCCTGTTACACTCTGGATTCCTCACCATACATCTATGCCTGTGAAATCAAAAAATCTAATATTTTTTCTTTTTTGATTCCACATGCATAGATGTATGGTGAGGAATCCAGAGTGTAACTCCACCAATCAGGCCTGTGTGGTAGAGTGGCCAGACGAAAGCCACTCCTCTGTAAAAGGCACATGACAGCCCACCTGGAGTTTTCCAAAAGACACCTGAAGGACTCAGACCATGAGAAACTAAATTCTCTGGTCTGATGAAACAGAGATTGAACTATTTTGCCTGAATGGCAAGCATCATGTCTGGAGGAAACCAGGTATCATTCATCACCTAGCCAATACCATCCCTACAGTGAAGCATGGTGGTGGCAGCATCATGCTGTGGGGATGTTTTTAGTAGCAGGAACTGGGAGACTAGTCAGGATGGAGGGAAAGATGAATACAGCAGTACAGAGACATGGTTGATGAAAACCTGCTCCAGAGCGGTCTGGACCTCAGACTTGGGTGAAGGTTCATCTTCCAACAGGACAATGACCCTAAGCACATAGCCAAGATAACAAAAGAGTGGCTACGGGACCACTCCATGAATGTCCTTGAGTGGCCCAGCCAGAGCCCAGACTTGAACCTGATTGAGCTCCTTTGGAGAGATCTGAAAATGTCTGTGCACCGACGCACCCCATTAAACCTGATGGGGTTTAGGAAGAAGAAAGGGAGAAACTGCCCAAATATAGGTGTGCCAAGCTTGTAGTATTCTACTCAAAAAGACTTAAGGCTGTAATTGGTGCCAACGGTGCTTCAACAAAGTATTGAGCAAAGGCTGTGAATACTTATGTACATAGGATTTTTTTGTTTTTTATTTTTAGTAAATGTGAAGATTTAGTAAATTCAAAGATTTCAAACAAACTTCTTTCATGTTGTCATTATGGCTGCATTCACATGTCAGCGTATGATCGTGGGCAGAACCGCCGCGGTTCCGCCCGCGATTCGGAGATTTATTGCAAATCGCGGGACGCCTAGCGTTGCCCGTTGATTTGCAATAGCCCCCCAAACGCCGAGCGATGTTGCCGCGATTTACGCCCGCCGAATCGCGGCAACATCGCGCAAACAAAATCGCGGGACGCAATACGCTCCAAAAAAGTACAAGAGCTTCTTTGGAGCGTATTGCGTCCCGCGATTTTGTTTGCGCGATGTTGCCGCGATTCGGCGGGCGTAAATCGCGGCAACATCGCTCAGCTTTTGGGGGGCTATTGCAAATCAACGGGCAACGCTAGGCGTCCCGCGATTTGCAATAAATCTCCGAATCGCGGGCGGAACCGCGGCGGTTCTGCCCGCGATCGTACGCTGACATGTGAATGCAGCCTATGGGGTATGGTTTGTAGAATCTGGAGGGAAAACTGAATTTTTGTAAAATCTTACCGTAAAATTCCTTTCTCTAAATCCTCTGACAGTCGCCGCCCACTCATACAGTCTTCACCAATGGGTATTGACCTTTTATCCATAGGAGCAAGCTAGGCATAAGACTTATTAAAAACAAAGTAATTTACATAGACACACCTATGGGGGCTGTCCCACTGGTCCAATACCCCCCTGCAATCAGCCATCTCAACTCAGTTTGGTAGCAAGCAGTTAAAGTCAAAAGAACCCCAATAGAGGGGCGGGGGCGGCGACTGTCAGAGGACTCCGAGAAAGGAATTTTACGGTAAGATTTTACAAAAATTCAGTTTTCTCTTACGTCCTCTGACAGTCGCCGCCCACTCATACAGTCTTCACCAATGGGATGTCCCAAAGCAGTGTAGACATGAGGGGTGGGAAACACAACCGTCAGAAAAGGCAACACAGCACCCACAGCAGAGAAAGGAACCTTATGTGAACAGAAAGGTATCCTCCGGTAACATAAAAGCTAAACTGGAGCAATAACCCAGGAAAGCAAATAAACAAAGGGGAAACAACAACCCCAACAGTCAGGGCCCTGCAAAACTAGGGTCCCCTGAAGGTACTGCCGCACACAGAACTTTTCGGCCAAAAGAGGCATCTGCTGATGCCAGAACATCAAGTTTATAGAACTTTGAAAAGGTGTACACAGACGACCAAGTCGCAGCCTTGCACACCTGGGCCACCCAAGCCTGATACCGGAAGGCCCAGGACACACTCACCGCTCTGGTAGAGTGCGCCTTCACAGGGAAGGGCGGAACACGTTTCTTAACCGAATAGGCCTGTACAATCGTCTGTCTGATCCATTTTGAAATGGTCGCCGCAGACACAGCCATACCCTTCCGAGGTCCCTCAGGAAGGACAAAAAGAGAATCCGACTTCCGAAAGGATTCAGTGGACGACAGGTAAACTCTGACCGCCCTGACAACATCCAAGGAATGCAAAGCAAACTCCTTAGGATGTTTGGGATTCGCACAGAGCGAAGGCAAAACAATGTCCTCATTAAGGTGAAAGTCAGAAACCACCTTTGGAAGGAAAGACTGGTTAGGTCGCAAGACCATCTTATCCTTATGAACCACCAGGTAAGGGGAGCGGCAGGACAAGGCCGCCAACTCCGACACTCTGCGGGCAGAAGTGATCGCCACTAGAAAGGCAACCTTCATAGACAGCAGAGGCAAAGAAATTTTCCTGATGTTTTCAAAGGGAGAATGTTGTAGAATGGACAGAACCAAGTTCAAGTCCCATGGAGGTAGAGGTGCCCTCCGAGGAGGGGCCAAGTGACGCACACCTTGAATAAAGGTGCGAATCAGAGAGTTAGACGCCAAGGGGTGCTGAAAAAGAACAGCCAGTGCAGACAACTGGCCCTTAATCGTGGTCAACGCCAGGCGCTGGTCCACACCAGTTTGTAGGAAGGCCAACACCCTTGCCACTGAATAAGACAGAGGAGGGAAGCCCCTGGCTTCACACCAGGCAAAATAAGTCTTCCAGGTACGATAACAAACCTTACCAGACGAGGCCTTCCTTGCTATGAGCAAGGTAGGAATGACCTCCGAGGAGAGACCCCTGTCCCTCAGGACCTGGCTTTCAACAGCCACGCCGTTAAAGCCAGCGACTGTAAAGCAGGATGGAAGATCGGTCCCTGAGACAGTAGATCGTCCCGTAACGGGAGCCGCCATGGAGGCTCAACGGCTTGTTGAATGATGTCCGCGTACCAAGACCGGCGCGGCCAGTCTGGTGCCACCAGAATCACCAACATTGGTTCCGATACCAACCTGCGAAGGAACCTGGACAACAACTGAATCGGAGGAAAGGCATACATCAGACGATATCGGTGCCAAGGCACCACCAGCGCATCCGAGGCGTCTGCCAGAGGATCGCGCGTTCTTGCCACGAACCTTCCCACCTTGTTGTTTAGCCGGGACGGGAACAGAGCCACGTCCAGGGATCCCCATTTTGCACACAGCATTTGAAACACCTCCGGGTGCAGGGACAATTCCCCCTGGTCCAAGGTCTGGCGGCTCAGAAAATCGGCCTGCCAGTTCTCCACATCCGGAATGTGAACTGCCGAGATCGCCGGGACGTGAGTCTCGGCCCAAGACAGAATGCTGGTCACTTCCTGGGCCGCCCGGGCACTCCTGGTGCCCCCTTGGTGGTTGATGTAAGCCACCGCAGTGGCATTGTCCATCTGCACCCGTACAAGGCGGCCCTGAAGACGATCCGACCAATGGAGCAGGCACAGCCTGATCGCTCTCAGCTCCAAGATGTTGATCAGAAGAGAGGACTCCTCCGCCGACCAAGTGCCCTGGGCAGACAGGTTGCCCAGGACGCCACCCCAGCCCCACAGGCTGGCATCCTTGGTAATCACCGTCCACAGCAACGGCCGGAAGGATTTCTCCTCTGCTACAGCCGGAGACTGGAGCCACCACAGAAGATCCAATCTGGTTCGGCGACTCAGAGACACCCTCAGGTCCAAGGACTGAGGACGCCTGTCCCATCTGGCCAGGATGTCCGCTTGGAGAGCCTGCGTGTGAAACTGAGCAAACGGTATCACCTCGAAGGCTGACACCATCAAACCCAGGGACCGCATACAGGTCCTGAGCGACGAGGACTCGTTGTCCCTGAGGGACCCGACCTCGTTCTGCAGGGTCCAGGGCTTGTCCTCCGGCAGAAACACCTTCGCTTGGGCGGAGTCCAGGACCATTCCCAAGTATGGGAGACGAACCGAAGGAGACAAAGTCGACTTCTGAACGTTGATGGTCCATCTGAACTCCTGGAGCGTCTGAACCGTAGTGGACAGATCACGAATCAGGCTCTGACTGGCACTCGATCTTAACAGGAGATCGTGCAGATATCCCAAGACCGCAATGCCCTGTGCCCTCAATAGGCCCAAAACAGGAGCCAGCACTTTGGTAAAGAGCCAAGGTTGGAGGAAACCACGCAGACGTCCCCCCACCCCTGAAACGGGTGAGGGCGCCCCTTCAGGCAGTGGCGGACTGGGCCGCCGCACCAGCCTGGGCGGCTTTTGGCTTGCCTGCCCAGGGATTTCTCTGGCCACTCTGGCCCTTGAATGGTTTCCCCTTGCCCTGCGCCTTGAAGGCATGAAAGGGCCCCTGGTTTGGTTTAAAGGAGGGGCCCCACTTACAGCGGAAAGACTTACCCCTAGGATTCTGGGGCAACAGTGTGCTTTTGCCGCCAGTGACACCCTTAACCAATTCATCCAGGGATTCCCCAAAAAGGCGAGACCCCGCAAAGGGGATGTCGGACACCGTTTTCCGGGAAGTCTGGTCAGCAGACCAACTTTTCAGCCAAATCAGGCGACGGTTAAGCACCGCGACAATGGATAGGCGCGCAGCTAACGGGGCCTCATTTAAGGCCGCATCGCACAAGTACATGACCCCTTGATAAATCTGGTCCACCATCTCCAGTGTAGTAGGGGGGAGCAGAATCAGCCACGAGGGTGCATCCAAGCACCTTGGTCCAATACACCACGGCTTGAGCCACCATTACATAGGTGAAGATAGGTTTCAGCATGGAACCCGCCACCATGTAAGCATGGCGGGAAAGAGATTCCAGCCTCCTATCCGTAGGATCCCTAAACACCGGAGAATCCTCGGTGGGTACTAGAGTGGCATTGTTTAACCTGGCCACAGTGTGATCCACAGTAGGAGCCACACACCAGCGCGAATCCGTAGGAGACGCAAAGGGGTAAAGAAGTTGAAACTTTTTGGGCACCACAAAAGTGCGCTTTAAGTTACGCCATTGTTCATTCACAGTTGCGTGAAACTCAGCGGGGTAAGGAAAAAACCTGCGCCGCCTTACGGGATCTGTGTGTACCAAAAGAGGACACTATCCCCGGAGGATTGGGCTCATCCTCTAAATGTAGTGGAAAGGATCAGCGCATCCATAGCTGCGCGGTCCTCGGCCGTCCCAGGGGGGGGAATCATCCACCCCCACAACCTCCGCCTCCCCTTCAGACTGAGAAGAGCGAGACCCTTCAAGGGGCACGCTACCTACGGCAACCATGTCAGACTCAGAATCAGATGAAAAAGAAAGCCTAGGCCTTTTTCCAGTATGCTGTGCAGACATCAGAAAAATCCACTTTTGACGTTAAAGTCGCAAGTGCAGCAGACAGAGTGGTCAGAGCAGAGGATTCAGAGGACCCTGAACCCTCCACCAAGGCTGGGGGAAATTTGCAGTCCTGGGACTCCATAATAAAAAACTTTTTTTGGCACCGCGATCCCCCGCAGTACACCGCTATAAGGCACTATGCAAAACGACCCCCCAAGCAGGAATAAGCTGACAGCCAGAGGTATTCCCACAAAAAAGACAGCCAGACAGACCCCACAAGTGTTACCTACACGCCTGCCGATCTCCTTTATGCAGAAAGAGGAAGTGATGTCACTGCAATCGGCTGAACTAGGATTTTGGACCAAGGAAAAATGGTTGCCCATAGAAAGTAATGGGAGGCTTCGGTAAAATGGCCGCCGACATGTGCTCAGCAAAAAACACATTGCCACACACAAGATGGCGCCGCAAGGCGCCAAAACACACTACATACACTGCTGTATAAGCGCCCACAGTGAAGCCAGCATGCTGCCCACACCTAAAATGGCGGACCGGCGGTTTTTAACCCCGCAGCGGTCGCCGCACATGTCTGCACCTCCAAAAGCACCATAAAGTGACATAGGAGAGGGACCCCCACAAACTCACATAGAGCACTAGCTGTGAGAGAGCCCCCGCAGGGACCGGGATCAGGGAGCCCAAAAACGCACAGACATGAGGGGATAACACAGACACACAGGACTGTCAGCCCCAGACAGAGGCCCCACACAGAGTGTACTTACCGTACCCGATGGCGTGGGGTGCCTCTCATCGACGGGAAACCTCCCACCCTCAGATGGCAGGGGTGCTGTCAGCCAAAAAAGCAGGACGCTAGCAGTGCATGGAAAACCGTGGGGAGACGTTCAAGCGAGGTAGCCACTTCGCAGGCTGCATCCCTGAGGACAGGGATGGGTCGTTTGCGAAGCCAGGGCGAACACATAGCTCGCTAAACGCTCAATGGCGGGCTGGGATTCCATAAGGCCTTCTGTCCTGGAACACCAGGACGACCAGTGCGACTCCCAGCTCCGCAACGCCATCATCATCTTGAAGAAGTGACTAACTAAACGCTGATAAAATAAACAGCTAGTAGTGGAAAGAAAAAATATTTTTTTTCAGAAATAAAATTATAAAAACAGAAGAAAAGGTTGAGACTGTAGCCCCAGCCCCAGGGAGAGCCTATCTCAATCCTAACTAGGCAGAAGACAAACTGAGTTGGGATGGCTGATTGCAGGGGGGTATTGGACTAGTGGGACAGCCCCCATAGGTGTGTCTATGTAAATTACTTAGTTTTTAACAAGTCTTATGCCTAGCTTGCTCCTATGGATAAGAGGTCAATACCCATTGGTGAAGACTGTATGAGTGGGCGGCGACTGTCAGAGGACGTAAGAGAAATAATGATTTTTAATCCATTTTAGAATAAGGCTGTAAAATAAAATGTGGAAAAAGTGAAGCGCTGTAAATACTTTCCGGATGCACTGTAATACCATTCCTTCCTGATCCGCTTATAGCAAAGTGGAATGTAACTTGAGTTCATTTGCTTTGCACAGTCAATGCCTTTTCTAATTAAAAAAGCACAGCATACACATTATTGTGATGGTATGTGTTTCAACAATCATAAAGCAGACGAATAAAAGGTATTTTACTAGTCATTTTAATGACATGAAAATGGAACATAGTATCAAATACTAACCGTAATTTGCCTTTTCTGAAGCCAACACATGGCAGCATACACATATGATATAGCCCCGCCCCTATATACACCCACAGAACCTGTTTAAATCTATTAAAAAGTCTGCAACCTCCCCCATTCTCCGTATAAAGCACAAAAATCTGAGAAGATGTTCGTATGCTGCCATGTATTGACGTCAGTAAAGGAAAATTACGGTATTTGATACAAATTTTCCATTTTTTTTACACCAACATGGCAGCATACATATGATAAATAGCTAGCTAAACAGAGTGGGTATAATCAAACTTTACTACAATTTACCTGGAAGCCTAGACCGTCATTCCTTTGAAGTCCATTGATGCACAAGCCCCTGGATCTTCCCTGTAGCGCTATAGGCAAGTGCACCGCACCAACTAGCCTGCTGTTCTGCAGAGATCTCTATAGGCAAATGCCCAAATTAAAGATGCAAAAATTGACCTAGCTGAATGAGCCTGTATCACTTCTGGAGGCCTGGCCACACTAAGTTTTCTGGATGACCTTGACTCTCAAAGATGACAAGGTTTTTGCTGTAGGTTCTTCCTCCGAACTTGCCTGAGGGAAACACAATCAGCCTTCTGGAGGATTTTACCTAGTAAGCTGCTTGAAGGTTTGTGTTTTAGACATCCTGGTACATCCAGTGTAGGTTAGGTATTGTCTCTGCAGGAAAGGATAGAACTGCCACTTTGTATGCAAGATGAAAACAGAAGCCACCTTGGGAACAGAAGTGCTCCAGGAGCATATGCCCCAATTTGTCCGGAAGGAATAAGATGTAGGACTCTGTAGCTCCAAGTGTTTGCAGGGCCGATACTCTGCCCCTTTAAGTTATTGCCTGAAGTTATCGAGGGACACTGCCTCTCGAGTGAAGTCCCACTGAGGACTGCTTTCTGATGATGCAAACAGAGTCCTGGCAAGAAAACCAGGACCAGAAAAAAAATCTACTGGGGAACGTTATTCCTCAGGACTGACCTCATGAAGCATTCCTCTGGAAGCTCACATGCCCATTTTCCCTGGTGAAAGCTGAAATGTGAGCCCTTACAGGACTAGGCTGAGCAACAAATCCAGAACCATGTGTGGAAATGATAGCAACCTCTGGGTTGAAAGGATCAACATTCTGGTCAGGCTGTGAACCTGTTCCAGCCTTTGGAGTAAATAGATTTGTTAATGTCTTTTCTGGAACCTTGTCAGGATTTAAACACTTCTAGAAGATGGCCCAAGTCCTCCAATCCTTCCCCCTCCATTAATAGGCCATCATGGGACAGGTGTTGTGGAAACACTGGTAGCTGAAGTGCCTGATCCTGCCTAGATTCCATTACTAGGGTAAACCCAAGGCCTGCGGGCCAATCGGCATGCTTGCTATCATAGTAAGACCCTCAGACAACAGTCTCCCCTGGAACTTCATGACCAAAGGCAGTAGAAGAAAGGCATCTGTGAGTGTAGGAAGAGAGGCACCTTGTGAATGGATGGTGATGCAAACAGACACAGCTGAGGGTGGCCCCGTACCTGAGTGATATGGACAAGATCTTCTTATTAAAGACCCATTCATAGGAAACCAAGTACTGGCATCAGTGGTGACCATGATCCCGGACAATGAACCTACCGGAAGGGATCAAGTGAGGTTCCCCTGACATATCCATCACCAGAGGCTCCTGCACATCTGGGAAGAAGCACTTTGAAACGGTTGCCTTTTGCATTGCAAAAAGAAAATCTATTGGATGTCCAGAGAATCCAGTGTGCCCAGGGTAGCATAGGGATGCAAGAAATCATCGTTTCCAAGAGACCCCTGCATTGGGAAGCCGACAACTGCTTGGGCCATTCAAAAAGGAGGAGAAAATGTGCTTGCTTGAGCATTGAACTGGGGCTCCGTATTGATGACTAGTCAGGTCTGCTCCAACTGTCTTGACACCTCCCATCCAGCCAAAACTTCCCAGGCTGGCCAGAAGAATCCCTTTTTGAACTAGTAGGTCATCTGGACTCTGAGCCAACCGTAGAATACCATCCAAGTAATGGTGGAATTGAAGCACTCCTGTTTCCTCAGAGGGGCTACATAGGGATTAGAACCTACATAAAAGGTCATTGTTTTGGCAGATAGCACTGAAAAGAAGACCCACGAACTGGAAATGTCCATCTCACACCAAGTTTCTTTAAATTCAACACGGTCTTCTTTGTATGGGACAAAGAGGAAAATAAAAGTCTGTAAATCTCTCTGAGGGAGGACTTAGAATAACTCCCCATTGCAGTCATATATTATTGATGTAACGAGAGAGGACATCCACCTTCTGAGGGGAATAGTGCTTAGCGTTAGGGTGTACATGTGACTTTTATTCGCGGCCAATAAAAAGCGTTTGACATTTTAAGGATGTGTGCCGCTCTATGAAACTTAAACCCTGTTATACCCCAATCAAGAGCCGAATGCAAGCACCATCCATCTGCACAGCAGACTTAGGACAGCCAGAATTGAGTGGCGGTGAGTTTCTTGGAATAGTCAAAACTTCTAGTCAGAGGGAAAAATGTCATCATACAGGCACTTACGACCACCCTGCCCAAGGACAGGTTTATTGACCTAGAACTGGGCTTCAAAGCCCCCTTCATTCACGCTGAATGCAGCATTGCCTTAGGGGAACATTGATAACAACAAATGCTACTTCATCCACAAAATCCACCGATCACATAAGCTCACCAAGAGCACTAATAATCTGCTCTTTCAGTGATTCATAGGTGATAGAGCCCTCCACTCTGGATCACAACTGTGATGCGCTTGCAACAAAGTATTGTGATCACTGGCTTACAAGTACCCCCTGCGTCTTGACATTAATTTCTCAGATATCCATCAATTCATCGATCTTAGAATAACGCTCCTGAAAAAATGTATAATGGTAGTGTCCATACCTTTGCAGTAGGGTGCAGTGCTGTAAAGTGTATGCTACTGCAACGCATGTTAAGTGCATTAACTTGGTGCAGTGCCATTCTTATGAGCAGAGAATTGCCACTTTCCTCTGGAGTAGGGTAAACTACTTACTTCTGTAAAACTTCATATCACTACTGCCGCTACTCTTGAATCAGCCTCTTCACCCTTCCATTCATTGGGGAGTATGAGAGGACATGTCTTGAAAATGTGATGTACTGATCTGGGTCATCCCATTCCGGGCCTGCTTAACTGCCCTAATGAATGACTTGATCCAAGAGGCACTCAAAACCTGCTTAGCCTCTTCAAGGAGGATGACTGACCCTCTTCTACCTCTGGTGTAGCCAGGTGTAAGGCAGCAGTCAATGGCTTGGATAAAGGTGCCCTCAGAGTCGGGAACAAAGTTGGCTGTAATGGCCTTGGGGCCTCCTTGGTTAGAAGGGCTAATTGTGATGCCCTGAACTCATCTGCAGGGCTGCATCCTTGACATTGTGCCCGGAGTCCGCTGGCATAAGTGATTGGAGAACTCAGAGACTTGCTAATGAATGGCCATGACTTGCTGGCTCACAGCATTCTTTGTTCTTACAGAGGTCTCGGCGGCAATATCCACAGACATTTTAGACTGGTAATAGCTCCACGCTGCAGTCCAGTACTTCTTACCTTTTTGTTGCTATTAGCACTCAGGGGAAGCGTAATGCTGACACTCACTGCTAACTTTCTGCATCTCCTGGGCGAGACCTGCGGGAATGGATGAGCTGCTGTCCACACCGGACTTGTCATGACTTGGCAACGCTCTTTTAGCTTGACCTTAAGCAAAAGTGAGAGCGGGTTAAGTTGCATCTGAAGACAAAGGCCACGCTCATGGAAAGGCACTCTTTTTCCTCTTCTTACTTACCAGACTGATGATCTCTACCTGAGGACATGTAGGCCTTGGCTATGTGGCAGAAAGTTCTTTTTGGAGCAAGGATGTCAGCACTGCATTGAAAGGAAAAGAAGAAGACTGATAGAAAGAAGCAAACAGATTGAAGACATGTGCCTGAATCACCTCCCTCCCATATTCACCTGCAGCATAAGCAAGGGAAAACAGAAGATGACTCCAGTGCAAAAACCACCTCACGCCATGTATGAGCCTATGCATGCCATAGAAAAGATAGCTGCCACACGGGGCCCTCTGCACAGTGCATGCATGGACGCTATAGCCAGCCCTGAGACCGGAAACAGCCATGAAACCTGGATCAGATTGTCCACACATGCACGTTGGTCAAAAGAAAAGCCACCAATGAAAGAAAAAAACTGCAGACAAAAGAAAAAAAAACTAAATGACTAGAACCAGCACATTGTGAGATTATTATCATGTGAAAATTGAAGTGTGTGGAGAGATCTTTTTCAATTAGGTGTGAAAGGAAATTCTGACCCCATTTAATGGAATATGCGCAGTATGTGTTGTGGATTATGAACTTAAATCTCTGCAGTGAACTGGTGTCTTTGTTTTGTGATCATATAACACATTTAACCAATAATAGTGCATGGAGTCATTGGTTGAATTTAAGTGGCAAAATGACAGGGACAGAACTAATCTTGTGGTGTGTATGTAGCACAGAACAAGCAGAGGAAGATCTGCAATCAAATTTTAAGCCTAATGAAGTTAGAGACAATGGAGGAAAAAAAAAAAGGGATAGCACATACCTGTAGGAGAAAAGAAACAGCATCACTGACACCAGCATCAGGATTCATGCCCCGTACACACGTGCAGATTATCTGAAGACTTTTGTCTGCAGACTTACCAAAACCATATAATATGAGGTCAAACCTAAACACTTTCAATTTGTATGCAATCCGGCAGGCCCTTGCACTACATAGAAAAGGTAAATCTGAAGACAAAAGTCTTCAGATAATCTGTACGGGGCATCAGCACAGGTGTGTAGAGAGGTGCATGCATTATGGACTCCAGCAAACAAATACCAGCACATGTGTGTAGAAAAACACATGCATGGTGGGGGGGGGGGGTGGGGGGTGCAGAGCTGCCCCTGCCCCAAAGCACCAACACCCCCCCATGTTGAGGGCATGTGACCTGGTCCAGGGGGGGTGGGGCCGCTCGCTCGTCCCCTCCCCCTTCCTGCCCTACCGGGCTGCGTGCTCGGATAAGGGTCTGGTATGGATTTTGGGGGGGACCCCACGCTGTTTTTTCGGCGTGGGGCTACCCTCAAATTCCATACCAGACCCGAAGGGCCTGGTTTGGAACCTGGGGGGACCCCCACGCAGTTTTTTTCCCATTTTTGGCGTGGAGTTCCCCCTCAAGATTCTCACAGCGCAAGTCGCGCCGCAAGTCGGATCATCCTGATCCAACTTGCGGTGCGACTTCCATTCAAATCAATAGGCTCCCATAGGGAACCATTGATTTTGAATGGAGGCAGAAAAAACGCTGCTAAAAGCAACGTGGCCAAACGTGCAATAACGCCAATGGAAAAAGCTACTGAAAGCACGTTTAACAGCTGCTTTTTCCTGGCGTCAGAACTAGCTTTGCAGCACGTTTTTTCTAACGTCCCGTGTACATGGAGCCTTAAAGTTTTGAAAAATAAAGACAAGGTTTGACACAAATCTGGTACTGAACATGTTAATGTTTGTTTATTAACAATTTTAACATTAAAGGCTCGTTCTTGACACCTTACCTGCATGAAAACTGATAGGAAAACTGCACAGCTTTCACTTGCAGGGACATCAGTTTCCCATCATGTGATTGTGAAGAATGATGCATAAACTGCTGTAGTAGTGCACTGCAATGATTTTAAATCACTACTACAGTCAGTGCAAAATTGCTAGAAAAAAAGCTAGATGAAAGCTAGACAGCTTGGACACTAGTTGTAATGGTGCTGGTGGCTGAGCCTGACGTGTAGAGGTAGCCTCGTGGAATCCGGTAAAACAGAAACACGGACGGGTCACACTAGTGGTAGATACGGGCTAGCCCGTGCTGAGGAGTCTAAGTGACAGCAGGTCTTCACCAGAGCCTCTGATGGTGAGGATGGATTTTGCTGCATGCTGAACACCAGGTCGCGGTCCTCAGGGTTGCCCCACCAGGAGGTGAACAAGTCCAGAACCGGTAGCAGATAAGCCGACAGGGATAAGGCAGGAGAGTGGTCACGGGAATGAGCCAAGGTCAGGGCAGGCAGCAAGCAGACAAAGTAGTGGACAAGCCAGGAGGTTGATCAGGAAGTCAACAGAAAACCGCAAGTTCAGGATCAGGAAGTACAGGTAAAGCTGCAGACAAGACAGCAAAGACACAGTGCTGCTGAGGTGTTTAACCACTTAAGCCCCGGAAGATTTTACCCCCTTCCTGACCAGGGGTTTTTTTGCGATTTTTTACTGCGTGACTTTGACGGACAATTGCGCAATCGTTCAACGCTGTACCTAAACTAATTTCACGTCCTTTTTTTCCCACAAACAGAGCTTTCTTTTGGTGGTATTTGATCACCTGTGCGATTTTTTGATCATGCGCTATAAACAAAAAAAGAGCGTAATTTTTGCAAAAATAACAATATTTTTCACTTTTTTTATATGAAATTCCCCCCCAAAAAAAATGTAAAAATCAAAATTTTTTAACATTTTCGGCCAAATTGTTTTACGCTACATATGTTTGGTAAAAAAAATCGCAAAAAGCGTATTTTGAATGGTTTGCGCAAAAGTTATCGCGTTTACTAACAAAGGGAAAGATTTTTGTCATTTTCGGTGTTTTTTTTTAACGAGTAATGGTGGCGATCTGCGATTTTTTTTGCGGTACTGCGACATTGCGGCGGACAGATCGGACCCTTGACTGACATTTTTGACACTTTTGGGGGTACCAGTGACATTACTGCAGTAATCAGTGCTATATATATGCACTGTTACTGCAAAAATGACACTGGCAGGGAAGGGGTTAACTGTATTGGACAGGGAGGGGTTAAGTGTGTCCTAGGGGCGTGATTCTAACTGTAGGGGGACAGGTCTCCTAGTGTAAAAACAAAGATAAACGGTTCTACATAGTAGAACCGTCTGATCTTAATTTTTACACAGGGGAGAATAACAGGCGGCTTGTTTACATAAGCCGCTCTGTCTTTCTCCCGCTGTACCGGCGATCGTAGTGTGACCGGCGGACATCGGGTCCGCCGGTCACACGCCCGCACTCCTTTGTGAACGAGCCGAGGCGGGCGCCTGCTCGCCCGCTATTGGCTCTAAAAGGAGTGACAGGCGAGCGATGTAGACCTACGTCACTCTGCCTGGCCGGGGCTGACTGCCGCAGTAAATATACTGTGAGCAGTCGGCAACCGGTTAAATAAGGCCGCCTGTTGCCAATTACTGCAATTAGTCTGCACTAGGTTAACCCTTAAGTGGCAGATTCATGACAGCACTTCATTGTGCACAGGGAGCGTTCTTAACATTAGTACTACTACACTTTCAATACTCACAATTAAAGAGGAAGTATACCCTCCTCTGACACTTTTACCTATAGGTAAGCCTATGATAAGGCTTACCTATAGGTACTGTAAATATCTCCTAAACATGCACCGTTTAGGAGATATTTACCTTACATGCAGCCAGTGACGTCACTGGCGCATGCGCTCTGAAGGAACGGCCGCTCGTGTTAATACCTGTTAAAGCGGTTGTAAACCCTATAAAAAAAAAATAAAAAAAAAAACCTGCAAGACAAAGGCATAATGAGCTAGTATGCATTGCATACTAGCCCATTATGTTTAACTTACCTTAAAACTAAGCCCCGACACGGACCCCCAGACATCGATGCGGGCGCTGCCATGATCCCTCGTCGTCTCTTCCGGGTTCGGCGGCTCCGGCGCGCTGATTGGCCGGAGCCGCGATGACGTCACTCCCGCGCATGCGCGCGGGAGTGATTTTTCCGGCAAGCTCCTGGCAAGTTAATTGAAGGTCCCCCCGGACCTTCAGAGCGCATGCGCCGCTCACGCGAGCGGCTGCATGCACTGTAAATATCTCCTAAACCGTGCCGGTTTAGGAGATATTATTTGTACCTACAGGTAAGCCTTATTATAGGCTTACCTGTAGGTAAAAGTGTCAAAAAGCGGGATACTACCGCTTTAATCCTGCAAGAGCTTGTAACTTCCTGTACTCTACCTGTACTCCTTTTAGCTACTTTGTTTCTCAGCTATCTCTGAAGATTACAGAACCACACTCCTTTATGTTTGGGACAGCAGCAGAGGAATGGAGTGTTATCCTGTTTCTGATACATAGTACCATCACCCTAGAACAGGTAGTGTGTTACTGATTGAATCACCTGGTAAAAGAAAAGTAGAAAAATGCTTGAAAACTAATGCAGTCATCTCATCCAAGGCTGGCCATATATAGTCAGTTTTATTCTGCTGGGAAAAAAGATTCCCCCATTCACACAAAGGCGGTGGATTAAAGAATCCCCCCTTGCCCAGTCATTTTGTATTCTGACAATGGCACTCGCTGATCAGCAGCAGAAGCTGACTGACATCAGAAATTAAATAAGCAACTTCTGTAATATATTACATTTCTATTTTTGGTTTTAGATGCACTTTAAAGTAGAAGTCCACCTTAAGAGCCGGTTCACACTGGGGCGACTTGTCAGTTGACCTGGTCGCCTGACAAATCGCCGTGGGTCGCCTGCCATAGATTAGCACAGGACCCGTTCTAATAGGAGCGACACAAGTCGCTCCGACTTAGAAAAAGGGTCATGTACTACTTTGGGGCGACCTGGAGCGACCTGCATTGACTTCAATGATATGAAGTCTGTGCATGCCACTCCGAGGTCGCGGTGCGCGCTGTGCACCGCGACTTCACAGGTCGCCCCGGCAAGTCGGGTCGCTCCTATGTGAACCGGCTCTAGCACTAAAATCCCTGCATCTAGAGACAACCACGATCTAACACTAACCTTTCTAGCTCTGTAAAGAAGAAATCAATATAGTGACACCCCTCACCTTTCTGTAAATATTTTATTATATCTTTTCATGTGACAACACTGAAAAAATGACACTTTGTTAGAATGTAAAGTAGTGAGTATACAGCTTGTATAATTGTGTAAATTTTCTGTCCCCTCAAAATAACTCAACACACAGCCATTAATGTCTAAAACGATGGCAACAAAAGTGAGTACACCCCTAAGTGAAAATTTCCAAATTGGGCCCAAAGTGTCAATATTTTGTGTAGCCACCATTATTTTCCAGCACTGCCTTAACCCTCTTGGGCATAGAGTTCACCAGAGCTTCACAGGTTGCCACTGGAGTCCTCTTCCACTCCTCCATGACGACATCACGGAGCTAGTGGATGTTATAGACCTTGCACTTCTCCACCTTCCGTTTGAGGATGCCCCACAGATGCTCAATAGGGTTTAAGTCTGGAGACATGCTTGACCAGTCCATTACATTTTACCCCCAGCTTCTTAAGCAAGGCAGTAGTCATCTTGGAGGTGTGTTTGGGGTCGTTATCGTGTTGGAATACTGCCCTGTGGCCCAGTCTCCAAAGGGAGGGGATCGTGCTCTGCTTCAGTATGTCACAGTACATGTTGGCATCCATAGTACCCTCAATGAACTGTAGCTCCCCAGTGCCGGCAGCACTTATGCAACCCTAGACCATGACACTCCCACCACCATGCTTGACTGTAGGCAAGACACACTTGTCTTTGTACTCCTCACCTGGTAGCCGCCATACACGCTTGACACCATCTGAACCAAATAAGTTTATCTTGGCCTGGTTCCAGTAATCCATGTCCTTAGTCTGCTTGTGTTCAGAAAACTGTTTGCAGGCTTTCTTGTGCAAAATCTTTAGAAGAGGCTTCCTTCTGGAACAACAGCCATGCAGACCAATTTGATGCAGCGTGCAGCGTATGGTCTGAGCACTGACAGGCTGACCCCCCTACCCCTTCAACCTCTGCAGCAATGCTGACGGCACCCATACCTTCATTTCCCAAAGACAACCCCTGGATATGACGCTGAGCACATGCACTCAACTTCTTTGGTCGACCACGGCGAGGCCTATTCTGAGTGGAACCTGTCCTGTTAAACTGCTGTATGGTCTTGGCCACCGTGCTGCAGCTCAGTTTATGGGTCTTGGTAATCTTCTTATAGCCTAGGCCATCTTTATGTAGAGCAACATGTCTTTTTTCAGATCCTCAGAGACTTCTTTGCAATGAGGTGCCATGTTGAACTTCCAGTGACCAGTATGAGTGAGCGCGATAACACCAAATGTAACGATAAGGGATAAGGGAGTTTTGGCCACAGAGGACAGGCAAAAGGCAGTAGTGTTAAACAATTTCTTCTCTTCAGTCTTCACAAAAGAATTGGGGGGCTACACTAACCCATCTTGTAAGGCCAAGCTAAATAACACACCTCAGGAAGTACCGCCATGGCTAACAGAAGATAGACTTAGAACTAAACTAGAGAAACTTAACATAAATAAATCCCAGGACCGGATGGCTTGCACCCGAGGGTTCTTAAAGAGCTCAGCTAGGTGATTGCCAGACCATTATTCTTGATCTTTAAGGATAGCTTACAGACGGGTATGGTGCCAGCTGATTGCAAAAAAGCCAACGTGGTACCAATATTTAAAAAGGGACCAAGATATATCCTGGGTAACTATAGGCCGGTCAGCCTAACATCAGTAGTCTGCAAGATTTTGGAGGGGATGTTAAGGGACCACATACAAGACTTTAGTAATGAAAATGATATTATTAGTAGTAATCAGCATGGATTCATGAAAAATCGTTCTTGCCAAACCAATCATTAACCTTCTATGATGAAGTGAGCTGCTACCTAGATAAAGGTAAGCCTGTGGATGTGGTGTACCTGGACCTTGCAAAGGGCTTTGACACCGTTCCCCACAAAAGCTTACTGTTCAAACTAAGGAAGGTAGGTATGGACCATAAGGTGAGTACCTGGATAGAGAACTGGCTCCAGGGGAGGTTGCAAAGGGTGGTGATTAATGGGGAATATTCAGATTGGGCGGGTGTGGAAAGTGGGGTCCCCCAGGGTTCTGTCCTGGGGCCAATCCTGTTTAATTTATTCATAAATGATCTAGAGGAGGGGATATCGAGTAAAATCTCAGTATTTGCGGATGATACTAAACTAAGCATGCCAATATCTTCTGGGCAGGATGTGGAAACCTTACAAGCGGACCTGAACAAAATAATGGGGTCGGCAACTACATGGCAGATGAGGTTTAATGTTGAAAAATATAAAGTAATGCACTTGGGTGCCAGAAACCAGAAAGCAAGCTACTCACTAGGGGGGAACCTCTGGGTGAGTCTAGGATGGAAAAGGACCTGGGGGTACTGGTAGACAACAGGCTTGGCAGTGGCATGCAATGCCAACAGAATACTGGGATGTATAAAAAAGGGTATTCACTCCAGAAATAAAGAGATTATTCTCCCACTCTACAAGACTCTGATCCGGCCACATCTGGAGTATGCTGTCCAGTTCTGGGCATCGGTCCTCAGGAAGGATGTGCTGGAACTGGAGAAAGTCCAGAGAAGGGCAACAAAAATAATTAGGGGAATGGAGGACATCAGCTATGAGGAAAGACTACAAGCACTGAACTTATTCTCTCTGGAGAAGAGACGATTGAGGGGGGATATGATATCAATGTACAAATACTGTACTGGCAACCCTAGCATATGGAAAAACCTATTCAGAGAAAGGGAATACAATAAGACATGTGGCCTCTCACTAAAACTAGAGGAAAGGCGGTTTAACCTTAAAATACGCAGGGGGTTCTTCACTGTAAGAGCAGTAAGGATGTGGAATTCTCTTCTGCAAACGGTCGTATCAGCAGGGAGCATCAATAGTTTCAAAAAACTATTAGATGGGCACCTTAAAGACCACAACATACAGGGGTATACAATGTACGGTTAACAGCAAACACACATCATATGTTGAACTGGATGGACTGATGTTTTTTTTAAACCTCACTAACTATATAACTATGTAACACACCTGATCCCCATTCACACCTGGGACCTTGTAACACTAATGAGTCACATGACATAATTGAGAGAAAATGGCTAATTGGGCCCAATTTGGAGATTTTTTTTACTTAGGGGTGTACTGACTTTTGTTGCTAGCAGTTTAGACATAAATGGCTGTGTGTCGAGTTGTTTTGAGGGGACAGTAAATTTAAACTGTTATACAAGCTGTACGCTTACTACTTCACATTGTGGCAAAGTGTAATTTCTTCAGTGTTGTCACCTGAAAAGATATAATAAAATATTTACAAAAATGTGAGGGGAGTACTCACTTTTGTGAGATAGTGTACATACCTTTTTTGAAGCTGATCCGACCCGATCCCACGCTGAGCTGTGAGCTGCGGGTTCGCTGTGGAGGCGGGTGCAGAGGACACATCCGACAACGGAAGCCCCATAGTAAGTCTATGGGTCATGTCACTCCCCATTCATTTCACAGCAGTTGTCGGCTGTGTCCTCTGCAGACCTTCTGCCGCTGGAGAACGGATCGGATCAGCTTAAAGAAAAACTGATTTCTTTTTTACATAGGTTTGTGCTAGATCGTGGAGGTCTATAGATGCAGGGATTTTAGTTTAAGGGTGGACTTAAACGTTAAAGCTGATCTTCGGGTAATAAGTCACATTAACCTCAAACTTCCCTCTCCAGTGTTCCCCCAGGAATTTTCTTTCTTAGTTTGCCAAGGTAGATTTCCTATATTTATATCCCTGTGACATCATTACAGGGCTGAAAAAACTTGTAGCTGTGGGAACCGTGAGGAGTCCATGAGGCATCCTACATTAGCAGAACTACTGCTGTGGGCAGGCAGAGGAGCAGAATACTCCCCTGTCATCTTCAGGATTCAGAGCATCACTGTAAAATTAGAAACAGCCACATCACTCAGCCCATTTTCCCACTGTAAAGTTGTCAGTATCGCTAAACCTGCTTACATTAATTTTCACCGCTTTGCAAACCGTCTCAGAGAATTAGAGGATTGCAACTGATGGACAGGAAATTCTGACAGGGCAGACTGAGGAGGGGAAAACATGCAGAGCCATCCAGAAAATATGTTAAACCCTACGTTTAGTCAAAATTAAAAAAAAAAAAAAAAAGAAAAAATCAGCACAAGGTTCATGTCTTACTATCAATTAAATGTGTCCCTTGTGCTGATGGCTCCTGCATTCATTGAAATCTTCCTCTATTGATCCTCCCCCTATTTCCACCATCTTAATAGAGCAGAAAGACCTGTGACAGGCACTCATCAAGCTTGCCTAACTATACACCTGCCCTTTCTGCCCCCCCTCCCCCTCCATTCACATCTATGAATAAAAGATGAGCCATGAATTGAGGATAGGCAGATGAATGATGGTCCAATCTTCCATTTATTGATCATTTCCCATTCATGGAAGCTATAGTACAACTTCTATGGATGGGGGGATGAGGGTGGTGGACTGAAAGGGTGGGCATAGTCAGGCACTGATGATGGTTAGGTCCATAAATATTTTGACACAGGCACAATTTTTGTACTTTTAGCTCTGTATGCCGCCAGAATAAAATTACAACAAAACAATTCAAATTAATTTGAAGTGCAGAGACTTTCAGCTTTAATTCAAGTGGTTGAACATAAATATCAAAAATATCAAGTACAAAATTTAGGAACTGCAACCTATTTTTACACAGTCCCCTCATTTTCAGGGGCCCAAATGTAATTGGACAAATTAATATAATCATAAATAAAATGTTCATTTTTAGTATTTTGCTCAGAATCCTTTACTGGCAATGACTGCCTAAAGTCTGGAACCCATTGACATTACCAAAGACTGGGTTTCCTCCCTTCTAATGCTTTGCCAGCCTATAGCTGCAGCTGTCTTCAGTTGTTCTTTGTTTGTGGCTTTAGTTTTGCCTTTAGCAAGTGAAATGCATCCTCAATTGAGTTGAGAACAGGTGATTGACTTGGCCATTGCAGAATATTCCACTTCTTTTCCTTCAAAAGCTCCTGGGGTGTTTTTGCAGTGTGTTTTGGATCATTGTCCATCTGTACTGGACAATGCTGCATTTGGCGGAATCTTAAGGCCCGTACACACGTACCGATCGTCGGCATACAAACGTCGGTGGACGAAGGATCTGCCGATTGTACGCGTGTTAGTATGGTGCCTCCGACAGATGTCTGCGCACAATCCGCGGACAAAAGTCTTTCTTGCAAACATGAAAATTTTTGTATGCCGACACCAGAACGGACGATTGTTCGCCTGTCAGTACACAATTCGGCCGACAGACCGCAGATTTGCAAGACTGGGCATGCTCAGAAAATAGAAAACACAGGGAAAGTTAACCATTACATGACATCACTTCTGCAGTCGGCGGACAAAATTCTTGTGCTGTCCTTGCACTTTTCAGCAGACACCGACATCCCGGGGAGAAAAGAGGAACATTTGTAAGCCGACCATCGGTACGTGTGTACGGGGCTTTAGCTGACAGTATATCTCTAAACACTGCAGAATTCATCCGGCTGCTTCTGTCTTCTGTCACATCAATAAACACCAGTGACCCAGTGCCACTTGAAGCCATGCATGCCCATGCCATTACACTGCCTTCACCATGTTTTACATATGACGTTGTGTGCTTTTGATCATGAGTAGGGTTGAGCGAACACCTAGATGTCCGTGTTCGACGGGTTCGGCCGAACTTTAAAAAAAAGTCCGGGTCCGTGTCCCGGACTTTTACCGAACTTTTCCCGGACACCGAACCCCATTGAAGTCAATGGGGACCCGAACTTTAAGGCACTAAAATGGCTCTAAAACACCAAAGGAAAGGGCTAGAGTGCTGCAAATGGCAGCAAAACGTAATTAAGAGCATGGCAAGTGCTCTGCAAACAAATGTGGATAGGGAAATAACTTAAAACAACAAAAAAAAACAGAAAAATAAAACAATGTTCTTCTTCATCTCTGAAGGACGAGGCCCATATGGAGTAGGAGGGAGGTTGAGGTGGTGGTGGATGTGGCGGTGACTAGACATATGCCGGTTTTCGGTAATTCGATATATCGCGGTATTGCATAGCCACGGTATTGTTATTGTGGCATTTTTAAAATACCGAGTTTCTCTGTCAAGTCTGCCTGACTTGTGAATTGATACATTTCAGTGAGCTGGATGACTCATTCACTCACTCAGCTAACACCTTTCAGCATTAAGTCTCCTAACTATAAACAAAAATGATTACATTTGTATCTTTTCCTTCCCTCTGCCAGGGAGAAAGGAAGTTTAACCTCTTAAAGACTGGATCTTTTTCTGACACTTGCAGCTTGCAAGTTAAAATCAGTTTTTTTTTTGCTAGAAAAGTACTTAGAACCCCCAAACATTTTATATATTTTTTTAGCAGAGACCCTACAGAATAAAATGGCGATTGTTGTAATATTTTATGTCACACTGTATTTGCGCAGCAGTCTTTCAAACGCAATGATTAGACTTTAATGAATAAAAAAAAAAAAAAAAACGTAACAGTAAAGTTATCCCAATTTTTTTTTTTTTTTGTTACACAGAGAATCGTGAGAGAATCGTGATCTTTATTCCAAGCTAAAAAATCGTGATTCTCATTTTGGCCAGAATCGTGCAGCTCTAATAAATATATATATACACACACACACGCCTAGCAGCCCACATTACATTATTATATAGCCATCAAGCAGTGTCTGGCCTACCTGGTGATGACTGGTCCTGGCGCTCTGATCCGATGGCCTGGTCTTTAAAGGGGCAAATCCTTGCGATCCAGAAGTGGTTAAACCTGCAGGAGGACCGGTGTTTTTATCTATTAATGACTTTACTATTGCTTTAGGCCTGGTTCACATGTATGCGGGTTGGTGGTTCACATGTATGCGGGTTGGCGGTTCACATGTATGCGGGTTGGCGGCCCACATTTGCACAGGCATAGCAGCCCATTGATTTGAACGGGCTGCTATGCCCTCATTTTCCGCAGAAAAAAGGTGCATGCAGCATTTTTTTTAAATTCAGTGGCCTTGAAATCCATCCTGCTTTTGCACCATGCGACTAACCTGCAGTTCCTGCTCTGGCAAGCTTTCTGCATTTTTTGTATACGTGGGCACGGCATTTAAAAATAAACAGTTTGCGTGTGCAGCAACGGCAGGTAAGTCGCATGGTGCAAAAGAAGGATGGATTTCATGGCCACTGCATTTTTTTAAATTCTGCATGCACCTTTTTTCAGCTGAAAACGCAGGCATAGCAGCTCAAGCCCATTCACATCAATGGGCTGCTATGCCTGTGCAAATGTGGGCCCCCAACCCGCATACATGTGAACCAGGCCTAAAGCAATAGTAAAGTCATTAATAGATAAAAACACCGGTCCTCCTGCAGGTTTAACCAATTAATGACTTTACTATTGCTTTAGGCCTGGTTCACATGTATGCGGGTTGGGGGCCCACATTTGCACAGGCATAGCAGCCCATTGATGTGAATGGGCTTGAGCTGCTATGCCTGCGTTTTCAGCTGAAAAAAGGTGCATGCAGAATTTAAAAAAATGCAGTGGCCATGAAATCCATCCTTCTTTTGCACCATGCGACTTACCTGCCGTTGCTGCACACGCAAACTGTTTATTTTTAAATGCCGTGCCCACGTATACAAAAAATGCAGAAAGCTTGCCAGAGCAGGAACTGCAGGTTAGTCGCATGGTGCAAAAGCAGGATGGATTTCAAGGCCACTGAATTTTAAAAAAATGCTGCATGCACCTTTTTTCTGCGGAAAATGAGGGCATAGCAGCCCATTCAAATCAATGGGCTGCTATGCCTGTGCAAATGTGAACCACCAACCCGCATACATGTGAACCAGGCCTAAAGCAATAGTAAAGTAATTTATAAACAACACCTCCTTCAGGTTTAACCACTTCTTGACCACAAGGATTTGCCCTCTTAATGACCAGGCCATCGGATCGGAGCCGAGCGCCAGAACCAGTTATCACCAGTTAGGCCAGACACTGCTTGATGACCTATTTTAGGCCTGGTTCACAGAGTCTGTACTGACTGACTATATAATAATGTGCATAAGTGAACCAAAGCCCCTAAATTCAGCAATGAAATTGAAGTGAGGTGGAAATTTAATAATTTAAATTTAATAATAGAATACCGTGATAATACCGTATACCGTGGCAAAACCTTAATCAATTAATCGCAGCATGAAAATCTGATACCGTCACAAGCCTAGCGGTGACATAGGCGTGCGCACAGGGTGTGCTGGGTGTGCCTGGGCACACCCTAATCACCTAGGGCACATAGCATTGCCAGTGAGGAGATGGGAAAGATCTCCCTGGGACCTGCTCTGCTCTATTTCTCCTTGCCTACAGGTACATGGCCCCGATACATTACTCTCCCTGCTGGCAAACACATGCATGTGTATTTCAACTTTGGGGTGCACACCTTAATGCAATAGGCTGCGCACACCTATGGGCGGTGTAGGTGGAAGCGGCGGTGGAGGAGGACCAGGGCCGGATTAACAGCATCATGGGCTTGGTGCTGAGGATTTTGAAGGGCCTTAAGGGCCGTGCCTTGCCATGCACCCAGAGGAGGAAGGGTGCAGCCATGCATGCCTAATTCAACATGGGATGCTGTCTCTGAAGCCCATAAACACATCCATGCATCGCCAACTGTCCCTCCTTGTCCGGCCTTCACGCTGTGTGGGGAGGTTCTGAGGGTGCTGCCTGGGGAAGCGAGCATAGAAGCCAGACTTCTGTGTTTACAAGTGACAGAAGAGCGGTAACAGTGAATATGGCCAACCCGGGGCCTATATAAAAGGTAGGGGCCTGGAGCTGCAGCTCCAATAGCCCCTACATTAATCTGGCCCTGAGGAGGAGGACGAGGTAGCCAACACTGCTTCTTTTCAAAAATTTTAAATGAGGGTACACCCCAAAAGAGTGAGAAAGAGCAAAAATGGAACAATGGGTGGGTAAGGTCGGTATCCATTGCTATTCTGCATAAGGTATGGAAAAGTCCCGTGGGATCCATGCCTGGTTCATTTTAATGAACGTGAGCTTGTCCACATTGTCTCTGGACAGGCGGCTGCGCTTGTCTGTTATAACGCCCCCAGCCGTGCTAAATACCCGTTCAGATAATACACTGGCTGCAGGGCACGCCAGCACCTCCAAGGCGTAAAGGGCAAGCTCAAGCCATGTGCCCAATTTGGAGACCCAGAAGTTGAAGGGGGCAGACCCGTCATTCACTACATGTAGGCGTGTGCACACATACTGCTCCACCATGTTGGTAAAATGCTGCCTCCTGCTAAGACGTTCCATCTGAGCTGCTGGTGCTGCTGTTTGTTGTGGCGTGCTGACAAAGCTTTTCCACATTTCGGCCATGCTAACCCTGCCTTCTGAGGTGCTGGCGGTGCCCTGGTTGCGTTGGCGACCTCCTCCTCCTCCTCCTCTGCCTTGTGCTTCCACTGTGGCCCCGCTGTCAGATGGGAATGCCAGCAGCATGGCGTCTACCAGCGTGCGCTTGTACTCGCGCATCTTGCGATCGCGCTCCAGTGAGTGAATTAAGGACGGTACGTTGTCCTTGTAACGGGGATCCAGCAGCGTGGCCACCCAGTAATCAGCACAAGTTAGAATGTGGGCAACTCGGCGGTCGTTGTGGAGACACTGCAGCATGTAATCGCTCATGTGTGCCAGGCTGCCCAGAGGCAACGAAAGGCTGTCCTCTGTGGGAGGTGTATCGTCCGTGTCCTCTGTATCCCCCCAGCCACGCACCAGTGATGGCCATGAGCTGGCCTGGGTGCCACCCTGCTGTGAACATGGTTCCATCTCCTCCTCCAGCTCCTCCTCCTCCTCATCCTCCTCATCCTCCAGAACTGTGCCCCTGCTGGACAATTGCGTCCCTGGCGTTGCGTGTGCAGGAACCCACCCTCGGAGCCCCTTGCGAATGACTGCCCTGAAAGCCTTGGAAATGTTACCTCTTCATCCTCCTCCTCCTCCTCATCCTGTGCCACATCCTCTTCCATCATCGCCCGAATTGTTTTTTCAAGGAGGCATGGAAGTGGGATAGTTAAGCTGAGAACGGCGTCATTGCCACTGGCCATGTTGGTGGAGTACTCAAAACAGCGCAACAAGGCACACAGGTCTCGCATGGAGGCCCAGTTAAATTAAATAGCGGAATAGAAAATATGATCCAAAAAAAGTGTATGTATATCACACGTACACAACCACACTGGGCCCCAATTACTATTGTTTGTACCCCTAAAAGGCTAGATGAGGAGTAGGGGGAGTATGGAACAGGCAGCACCCTCAAACCTTCAGAAGTATGAGATGAACCCCAACAACTTGGAAAGGTGGATCTCTCTCACACGTACCGACACAGACTATCCCGCAATTCAATTGATCCTCAAAGGTTTTTATTGAATAGCGGAATAGGAAATATGATCAAAAAAAGTGTATGTATCTCGCACGTACACAACCACACTAGGCCCCAATTACTATTGTTTGTACCCCTAAAAGGCTAGATGAGGAGTAGGGGGGGTATGGAACAGGCAGCACCCTCAAACCTTCAGAAGTATGAGATGAACCCCAACAACTTGGAAAGGTGGATCTCTCTCACACGTACCGACACAGACTATCCCCCAATTTAACTGATCCCCAAAGGTTTTTGATTAAATAGCGGAATAGAAAATATGATCCAAAAAAAGTGTATGTATATCACACGTACACAACCACACTAGGCCCCAATTACTATTGTTTGTACCCCTAAAAGGCTAGATGAGGAGTAGGGGGAGTATGGAACAGGCAGCACCCTCAAACCTTCAGAAGTATGAGATGAACCCCAACAACTTGGAAAGGTGGATCTCTCTCACACGTACCAACACAGACTATCCCCCAATTTAACTGATCCCCAAAGGTTTTTGATTAAATAGCGGAATAGAAAATATGATCCAAAAAAAGTGTATGTATATCACACGTACACAACCACACTAGGCCCCAATTACTATTGTTTGTACCCCTAAAAGGCTAGATGAGGAGTAGGGGGAGTATGGAACAGGCAGCACCCTCAAACCTTCAGAAGTATGAGATGAACCCCAACAACTTGGAAAGGTGGATCTCTCTCACACGTACCGACACAGACTATCCCGCAATTCAATTGATCCTCAAAGGTTTTTATTGAATAGCGGAATAGGAAATATGATCAAAAAAAGTGTATGTATCTCGCACGTACACAACCACACTAGGCCCCAATTACTATTGTTTGTACCCCTAAAAGGCTAGATGAGGAGTAGGGGGGGTATGGAACAGGCAGCACCCTCAAACCTTCAGAAGTATGAGATGAACCCCAACAACTTGGAAAGGTGGATCTCTCTCACACGTACCGACACAGACTATCCCCCAATTTAACTGATCCCCAAAGGTTTTTGATTAAATAGCGGAATAGAAAATATGATCCCAAAAAAGTGTATGTATATCACACGTACACAACCACACTGGGCCCCAATTACTATTGTTTGTACCCCTAAAAGGTTAGATGAGGAGTAGGGGGAGTATGGAACAGGCAGCACCCTCAAACCTTCAGAAGTATGAGATGAACCCCAACAACTTGGAAAGGTGGATCTCTCTCACACGTACCGACACAGACTATCCCGCAATTCAATTGATCCTCAAAGGTTTTTATTGAATAGCGGAGTAGGAAATATGATCAAAAAAAGTGTATGTATCTCGCACGTACACAACCACACTAGGCCCCAATTACTATTGTTTGTACCCCTAAAAGGCTAGATGAGGAGTAGGGGGGGTATGGAACAGGCAGCACCCTCAAACCTTCAGAAGTATGAGATGAACCCCAACAACTTGGAAAGGTGGATCTCTCTCACACGTACCGACACAGACTATCCCGCAATTCAATTGATCCTCAAAGGTTTTTATTGAATAGCGGAGTAGGAAATATGATCAAAAAAAGTGTATGTATCTCGCACGTACACAACCACACTAGGCCCCAATTACTATTGTTTGTACCCCTAAAAGGCTAGATGAGGAGTAGGGGGGGTATGGAACAGGCAGCACCCTCAAACCTTCAGAAGTATGAGATGAACCCCAACAACTTGGAAAGGTGGATCTCTCTCACACGTACCGACACAGACTATCCCCCAATTTAACTGATCCCCAAAGGTTTTTGATTAAATAGCGGAATAGAAAATATGATCCCAAAAAAGTGTATGTATATCACACGTACACAACCACACTGGGCCCCAATTACTATTGTTTGTACCCCTAAAAGGCTAGATGAGGAGTAGGGGGAGTATGGAACAGGCAGCACCCTCAAACCTTCAGAAGTATGAGATGAACCCCAACAACTTGGAAAGGTGGATCTCTCTCACACGTACCAACACAGACTATCCCCCAATTTAACTGATCCCCAAAGGTTTTTGATTAAATAGCGGAATAGAAAATATGATCCAAAAAAAGTGTATGTATATCACACGTACACAACCACACTAGGCCCCAATTACTATTGTTTGTACCCCTAAAAGGCTAGATGAGGAGTAGGGGGAGTATGGAACAGGCAGCACCCTCAAACCTTCAGAAGTATGAGATGAACCCCAACAACTTGGAAAGGTGGATCTCTCTCACACGTACCGACACAGACTATCCCCCAATTTAACTGATCCCCAAAGGTTTTTGATTAAATAGCGGAATAGAAAATATGATCCAAAAAAAGTGTATGTATATCACACGTACACAACCACACTAGGCCCCAATTACTATTGTTTGTACCCCTAAAAGGCTAGATGAGGAGTAGGGGGGGTATGGAACAGGCAGCACCCTCAAACCTTCAGAAGTATGAGATGAACCCCAACAACTTGGAAAGGTGGATCTCTCTCACACGTACCAACACAGACTATCCCCCAATTTAACTGATCCCCAAAGGTTTTTGATTAAATAGCGGAATAGAAAATATGATCCCAAAAAAGTGTATGTATATCACACGTACACAACCACACTAGGCCCCAATTACTATTGTTTGTACCCCTAAAAGGCTAGGAGTAGGGGGAGTATGGAACAGGCAGCACCCTCAAACCTTCAGAAGTATGAGATGAACCCCAACAACTTGGAAAGGTGGATCTCTCTCACACGTACCAACACAGACTATCCCCCAATTTAACTGATCCCCAAAGGTTTTTGATTAAATAGCGGAATAGAAAATATGATCCAAAAAAAGTGTATGTATATCACACGTACACAACCACACTAGGCCCCAATTACTATTGTTTGTACCCCTAAAAGGCTAGATGAGGAGTAGGGGGAGTATGGAACAGGCAGCACCCTCAAACCTTCAGAAGTATGAGATGAACCCCAACAACTTGGAAAGGTGGATCTCTCTCACACGTACCGACACAGACTATCCCCCAATTTAACTGATCCCCAAAGGTTTTTGATTAAATAGCGGAATAGAAAATATGATCCAAAAAAAGTGTATGTATATCACACGTACACAACCACACTAGGCCCCAATTACTATTGTTTGTACCCCTAAAAGGCTAGATGAGGAGTAGGGGGGGTATGGAACAGGCAGCACCCTCAAACCTTCAGAAGTATGAGATGAACCCCAACAACTTGGAAAGGTGGATCTCTCTCACACGTACCAACACAGACTATCCCCCAATTTAACTGATCCCCAAAGGTTTTTGATTAAATAGCGGAATAGAAAATATGATCCCAAAAAAGTGTATGTATATCACACGTACACAACCACACTAGGCCCCAATTACTATTGTTTGTACCCCTAAAAGGCTAGGAGTAGGGGGAGTATGGAACAGGCAGCACCCTCAAACCTTCAGAAGTATGAGATGAACCCCAACAACTTGGAAAGGTGGATCTCTCTCACACGTACCAACACAGACTATCCCCCAATTTAACTGATCCCCAAAGGTTTTTGATTAAATAGCGGAATAGAAAATATGATCCAAAAAAAGTGTATGTATATCACACGTACACAACCACACTAGGCCCCAATTACTATTGTTTGTACCCCTAAAAGGCTAGATGAGGAGTAGGGGGAGTATGGAACAGGCAGCACCCTCAAACCTTCAGAAGTATGAGATGAACCCCAACAACTTGGAAAGGTGGATCTCTCTCACACGTACCGACACAGACTATCCCCCAATTTAACTGATCCCCAAAGGTTTTTGATTAAATAGCGGAATAGAAAATATGATCCAAAAAAAGTGTATGTATATCACACGTACACAACCACACTAGGCCCCAATTACTATTGTTTGTACCCCTAAAAGGCTAGATGAGGAGTAGGGGGGGTATGGAACAGGCAGCACCCTCAAACCTTCAGAAGTATGAGATGAACCCCAACAACTTGGAAAGGTGGATCTCTCTCACACGTACCAACACAGACTATCCCCCAATTTAACTGATCCCCAAAGGTTTTTGATTAAATAGCGGAATAGAAAATATGATCCCAAAAAAGTGTATGTATATCACACGTACACAACCACACTAGGCCCCAATTACTATTGTTTGTACCCCTAAAAGGCTAGGAGTAGGGGGAGTATGGAACAGGCAGCACCCTCAAACCTTCAGAAGTATGAGATGAACCTCAACAACTTGGAAAGGTGGATCTCTCTCACACGTACCAACACAGACTATCCCCCAATTTAACTGATCCCCAAAGGTTTTTGATTAAATAGCGGAATAGAAAATATGATCCCAAAAAAGTGTATGTATATCACACGTACACAACCACACTAGGCCCCAATTACTATTGTTTGTACCCCTAAAAGGCTAGGAGTAGGGGGAGTATGGAACAGGCAGCACCCTCAAACCTTCAGAAGTATGAGATGAACCCCAACAACTTGGAAAGGTGGATCTCTCTCACACGTACCAACACAGACTATCCCCCAATTTAACTGATCCCCAAAGGTTTTTGATTAAATAGCGGAATAGAAAATATGATCCCAAAAAAGTGTATGTATATCACACGTACACAACCACACTAGGCCCCAATTACTATTGTTTGTACCCCTAAAAGGCTAGATGAGGAGTAGGGGGAGTATGGAACAGGCAGCACCCTCAAACCTTCAGTATGAGATTGTGTTCACTGTACCCCACAAAGATTGAGTTCACTGCACCCCACAATGATTGTGTTCACTGCACCCCACAAAGATTGTGTTCACTGCACCTCACAAAGATTGTGTTCACTGTACCCCCCAAAGATTGTGTTCACTGCACCCCACAAAGATTCTGTTCACTGTACCCCACAAAGATTGTGTTCACTGCACCCCAAAAAGATTGTGTTCACTGCACCCCAAAAAGGATGTTGTTCACTGCACCCCAAAAAGGATGTTGTTCACTCCACCCCAAAAAGATTGTGTTCACTGCACCCCACAAAGATTGTGTTCACTGCACCCCAAAAAGATTGTGTTCACTGCACCCCAAAAATGATTTTGTTCACTGCACCCCAAAAAGGATTTTGTTCACTGCACCCCAAAAAGGATGTTGTTCACTCCACCCCAAAAAGATTGTGTTCACTGCACCCCAAAAAGATTGTGTTCACTGCACCCCACAAAGGATTTTGTTCACTGCACCCCAAAAAGATTGTGTTCACTGCACCCCAAAAAGGATGTTGTTCACTGCACCCCAAAAAGGATTTTGTTCACTGCACCCCAAAAAGATTGTGTTCACTGCACCCCACAAAGGATTTTGTTCACTGCACCCCACAAAGATTGTGTTCACTGCACACCAAAAAGGATTGTGTTCACTGCACCCCAAAAAGATTTTGTTCACTGCACCCCAAAAAGATTGTGTTCACTGCAGCCCAAAAAGATTGTGTTCACTGCAGCCCAAAAAGATTGTGTTCACTGCAGCCCAAAAAGATTGTGTTCACTGCAGCCCAAAAAGATTGTGTTCACTGCAGCCCAAAAAGATTGTGTTCACTGCAGCTCACACACAGAAAAATGGATGTGGATCACTGACACCTGCCTATCTCCAATCCCACACCACACAGCAATATCGATTGTAGTTTGTAGAACACAGTTTCCCTAAAATTCAGCAGACTCTGTCCCTAACAGGATTGAGAAGAGATCGTAGATCAGGATTGAGTGCAGATTCACCCCACCCCCCACACAGCAATATCGATTGTAGTTTGTAGAACACAGTTTCCCTAAAATTCAGCAGACTCTGTCCCTAACAGGATTGAGAAGAGATCGTAGATCAGGATTGAGTGCAGATTCACCCCACCCCCCACACAGCAATATCGATTGTAGTTTGTAGAACACAGTTTCCCTAAAATTCAGCAGACTCTGTCCCTAACAGGATTGAGAAGAGATCGTAGATCAGGATTGAGTGCAGATTCACCCCACCCCCCACACAGCAATATCGATTGTAGTTTGTAGAAGACACTGACCCTATATAATTCAGCAGACTCTATCCCTAAAATGCCTACAACTCGCCCTGCCTAAACACTCCGACCTGTCCCTCAATTCTATCCGGACACAAATGTTTTTTTCCTGCCTATCTTTCCCTAATCAGCAGCCAGCACGTTGATGTGTGCTCTGTCCCTGAATCTAAGCAGCATAATGACGCCGCTGCGGCTGCCTCGAACTTATAAAGACTTGGTCACATGCTTCAGACGGCCAATCACAGCTACTGAGACATTTGCAGGCATGGCTGGGATGGCTTAAGGCACACCAGTTAAACGATTGTTGATTGGCTGTTGAAAGCCCGCCATGAAAAGAGCGCCAAAGCATGCAAAACCCGGAAATAAAACGACCGAACACGGATTTTTACCCGAACATACAGTAAAGTGTCCGTGTCCGTGTTCGGGTACAAAAAATCCAATTATTCGGTACGAACACGAATAATACAGTCCGTGTTCGCTCAACACTAATCATGAGGTGTTGCAAGCCTTCTCCACACTTTTTTCTTCCCGTCATTCTAGTACAGATTAATCTTTGTTTCATCTATCCAAAGAATCCTTTTCCAGAACTGGTCTGGCTTTTTTAGGCAAAGTCTAATCTGGCTTTTCTATTCTTCAGGCTTATGAATGGTTTGCACCTTGTGGTAAACCCTCTGTATTTGATCCTGTGAAGTCTTCCCTTGATTGTAGACTTTGACAATGACACTTTCACCTCCTGGAGAGTGTCCTTCACTTGTCTGGATGTTGTGAATGGGTTTTTCTTTACCATAGAGAGAAATCCTGCGATCATCCACCACTGTTGTCTTCCAAGGACATCCAGGCCTTTTTATGTTGCTGAGCTCACCAGTGCGTTCTCCTTTCCTCAGAATGTACCAAAGTTGATTTGGCGACTTCTGTTGCTGCTATCTCTCTGATGGATTTGTTTGAACGCATGATGTAGGTTCACAGCAATAGATTTCAAATGCAAATACCACACTTATGCCCCATACACACGTGCAGATTATCTGCAGACTTACCTTTTCTATGTAGTGCAAGGGCCTGCCGGATTGCATACAAATTGAAAGTGTTTAGGTTTGACCTCATATTATATGGTTTTGGTAAGTCTGCAGACAAAAGTCTGCAGATAATCTGCACGTGTGTATGGGGCATTAGAATCAACTCCAGACCTTTTATCTACTTAATTGATGAAGAAATAATGGAGTAGCCCACACCTGGCCATAAAACCAGTTTAAACTAAGTTGTCCAATTACTTTTGGTCCCTTGAAAAATGGGGATGGCTATTCTTAAGAGCTGTAATTCCTAAACCCTTCCTCCTATTTGGATATACATATTAGGGATAGACCGATTATCGGCAAGGCTGATATGCACTTTCCCCGATATATCGGTATCGGCCCCGGACCAGCCGATATTTTTGTGACGTCATTCTGCCTTCGCGGGAGTGTATCACAGCCATACACCCACCCACAGCAACCCGGTGCCAGCCAGCCACCCCACCCACAGGCCCTGTACCTGCCACCCACAGGCACTGTAACAGTCAGCCACCCAAATGCACTGTACCAGCCAGCCAGCCACAGGCCCTATAACAGTCAGCCACCCACCACAGGGTGCCAGACAGCCACCCACATGCCCTGTACCAGCCAGCCGCCCACAGGCCCTGTACCAGCCAGCCACCCACCTACCACAGGGTGCCATCCAGCCAGCCACCACAGGGTGCCAGCAAGCCAGCTATTAAACAAAAATGAACATGTTCAGTACCAGATTTGTGTCAAAAATTGGCTTTATTTTTCAAAACTTTAAATGTACAAAATATCGGCTCATGCCGATATGTTGTGACCAACATGTCGGTATCAGCTCTGGAAAAACATATCGGTCTATCCCTAGTACATACCCTCAAATTAAGCCCGAGAGTGAGCACTTTCAGCCCATATCCATTATATAACTATAGCTTGAATATATTTTGGTAAATACCTGACAAAACTAAAATTATGCCTGTGTCCAAATATATATGGACCTAACTGTAAGTACCTATCACAGGTCCCTTGGCTTTAGTATCCCCCCGCCGCTGCCGTAATCTAAAGCCAAGGGACCTGTGATAGGCAATGAATGCAGGTGCAGTAGCAGAAGGGGCACACTGGAATATCTCTTAATATACATATACAGGGCGAGGTGTGATATTAGCGGGTCTCTTTTTAAAGTGGTTGTGACCCTAAAAAAAAAAAAAAAAAATAACCTGTTTCTTTAAAGCAGGATATATAGCATAGTGCTTGTGCGGTGCCATCTGTCCCTCTCTATGCTGTAAAATACCTGAATGATCCTGCCTGTCCCTGTTTCCCCCTTAGTGTGCTGACCACAGTAATCATGGCTGCTGATTCATGATACTGTGGTCAGTTTACAGGCCCCTGTCAGCTGGCAGTCTCTCCCTCTCTGCCTTTCAGCTCGGGAGTCTGTGTGAGAGCCATCTCCTCCCCACCTCTATGGCTGTAAAACCACTAATCCCAAACCCTGAAAGCCCCTCTGTTACAGAAAGACATACTGTGCAGTATCTGAGATTTAAAAATTATGCAGTGAAATATCTTATTTCAGAGCCCCGCTGTGTACTAACGTGACTTCCCACCAATCCCCTCCCGGCTGATGTCAATGGGGAATCTTAGCCCCTCCCATTTTAGTCCTCAGATAGAGAAAGGAGATTGCCGGGAGGTCACGTGAGCGCACAGCGGCGCTTTGAAATGTATTTTGCTGCATCATTTTAGAAAAACACAGATACAGCAGTATATCTTTCTGTAACAGAGGGGATTCCAGAATTTGGGAGTGATGTCACAACTACTTTAAGGTAGTGTGGTGTTAAGGCATGTTTATTTGACTTTGACCCTAGAGTAAGTCATTTTCCCTTGTGCGGATTTTTTTTTGTGTTCTTTTGACTAAACTGAGGCTTTGGTAGTCTTTGGCTGGCTCAAAGCTGGTATTTTTTCTCCTGGACACTGACATTTAATTTAGAATTATCTTGCCACCCTGTCTCCTCCAGCTCCAGACCTTGGCAGTGGATGAAAGAGCAAAGTGCTTTCTCTACCTCCTTAGCTTACAACCAAGCAGGAGCTGGGACACCGAGCTGCAGAGAGAAGTAATAAAACAGCACTGTTGGGTACATGAGAGACTATTTGCCTGTCTGAAGGAAGCAATCTTCTTATTTCAGACAGTGCTTATGTGGTCCCCATTGACTCAGTGGGGGCAATGAGGGGACCAGTCACCCAGCCCATAGGAAGGTTGCCCCTGTTATCAATGCAAAAACTGCATTACAAGGATGATTACAATCTACTGGCAATGTGCAAAAGAAAGAGTGGTGGGTTGGAATACATATTGTAAAGTTAGGAGCTGCACTACGCTACATTTTATATTTGCCTTGAGATAAGCTTTAAGGGTACACATGCTGATCGAAGAATAGAGGTGGACCTTTCATTCATTCAACTTTCCTCCATTCATAAATCGCTATTCATTTATTGAAGTTTTGGTACAGGTTCTATGAATGGAGGAGGAAAGGGCGACCATCCTCTCAAAGGGCTGGGAGGCGGCAGCATGAAGAGGTTAAAGCAGATACTTAAAAAGGAGCAGGGCTATTATTTCTTTTGATGGGGCTTTACTTGCAGGACTAAATATAGAAACTCTCTAACTCACTCCCAACCACCTTCGGGCCAAATCGAACACATGCTTGGCTACAGCTCTTACCTTGTGCTTATAGTCTTAATGTCATGAATATAATTTTTTTTTTTTTTTTTTTTTGTACTTAGAAATTTAGATGTGTTTTTCTGACTTAACCACTTGTCTACAGGGGCCATTTATTCAGTTTTTGAATACATGTAAAATGCACATTTTAGGTTTAAAGATTAGTTACACCCCCCAAACAGTATATATAAAAACAACAAAGACCCTGGAGAATAAAATGGTGGCAATTGCAATTTTTATGTAGGATGATGAGCCTTGGCTGCCCATGACCCTGGCACTGGTTTGCCAGTTTATCCTCCTTGGATGACTTTTGGTAGGTCCTGACCACTGCAGACCAGGAACATCACACAAGAGCTTCAGTTTTGGAGATGTTCTGACCTTTATCTAATGCCCCGTACACACGTGCAGATTATCTGAAGACTTTTGTCTGCAGACTTACCAAAACCATATAATAGGAGGTCAAACCTAAACACTTTCAATTTGTATGCAATCCGGCAGGCCCTTGCACTACATAGAAAAGGTAAATCTGAAGACAAAAGTCTTCAGATAATATGCACGTGTGTACGGGGCTTTACCATTACAGTTTGGCTTATGTCAGTCACTCAAATACTTATGCTTGCCCATTTTTTCTGCTTTCAACGCATCAACTACAGGGACATGTTCATTTGCTCCCTAATACATCCTATTTACTTTCAGGTGCTTTTATAATGGAAAAAAAAAAAATCATTATTCTACTTGCCAGTGATCATAATGTTATTGGTGATCTGGCTAGGGGCAATAACCCATTATGTGATAGCATTTTGCTGTAATAGTTGACTTCTAATATTTCAAAGAGAACCTAGGTCCCGGATGTCTTTCCTGCCTGTTCTGGGTTCAAAGGTGGAACAGTGGAGCCTGGGATAAATGGTGGGGACAGTTAGGCATGGGCGTGGTACCTTCATGGGCTTTGGAAGTGATGAAGCTGCCCAAATCACTTCCACATCATTTGCAAAAATAACAAAAAAAAAAAAAGCCTGTAAAGTGACCAAAACTGCTCACTTCAAGTGTGAAAGAAGCCTGACATTCTCTAGTAGCATGCCCCCAGTCTCCAATTATCCCCTCCAGCATTTCCACAGTTATTGACCACCCGCTGTTGTAGGTCTGGAGCCTCTGAGCGGTTTCCCGATTACATACACTAAACATTATGTGCAGCCCCCTTTGGTTTTGTCAGGGGCAGCACTTGAAGCACCTGACATCTGCTATAAATCATATCCTGAAGTCTGTTATGTGTATATTGCGGGTCTGTACAAACCAAAATTTGTTTGTAAAATTCACATGTTTGATGTGTGGAAAGAGCATGGGCTAGGATGTATAAAAACATTATCTTGCAAGGGCAGCAGATTGTATGATCGGCTTTGGATCTTGCTTGAGTCTTTTTTTTCAGAATTTATTCGCATATTTTAAAGTGGTTGTAAAGGTAATTTTTTTGTTACCCTAATGCATTCTCTGCATTAAGGTAGAAAATGGGATTTTTGACTTACCGTAAAATCTGTTTCCCTGATGTTCATTTAGGGACACAGCTCTTGATTCTTCTTAACCATTGTGTTATACTGCCCCCTACAGCCGCAGGAAAAAGCTTGACCGCCTGTGGGCAGTCCCAGGGGGTATATATCCACTCTCAGCTATAGGCACTTAATTTTGGTACAAGCAGTGTCAGAAGAAAGCCAACACCACACAGGGGTAGGCCCTGTGTCCATCAATGAACATTAGAGAAATAGATTTTACGATAAGTCAAAAATCCCATTTTCTCTTTCGTTCATTGACGAACAAAGCTCCTAAATCTTCTTAAAGCGCAGTTCCGGGCACAAAATCAATCTTTTTTTTTGTGCCCGTCCGCTTGTTATCCTTCACCTGAAACAGAATTGGATAGTTAGGTTTTTTTTTTTTTTTTGTACTCACCTTGTAATTGTAGATCGAATATACTCACCTATTCTTCACTTCCTCCCTCTCCGCTGTCACTTCCTGGCTTGCAATGATTCCTGGGAGCTGAACGTCATCGCTCCCAGGAATCAATGCAACGGCACCGGCCCCGCTCGTCACTTCCGGGGCGACGTCAAATTCCCTGCTAAACAGCTTCTGGGCATGCCCAGAAGCTGTGGAGGAATGCGGCGCAGCACCGGAAGTGACGAGAGGAGCCGGTGCAGGCGCATTTTGGGAGAAGAGGACGCGGAAGAAGACGCGGAAGAGAATCGCGCCGGCTTCAGCACAAGAGAGATGGCAACGCTGTGGAAGAAATTTTATAAGTGAGTATTCTTCTTGCAGGTAAGTGCGAACCGGGACAGATCAGAGGCTAGCCATTATGGAATGTACTAGCTCTGACTGTCCCGGGGGTATGTTCACTGAAAAATGTTTTCTGTGCCTGGAACTCCGCTTTAACCATTGGGATGTCCCAAAGCAGTGTTAAACATGGAGGGGTGAGAAAAATCAGAAAAAAATTCCCAAGGCAACCATAGCCAACCAGGTAACATAGAGCTCAAATCATAAACAACTGGAGCTCCCCTAAAAACAATACACCCTCAAAGAGGACCAGGTCCTCTAAACAGAAGCCAGCAAAAACCTTGCAGCCCAAAGAAGCATCCGCAGATGGCAACACAACCACTTTACAAAAACTTGTGTGCACCAACGACCAGGTGGCCGCCTTGCAAACCTGCGTCACTGGTGCTTGATGACGGAAAGCCCAGGAGACAATAAGCGCACTAGTAGAGTGCGCCTAAACAGGGAAAGGAGGAACTTGACCCCTGACGCAATAGGCCTGATCCATCTGGAAATGGTTACAGAAGAAGCAGACAGCCCTTTGACCCTAAAAGACTTTGTAGCTGCCAGGTACACCCTAATTGCCCGGACCACATCCAAGACATGCAAGGCAATTTCCTTCAGGATTTAGGCCTGGGACACAGGGAAGGCAACACAATGTCTTCATTCAAATGACAGACAGAGGCAAATCACCACCTTATCCTTGTGAATCACCATCATGGGGTAACAACAGAATAACACTGTCCGTTCCGACACGCTGCTTGCGGAGGTGATAGCCACCAAAGAAGGCCACCTTCTGGGGCAGCGCGAGCAGAAAAACCTCCTAAATATTTTCAAAGAGAAGCTTCAGTAGAGCTGAAAGCACCATATTAAGATTCCAAGGCGCAACGGAGGCCGCACTGAAGGAACCAAATTTCGTACACCCTGAAGAAAAGGTACGCACCAGGGAGTGTGTGGCCAAAGGTCGTTGGAAAAATACAGCCAATACCTGGCCCTTGATGTTACTCAAAGCCAATTTCTGTTCAACCCCCCGTTGAAGGAAGGTTAAAATCTGATCGACAGAGAAGGAGTGAGGATGAACCCCAAGAAACTCACACCACGTAATGTACATCTTCCCCATACGATGCTAGATCTTCCTAGAGGCAGATTTTCTAGCTTTTAACAGCGTAGGAATCCCTGATTCAAACAAACCTCCACCCTTCAGCACCTGGCGTTCAACAGCCAAGCTGTTAAAACCAGCAACTGTAAATCAGGATGGAAGATTGGTCCTTGGGAAAGCAGGTCCTCCCTGAGAAAAAGTCCCCAAGGAGCATCGGCGACCAGTCATATTAGATCAGCATACCAAGAACGGCGAGGCCAGTCTGGAGTCACTAGAATCCCTTCTGCCTGAATCCTGCACAGGAGTCATGGCAGAAGTTTGAGAGGGCTGGAACTAATCAGTCAGCCCACCTTAGAATAATTGGCTACTTACCGAGCCGCAAGAACACTTCTTGTACCCCCTTGGTGATTGACAGACCACAGCTGTGGCATTGTCTGAATAAATTCGTACCAGACACCCCTGAAGACGATTGTCCAAAGAGCCAGACAAAGTCTGATCGCTTGGATTTCCAGTACACTAAATCGGCAGTCTGGGCTCTGCCAGAGTTCAGACTCCCTGAGCACGTCTGTGCTGAGGACGCCTCCCACCCGCACAGGCTGGCATCCGTGGAGACAACAGTCTAGTACAGGGGGGAGAAGGATTTTCCCTGTTGATGTGCCCGAGAGTGAAGCCACCTCTAGAGATTGTTGATCCTTGACCCATTTCACCAGAATCTCTAGTCCAGTTTTTGTGGACAGAACCAAAAGCAGACTCCTGAATGTTTAGGATCCAACCGAACGCCCTCAGTGTGCAGAGCAATCTCCAGCAGTCCATCAGAGCAGTTGCAGACTCTGCTCGCAGAAGATCATCATCCAGGTACCCCAGTACAGCGATCCCCTGCTGACTCAAACAATGCCAGCACTGGGGCCAACACTGTGAAGACCCGAGGCTCTGGAGGTGAGATCAAAGGTCAGTGCCACAAACTGATAATGCTCCTCATCCACAGCAAAAAAACAGAGGAAATGCTGGTGACCAGCACATATTAGAATGTGCAGGTAGGCGTCCTTGAGGTCGATAAAAGTGAGAAGAAATCCCACTGATGTAGGAATGCCACTAACATGTGAATAGACACCATGCAGGACTTCTGTACTCGCACAAAGCAGCTTAGCGCCTTGAGGTCTTGAATTGGATGTACCTTGCCTTCCTTTCTGGGGACTGTAAAGAGGTTCCAAAGAAAATGTTCCGAAGTCGGAACCGGAACAATCGCCCCTTGAAGTAACAAATCTTGCACTGCCCCACAGAGACCATGTAAGCGATCTGGGGACAAGTGCAGGTTGGAAGGGAAAAAACCTTTCCAGAGGACAAGACCGAACTCGATCTCGTAGCCGGACCAAAACACTTTGTGGACCCACTTGTCCTGTACCAGAGAGGTTCATGGATCTGGAAACCAGCGAAGACATCCCCCTACCCTAGATACCGGTGATGGCGCCCCCTTCATGCAGAAGCAACCCTGTCCGCAGGTCTGGAAGAGTCCGCTTGTGGCTTGCCAGACCAGGTCCTCTTGGAACCGTTGGTGGAGGTCCTGACTTTTGATCCTTTGTCTTGAGACCCTGAGAGATGGGGAAGCCGTTTAGGAGCTGAGGAGAATGGCCCACACCTACGACAGGGCTCCTTTCCCTTGGAAGCCTTCGGAAGAAGAGTACTCTTCCCCCCCCTGTGAAACCCTTAACAATGTCATCCAAGGAAGCTCCAAACATGCTGTCCCCTACAAGAGGGAGATCAGATAAAGCCTTCTTAGAAGTCTATGGAGAGAAGACCGCAGCAAGCAAGTGACATCACGGGCCCCCGAGTTGGACAAGTCTCTGCCTCCAGCGGACCCAGGAAGTCCCCGGTCCACACCAGGGCTATCTCTGCTGCCAGGAATACATCACAGACAGCGTCCCCAAAGGACCCCCCATGCTTGCCAAGTGAATGGCTCTCTCCCGTTACCACTACATGCTTTAATTTACCCACGTATGGGAGTAATTTTAATTTGTACCTTATTAAATACTTTCCACTGCTACACTTAGTAGGCGCTTGTGGTCCTCTCTCCATTTCTCTAACAGAGCCGCTTCTCCCGTCACTGCCAGCAGCCACCAAGTATAAAGTCATCATACCAGGAACTGCCGCTGAACCCAGGATCATCTGTTTACTGTTGGGGACACATTGATGTATCTGGACTTGCGCCAATACTGTTCATATTTTTATCTTCTTAGAAGTCTAGTCTGCAGACCAGCATTTCAGCAAGACAATATGCTGAATGACCACTGCTGATACAGGCAGCCTAGCAATCAAATGAGCCGCATCCAAAGAGGCATCACAGACAAACAAACTGTAGCCCCTAGACCAACCGGTCCGCCATCTCTACAAAGACAGGGGGAAGCTGTTCTCCCGCCAAGTCCAGGTGTAAAAGCTTAACCCACTTGGTCAGTTTGCGACACCGGGACAATAGCAATTACCAGTCTAGTTGCCAAACCAGCCACAGCGCACATATGGCAGGCCAAAGCATCCGCCCTCTTATTAGCTGGACCTGTAAAGTTCGTGGACTCCTCAACTGGGATGAAGGGAACTCAATTTGACCTGGAAACCGGCAAGTCCACTACCGATGGGACCGTCCACCTTTAAAAACGCAGTAAATCCTCATAACGATACGGCAAGCAAAAAACACTTAGCAACCACTGCGTTTAGGACAACCCACTGTTTTGTGACAAGGTTGTCAAGGTAAGCAGGAACACCCTCACCGCTTTGGAAGGCCAGTGGGTGCCAAAAGGAACCGGTGCCTCCATTTTTAACATTTCACGCACTGACACAAACAGTACATCCACCAGCGCCTTTAAGTGCGGCTAGAGGAGCAGAGGAATCATCCTCACTAAGCAGTGGACGTAGACAAAGTAGGGTCACTATATACTGAGCTCACCCTTAAAACATATCAGTGGAGGCCGCTGACTGCGATCCCGCAAAGGGGAAGCAGGCCAATGGTCTACAAACGGACGACCCATTGTACCCCACAAAAAACAAGGGAGTCGCCTTCCGAGCCCTCCATAGAGGACATAATAGGACATAGCCTCCTTAAAAAGGGGCAGCCCGCCATGACGGGGTACCCTCGCTAAAACAAGGCAGGTGCCCCACACAATAATGGTGGCAAGACCGTCATTAAAAATGAAGCAACCCCACAGCACCACCTGGTCCAAGGGAGGTGCCAAGCTGACCATATAGCCCAGCAGGCCGCAAACTGCTGCCTCAATTTTTGTGGGGGCCCAGCCGCAATTGCATGGACTTTGAGCTCGGCAGATGCCCAAAGGAAAAGTGGGGGCTTCAGCTACATGCACTCGGGTTCTGATGAGTAGGCCGAAAAGCCATGGCCTAATTTTTGGCTGGATCTTGACCACGTGTACCCTCGGATGGTAAAACATCTGCTCCCTAAGCCCTACAACTGCCGCAGGGAGCCCAGAGGACATCCCTGCCCTAGTCACCAGCCCCCAGGTTGGCAGAGAACCCTCCTCAACCCCCTGTTGCACACCAGGAAAACCCGGTCAGCAGCAACTACAACCAACTCCCCTTAAGAGCAAGTGGTGAAGCCAGTTCATTACCTCATCCAGGGGTCACCCAAAGTGGCTGAAATTTTAGAGAGGCTGAGGGGAAGGGAGGAGAACCCAGGGAGACTGACCATCCCAGGGATGGCCGACGTCCACCCCAAAACCCTCTGGGGGTAGTGGGGAGGACAGCTACTTACCACACCAGGAACAGGGTGGGCATCGCTCTGGACAGGACACCATTCCATCGTAATGTGGGTGCTGTCGGTCAGGAGGAAACGCTGCGACTCAGGCTGAAGTCAGTTCGCATGCGTCCTCACAAGACTTAACTCACAGGCCAGCCCCTGTCCAGTGGGGCTATTTTTTGCGGCCGACCTAGCGTGGACCTGCGGTCTGCATGCGCTCGTTGGCAGGACTGGGGGAACCCTAAGGATCTATATTATCCAGTTCATCGCTCAGTCCAGCACTTGATTGTAGTTTTCACAGGAACATAATAATAAAAAAAAAAAAGGGGAAAAAAAATCCAATTAAAGCTAGGCCGAAAAAAAAAAAAAACACAGAGTGCCTATAGCTGAGTGTGTGTATACCCCCTGGTACTGCCCATAGGCGTAGTTAAGCTTTTTCCTACCTAGCATCCTACTCCTGTAGGGGGCAGTATAATCCAATGGTTAAGAAGAATCAGGAGCGGTGTCCATCAATGAATGAAGGAGAAAAATCGGATTTTTGTAAGATCTTACCGTAAAATCCTTTTCTCTTAGCTCATTGACAGACGTAGTCTTCTTGATTCACAAGAACTGGGTTATGTTGTCTCCGCAGGAGCAGGACTAGGCAGAAAGAAAAAACGTTCTGGCTCCACCTTAGGGGCAGTCCCTGAGGGTATATCCTCCCTCTCTCTGCTACAAGGCATCAGTTCTGTCACAAAGCAGCAACAGAGAATTTAACCCAACCCAACTCAATGATAGAGGGGCGGGTACTACGTCTGTCAATGAGCTAAGAGAAAAGGATTTTACGGTAAGATCTTATAAAAATCCGATTTTCTCTGTCGCTCATTGACAGACGTAGTCTTCTTGATTCACAAGAACTGGGACATCCAGAAGCAGTGCCACAAATGAGGGGTGGGATTGACCGAAATCAAAATCCAATCTAGAAGGCCCAACCGGAGCCAACCAGAAGTATCAAAGGACTCATCGAGTAAACAGATGAGACCTACCCCACAAATCCTCGAGGTAGACCAACAGTCTCCTCAAACAGTGGCCTGCAGGAACCTTGCGGCCAGAAGAGGCATCTGACGATGCCATCACATAAACCTTATACAATATTGTAAAGGTATGAACCGACGACTAAACAGTCGCCCTGAAAACCTGAACCACTGACGCCTGATGGCGGAAGGTCCAGGAAACTCTAAGTGCCCGAGTAGAATGCGCCTTAACAGGGAACGGGGGATCCCGACCCTTAGATAAAATAAGCCTATACCACCGTCTGTCTGATCCATCTAAAGATGGTCGCAGCAGAACAGGCAACCCCTTCTTAGGGCCATCCGTGATCACAAACAGTGAATCCGTCTTACAAATTGAATCCGTAGTATTCAAATATATCCTGATCGCCCGAACTACATCCAAGGAATGCCATGCAAATTCTCGAGGATGATTGGGCTAAGGACATAGGAAGGACAATACACTGTCCTCATTCAATGAAACTTTGAAACCACCTTAGGAAGGAAGGATGGATTCGGATGAAGAACAACCTTATCCCTATGAACCACCAGATCTGGGGAACAACAGGATAATGCAGCCAGTTCTGACACCCTGCGTGCAGAAGTGATAGCCACCAAGGAGGCCACCTTCTGGGATAAAGTAAGCAAGGGAATCTCCCTGATATTTTCAAAGGGAGGTGTCTGAAGAACCGACAGCACCAAATTAAGATCCTAGGATGGTAACGGCGCGTGCACTGGCGGAGCCAGGTGTCGCACCCCCTGGATGAAATTCCGCACCAAGGAATGAGTAGCCAAAGGCTTCTGAAAGAAGATAGCAAATGCTGAAACCAGACCCTTGATAACACTCAAGGCCAGCTTCTGCTCAACCCCCTGTTGCAGAAAAGCCAATATTCGGGCTACCGAATAAAGATGTAGATGGAACCCAAGGGATTCACACCACACAATATAAGACTTCCATGTACGATGATAATCTTTCTGGAAGTCGCTTTCCTTGTTTTAACTAGAGTAGGAATAACTGAAGCAGACAATCCCTTGTCCTTCAGCACCTGGGTCTCAATAACCAGGCCGTTTAAAACCAGCGATCGTAAAGCAGGATGGAAGATCGGTCCCTGAGACGGTAGATCCTCCCTGAGAGGAAGTCTCCACGGGACGTCCGCCACCAGTCTGACCAAGTCGGCGTATCAAGCTCGACGAGGCCAGTCCGGAGCTACCAGGATTACTGGAATTCCTTCCTCCTCTATCCTGCGAAGAAGTCTTGGCAGTAACCCAAGAGGAGGGAAGGCATACATTAGCTGGTATTGCCCCCACGGGGTGACCAGTGCGTCTGCGGTCTCTGCTAGAGGATCGCGGGAGCGAGCCACGGAACTCTGTACTTTTCTGTTGAATCGTGATGCCAACAGATCCACATCCGGGGTGCCCCAACGTAGGCACAACTGGTGAAAAACTTCGGGATGGAGGGACCATTCCCCCTGATCCGGAGTCTGACGGCTGAGATAATCTGCCTGCCAATTTTCCACCCCCGGAATGAACACCGCAGAGATAGCTGGAACAAATCGTTCCGCCCAGCAAAGAATGCAAGCCACTTCCTTGGCCGCCCGGACACTCTTGGTGCCCCCCTGGTGATTGACATAAGCCACAGCCGTGGCGTTGTCCGACTGGATCCGAACCGGGCTGCCCTGGAGCTGCTCGGTCCAGTGAATCAGACAAAGTCTGATCGCTCTCAGTTCCAACACATTTATCGGTAACCTGGATTCTTCCGGGGACCAAAGTCCCTGAACGGATAACAGACCGAGAATTCCTCCCCATCCGGATAGGCTGGCATCCGTGGTCACTATCGTCCAATATATTGGCAGAAATGACTTTCCCTGGCTGAGTATCGGAGACTCTCTGGTCCGTTTGCTCAATCGGATCCGATAGTCCAGAGATTCCGGATTCCGATTCCATCTGAGAAGAATCTCTTGCTGAAGAATTCGGGTATGGGACTGGGCAAATGGGACTGCTTCGAAGGAAGCCACCATCAATCCCAGAACCCTCATGCAAGTTCGAAGAGAAGACCAGCTGTTGGATAGTAACAACTGGACTGCTGATTGAATCTTCCGGAGTTTCCCTACCGGAAGGAAAACTCTTGACCTGACTGTGTCTAGAATTAGACCCAGATATTCGAGCCTCTGGGTGGGAACCAGAAATGACTTTTGCTGGTTCACCAGCCACCCGAATTCCTGTAAAGAAATTATAGTAATTTCTATGTTTTGTAGCAGGGTCTGAGGAGACTCTGCATGAAGCAGGAGATCGTCTAGGTAACCTAGAATCGATATGCCTCTTTGGCGCAGTAGTGCCAACATTGGGGCCAACACCTTCGTGAAGACCCGAGGAGCCGTGGCGAGACCGAAAGGTAACGCCACAAACTGATAGTGGTTCTCTTCTACGGAAAAGCGTAGAAACCGCTGATGTCCTGCGAAAATGGGAATGTGAAGATAGGCGTCCTTGATGTCTATGGACGCTAGGACATCCCCTGGATGCAGGAAGGCTGCTACTGTGCGAATGGATTCCATCTTGAATTTCCTTATGTTGAGAAAGGAATTGAGTGCCCTTAAGTCCAGAATTGGACGCACTTTGCCCTCTTTCCTGGGTATTGTAAATAGGTTTGAATAAAACCCTTGAAAACGTTCTGTCCAAGGAACGTGGACTACCACTCCTTGTTGTAGTAAATCCGTGACTGCTCTCCGCAGATCTTCTAAACGATCCGGGGATAGTCGGATATTGGAAGGGAAGAATCGCGCCGGTGGGAGAGATCGAAACTCGATCTTGTACCCTGACCTTATGACTTCGCAAACCCACTTGTCCGGGATTCTGGAAAGCCATGGATCCGGGAACCGACGAAGACGTCCCCCCACCCCAATTATGGGTGGGGGCGCACCTTCAGGCTTTGGACGATTTATCTTCAGGTCTGGAGGGGGCGGGCTTTTGCTTGCCCGACCAACGTCCCCTGAAGCCTCCTGAAGGAGCTTTGGAGGACTTAATTTTTTCACCCGCGGGACGAAAAAACTTCTTGTGAGCAGAGAAAGAAGGCCCTCGTCTTTGACAAGTTCCTTTACCTTTAACATTTTGCGGTAAAAAGGTGCTCTTTCCACCCGTGAGATCCTTAATGATCTCATCTAAGTTGGCTCCAAATAGACGCTCTCCTAAAAAGGGGATATTAGCTAATGCTTTTTTGGAACCTTGGTCGGCTAACCAACCTTTTAGCCACTGTGTACGCCTGAGAACCACTGCTGAAACTGATGCTCGCGCCAATAATGGAGTGGCGTCTAACGCCGCATCACACACAAACTGTAACCCCTGTATCATTTGTTCCGACAAATCTGATACCGCCTGAGGGACCTCTTCTAAGTCCCGGCGTAACCACTTGGTCCATTCAGTTACAGTCTGCGAAACCAGACCAATAGCAATTATTGGTCTGAAAGCTGATCCAATCAAGGAAAACATGGTGCGAGATATAGCTTCTATCTTGCGATCCACTGGATCTTTAAAAGATGGAGCGTCTTCTAAAGGAATAACCGTGGCTTTATTCAATCTAGCAATTGGTGAATCCACCACAGGTGGTTCTGTCCATTTCTTAATGAGGGTTTCCTCAAACGGATAATGCCTGTTAATGCGTTTAGAAATAGCAGAGGTGCGTTTTGGCAGACTCCATTCTTCTTTGATTGGATTGCCAAAACATTTGGGCAATGGAAAAACCTTCGCCACTTTCATGCGTTTTTTAGTCCCAAAAGGGATTTCAGTTTCAGCTATTTCCGACGGAATACCCTGTAATCTTAAGGTTTCTTGAACAGATACAATGAGTGCGTTTACCAACGCTTCCTCTCGGGCTATGGCTGATGCCGAAACATCCTCCTCACTGTCTGAAGAGACAGTACCCGAGACACCAATCCCAGATGAAGTACCTGCAACTGCAGAAATAGGCTCAGAGTCTGAATCCGAAGTTTCAGATAATAAGGGGTTAGGCGGGGGTCGCTTTCTTGCGCCCTGTCCCTGACAAGCCACTTCCACCCGGGACACAAAAGTTTCCAGAATAGCTGACAATGATTCAACCGTCAGTGGGGTGCTGGAGGATCCTGCAGACACCTCGAGGGGATCCGGTGGAGATACATGAGTGGCAGGGTCCATGTTGATTCAGGACACCTCTGCCAGAAAAAACAAAAAAACTTTTTTTTTTTTAAATCAAAAAAATACCTCTTTTTTTTTTTTTTTTTATGTGTCTCCCCCTAGCGCAATAGCGCCCCTCAGAGTACCTGCTTCTCGATCCCCACAGAGAGAGAGAGGGACCCCCAAGGCTCACCACCCGATGCAGAGAAGTTTCCAACCAACTGCAGTCAGCGTCTGTCTTTTACAGACTGGAAAGAGCTGTGTTCGTTTTCCGGGTAGAAGGACGTTGCTCCGCCCCCCTGTGTACGCCTTCCGGCGTTCCCAGCTCTCCACGAGGTAGCTGGGCTCATCAAACATGGCCGCCCCCATACAGGAGACAATAGACTCCAAAAACATGGCGACCGGCGTGACCTGAGGACATGCATGCACCTGGTCTACGGCAAAATGGCGGTGGACCGCCGAAATCGTTTTTCCCAGCACATCCACCTGCATCTGTGCTAAGTGGAGGTTTATCGATCTGCAGGAGGTACACTACAATTAAGGTAGGATTATACCTCCTATGTCTGCTGTAATACTACAGTCTGCTGGGTAGAGTGTTAGCTCTCAAACCAAGTCCACTTCCCACCAAACACATACTGTATTTACAAGGGGGACTTTTAGTGTCAGATATATACTGACCATGTATGGAGGGGCCCATAATTCATACTGCCTCATAACGAGGAAAAAAGGGAACGTTTACTCACCATACCGAACCGACAGGCACCCTCTCTTCACAATACCCTCTCCACCGGGGTGGGGGGTTGTGGACCACTCCGGACGCCTCGACTCTCTGGTTCCTGGCGTCCAAGCGAGACTTTTAACTCGCAAGGTCAGTCCCTCCAATGGGACTCCGTCGCGGCCGACCCAGCACGGAGCTCTGGTCTGCACGCGCTCGTAGGCAGAAACCGGGGTGACCACTGGATCTCAACATCCAGCCCGTCGCCCGGCCCCGCATACTTACTTGAATGTGTCGCGGCCGACCAAGCGCAATGCAATGGTCTGCGCGTGCTCGTAGGCCGGCTGGGGTGACCACTAGTGTCGCCCAGTCCGGCGTTTTTGCTTGAAGATCTCACAGGAAAAAAACACTGGAGAAAACTACCTAAAAAATATTTTTTCTAAAGAAAAAATCTTGCCAGGACCAAAAGATCCCAGCAAGGAACTTCGGTCCTTACTCCTGACTAGACAGAAAAAACTGATGCCTTGTAGCAGAGGGAGGAAGGATATACCCTCAGGGACTGCCCCTAAGGTGGAGCCAGAACGTTTTTTCTTTCTGCCTAGTCCTGCTTCTGCGGAGACAACATAACCCAGTTCTTGTGAATCAAGAAGACTACGTCTGTCAATGAGCAACAGAGAAATGTTTTTACATGCAGCTCCCCTAAATACTTATCAGCCCAATCTTGTTCCAGTGCTCTGCAGATATGCAGCAACTCCTCTCCCAGGTCTCACAGGCTTGGCTGGGAAAAGCAGGGCGCCATTGGCTCCTGACAGTCAAAACCTGTGAGTAGAGAGTGGGGGCCAAGCCAGGCTGTGTGTCTGAATAGACGCAAAGAGCTGGCTCAGCATCGAGCATGCATTAGTGCTCCCATAGGAAGCATCTTCCTATGAGGGCACAGGATAGCCAATGGGGTACCTGAGAAAAAGGGGATTGGGGCTGCTCTGTGTAAATCAATTGCACAGAGAAAGTTATTATAACAAGTTTGTTATTTTGTTGAAATAAAAAAAGGAGGCTTTAGTGTCACTTTAATTTCACTAAAACAGTTTGAGTTGTACAAGGTAACTTATCTAGTTATCTTTGATATAGAATTTTTTTATTTATACAGTAAATGTGAGGTTGACTGAGTCTGAGGCTTAATACATCTTTAGCCAATGGAAAGCCAGATACTAGGGAAAAGAAATGCGTGCTCTGTTCATTTCCATGTAGGTTTGTGTTTTTTTTTTTCACGCTTCTAGTGTTTTCTGGGAAGATGACGTCAGAACTCTCCAATCCCATGTTTAGCTTTTCAGTCCTTCACCCTTCCAGGGCACCTGCACTATACTCTGCAGCCCATGCTTTTATAGTCAACCTGCATTTCTGTATGGCTCTCTTGCTGGCTGCTGCCCTAATCTCCTAATTTGTCCCCCATATGAGTGATAATCCATTAACTCCAGTAGTATCTTCAAATAAATTAAGCAAAATTGTGGGTATTTCTGGATCCCTCCATTTTTTTTTTTTTAAGCAAGCATAAAGAGGAAATGATTGTACATCTGTACGTTTTGATTGAATAATGATTGCCACCCAAGCCTCTCCACATTTGCCCATTTCCTTCCACTCTTCGTTAGATGACACATATTTGTAACACATTTTTGATCAAAATGATGACATAAACCTGCTAGGTTATGACCTTCTGAATTTTATAGCATTTCATAATTCTGTATAGTAAAGAAAACTCATAAATGATGCTACTTTACAATGATTTACATCTACCACACTACATACAACACAAGGTTTCTTTATTAATCATAAAGTTTTACGTTATTACAGTATGAAAAGATACAGGCATTTTGCAATCCATTGGAATAAAAGCTATGGAAATGGAAGAAAATGTTTATAGAGCAAGCAGTGCAGGTATCTACTGACAATACATTACAGTTGTAAACCACCATGCAGCACCTTATTTAAATGTGGCCAAAGGATGTAAAGCATCTGCAACCTTATTTTGGGGATGTAGAACAAAATATCAATCTCCGCTTGAGCCACAGTAAAATAGAGATTGATTACTTTGAGATAAGCAATGATAATCTCATTTTGTGGATTCCTTAAAAACTGAACATGTAAGGAAAAAAAAATATTTTTTTTTCATACAGTCCAAGGCTTAAATAACTGGATTGCTAAATTTATCAGTACTAGGCTTGGGCTACACATTTCCACATTAGACTGGGATGAAACAAACTTGTCACCAGTAAAATCATGTAATTTTTGGATGGTAAAAGCGCTAAAGGATTCCTGCACATATATTTAACCAGAAAGGCCCCAAAACCACATGATTTACATTATATTTAGGTTCTCAGTGAAATTATTTTAACAACCCTCCCCCTCTCCTAAAGCCTCCCATCATTAAAATCAGATCACATGGAACTGCAATGGGCAATAGAAAGGCTAAATATACTAATGTAGCTCAATAACCTGACAGATTCTGCTTCCAACATAAAACAGTATAATCTATAATGGGAAGAAAGACCATTCCACCCCAGAGCCAGGCAATATGCATATCAGCATGTACTCCAGATTCAGGGTGTTCTTCAAGGCACTTTTCCTTTACAAAATTGTATATGCAGACACTGTTAAATGTCTGTTATCAAGAGAAATAGTATTACTTAATTTGGGCATCTTTGCAGTTAGCCTCATGTGACATGCTAGCATTCAGGATTCCATTCCATTCCACCATGTAGATCCAATGCAGAGGTAGCTTGTGAAACGTTTTACACAACTGATTTGCCTATTGAAACTAATGGAAATATGCTATGCAGGTAAAAATATTTTTGTTTTCTTCTATATGGGTAAGGTTTTGAACACTTAAAATAAATTTGTAGTACAAACAAAAAATACCTAACCTGCCCCCAGGCAGCACACAGCTGTACCAGTATTCACATATCAACCCAACTTCCTATGTTGAGAGATGGACCTTTCTAGACCTCACTATTGGCCAAGACAACCCATCACTGAGATAGTTTAATGATGAGGCTTAGTAAATGGGAGGTGACAGAACCATGCATTTAATAGAAAAATCTGGGTTGATCTGTGGACTCAAGCACTTTAGGATTCAGGTTAACTATTGTGCTAATTTGGAAAATAAAGCCCGATGAGCATCCTCTGCCCCGGTGAGCACTACCCGCTGTCAACCGTGGATTTAGAAATTTTGTTTAACTGGGGCTTACCTCTCTGACTTGTATCATTTGACCATCAGATTGTTGCTACATCAACCTTCTCTGATAAAAAAAGCCCACATATACAATATGGATACTATAATCTGCTGGATGCCCAAGGTGGTAGACCTTTACTGCTCTCCAAATCTTAGAGGAAAAAAGTGCTGTATGGGCTTATCACACTTCAAAGTCCAATCCTTTCCAGCTGCTGCTGAACTGAAAGTCTCAGCAAGTCCTGCAAGCCAATGACTTGTACCAGAACAGCTGAAAAACCAACTCTCCTCCCCTGCTTTAAGCCAGCATGTGTACCTTTTCATCTCCTGGAGGAGAGACTTGCTCCGATAGACAGTTGGCTGAACTATAGACTTGAAGCGAGATGGAATATTGCTTCCCCCCAAAAAACAAACAAAAAATACACCACACGCACTATATAAAATATTTCTTTTTGCGTTTTTTTTTTCTTTTTCATAGGAAAGCACATTTTACACATACATTTTATTCAACTTAATCACAAAACAGATGGCTCTTCAGTTTTTTCAGGATACTTTGCATTTTAGATATAATTCTGGTTCTTTTAACTACTTTTATGGAGTGGCTATATAGGCTAAATAGCTTAAATTGAACTGTACAAATTTGAAAAAGGAAGCAAATAACTTGAGCCCTCGCTAATGCGAGGGGGCACAATGCAATGTGTTAGAAAGCGTCATGATATCTTGAGCACCAAGAAGCTTCTATGACCATTAAAAGTCCAAATGGTATTTGTGCGCTACAATATAATAGTAGGTGCAAAAAAAATGCTTGTGCAACCCGATACCAGAAGGCTTTGCCTGGTCAACTGTCCTTTTGCAAAATTTCACAGTATATAAATATTCTTCAACAAACAGGAAGCGTAGCATGACTTTCAGTACATAGGTAGAACTATAGACTGGAATCAAGTATTTGGTGTGGCAGATTCTGATGTAATACATAACCTGAAAACCAAGATGGCCTTACTTTGGTCATGGGAAACAAGTGCACATGTAAAGCTGATGAATAAACAGCAGCTTGTTTAAAATAAAAAATGAAAGAAAAAAAAAAAAAAACAAGAAAAACTGTACATCATCCAGGTACTTGTTAATATAACACGCATCAAATAATGGGATCCTTCTACATTAACTTCAAGTTCAGCCAGAGACACAGCAGAAAAGATGTGTAGGGAATATGTGTTGGGTATACTGTGCGCTTTACAGTATACAGAGGAAATACAGGATGGCTTACGCCATCTGTACACTGTAAAACAGAATAGCACAGCTTTGTGTTTGTCATCCTATTAGTGTCAAGCTTTTCACAGCCTAATGGACAATACCATTTAGGAGGGAAATGACAGCTGTGAAATGCATGATGTTGCCCATTATGACCCCCTCTCAATTCCATCTCATGAGTGGCCAAAGACCACATGCAATGAAGGTGGCAGGAGCACATTCAGCAGCAGCTATCCATACATTCTATGATGGTTACACTGAGTCTTTCTGGTTGTCACCATCACTATTCTTCTCTAGGTGCTCCCTGGTCCACTTTCAATTCTTTGGTCACCCATTTTCTTTACAGACAATAAAGCACGCTGGGCTGCTATCCATTTAGCAAATAGACAACCACTTCGTAGGTTGACATCATTATAGCTGTGTTGGGGATTTGTCTAACCAGGTGCGTTGTGAGGCCACGGTACAAGGAACCATAGCCTTCTTCTCTCACCACCAGAGACAGCGTTTGGAAGAAGGATCTGTATTTTGTGCCTTCCTCACGTAGCCTTGTCCGTACAACCTCTGGAAACAAAACACACACAGGAAAAAAAAAAATATCAGTAACAAAATACATAGAAGTTAGAATAAAAAAATAACAAAATATATACCTTCTTAACAAGGATTGAGTAGTTTCTCAAAAAAAAAAAAAAAAAAAAAAAAAAAAAAAAAAAACACCTTACCTAATCTACTACTTTTTTGGAACCTCAACATAGAGAATAATTTTTAGGTTTTCGAATCTATATTTCAAAAGCAATTAATAATCTTGCAACCTCATCGATATTTGGGGGTTAGATAGGACCACCCCAAAGATGTTCAAATTTTTATAAAAAGCTTGGGAGGCCTATAAAGGGCAAGATTGGAAAAAAACAAATTTAATGTTGGTCATCAAATATCAGAATCGGAAGGGATGTCGGGTGTCGCTCTGGTCCCCCAAAGGCATAGAGCCAAGTGAGAGCCATCTTGCCCAGCCAATTGACTTCCTGCCCAGCCATCTGCTGGACCAGATCGCTTCCGGGATTACCAACAGCTACAGTAAACTTGCAGTTAGGCGAGGCAAGTGGCTAAGTGTATGTCCAGCCAACAATGAAGACAAAGTCACTGCATGGAGTTTCAACCTGGCATTCATATCCTGTACAACTGGTTGACTTGATAGCAATATCCCATGGATGCTGAAATATTTTTTTCAATGGCCAATGAAAAAAGTGGCGTTTCATGGCTTGGCTGCTTTTTGCTCTCAGCCCAGCCATCCCCAACCACATATACTGCAGGATGAAAGAAAAGGTCCTCAACACAGAATTATAGGTAAAGTGAATATGCTTTCTAACTCAGCGGCAAGGGTTCCTGGGTTGCATTATGTAGTTCATGGGGTCATTTTTCTCAAGGCTGCTCTTTTAAACCTGACATAAAAACCTAAGGGAGTGCTATATGTAATAGACAATAGTTTGTGTTCATTATCTAACCATCAAAAAGGAAAAAAAAAAAAAATTAAATGGAAACTTGTACCTAAAGCAAAGCCTATAACCACCTAAATAAATATCAGTGCAGTATGAATATTTAGTATGTTTATTTATAGTATAAAAAATGCAGCGAATGGTCTGACTGCAATCAGCCTCTAAGTGACCATGTTTAAACAGACAAAATAGTCAAAAGTAGAAATACAAAATATATACAAACTTTATGTACCATGTGGGTATGCTATAGAGGTGGCACATGTCTTGGAAGTTGCTGCCGCCAACATTAGTCCAACAAAATCAGAAGCCTCTTTTGTAGACTCATCCTCAGCATCCATGGCTGTTGCAGTCTTATATTCCAGCAGTCTCCGTTTAATACTTTCATAAATAACAAAGTGGATAACAGTTTCAGAGATGCCGGCGTAAGAAGCAGACATGCCCCTGTAAAAACCTTTAAAGCCATCTGTGCTGTACACCTTGCGGATGCATTCCAAAGCGCTCATTCGTCTTTCACCTCGGTTTCTGGAAAGATAAGAAAGATTTAAAGTGTAGGTCTCATTAATGATCTGTTACAATAACTGCACAACATAAAAGTGAAACTACAAGATTACACTAAGAACACTACATTGATAATAAGCAAAGTAAATAACCCAGTGAAGACAGTATATAAACGAATAGAAAAAAAGTTGTTGGTGTGTATAAGTGATGTCACATACAGTGGGGGATGGAGATGATGGCGTTAATGTAGTGTGCAGGATAAGGGAGGTAAGATTAGAGAAAGGATAGGAAATATGGTAGAGGGGTGAATGGGGTTTATAATGTTGACACTGTACTGTATTGCACTGGTGCTGGTTGGTGGTCAGGAGGCTTTCTTTCCTCTCAAATACCAATTGATCTGTAAGAGGAAACTGTGCTTCCTAAATCACAAGACAAAAAAATGGATTTTTGTCTTACTGTAAAATCCTTTTCTCTAATGTTCATTGACAGGCACAGCTCCATATCTTCTTTGACCCTGGGGTTATGCTGCTCTCTTCAAGAGTAGGACTACGTGAAAAAAAAATTTGGCTACGCCCCTGAGGCAGTCCCAGGGGGTATACCCTCACTTCCTGCTATAAGACTTCAGTTTGTAACAAGCAGTGTCACAAAAATACTCAACCCAACAGAGGGACGGGTGCTGTATCCATCAGTGAACCTCAGAGAAAAAGATTTTACAGTAAGACAAAAATCCAGTTCATGGACGGACGCAGCTCCATATCTTCTTAGACCCTTAGGATGTCCCAAAGCAGTGTCAATATGAGGGGTGGGAAAAAAAAAAAAAAAAAAACAACAGATATAATTCCCAACAAGGGCTAAACATAGCCAGCCAGGTAAACCAGGAGCTCAATCAGGAAAAACTGGAGCTCACCACCAGGAAAACTTTGCAGCTGAATGCAGCATCCGAAAATGCAAGGACATCCACCTTATAAAACGATGTGAATGTGTGTACAGATGACCACGTAGCTGCCTTACACACCTGAACCACTGACGCCTGATGACGGAAGGCCCAGGAGGCACCAAGCGCCTTTGTAGAATGCGCTTTGACAGGGAAAGGCGGAACCTGACCCTTAATAGAATACGCCTGGACCACCGTCTGCCTGATCCATCTGAAAATGGTCACAGCAGGTGCGGCCTGCCCCTTACGAGATCCATCCGTAATGACAAAGAATCGGATTTATGAATGGACTCAGTCGCTGCTAGGTACACTATGATTGCCCGAACCACATCCAAGGAGTGGAAGGCAATTTCTTTAGGATGTTTCAGCTTAGGGCACAAAGATGGCAACACAATGTCCTCATTTAAATGAAACCCCGAGACGACCTTAGGAAGGAACGCCTGAACGGGTTGTAACACCACATTGTCCCTGTGAACCACCAGGTAAGGTGACCGACAGGACAACGCAGTCAACTCCGACACCCTACATGCAGAAGTAATAGCCACCAAAAAGGAAGAAGTAGTAGACACCTTTTGTGTCAAGGTGAGCAGAGGAAGTTCACAAATATTTTCAAAAGGAAGCTTTTGAAGTACCGACAGTACCATATTGAGATCCCACGGAGGTACCAGGGATCTCACCGGAGGAGCCAGGTGGCTAACCCCCTGCACAAAAGTGTGAACCAAGGTTATTCGCAGCCAACGGCCTTTGAAAAAATATAGGCAAGGTGGAAATCTTGCCCGTGATGTTGTCCAGAGCCAAACATTGATCTACACCTAGTTGCAGAAAGTCTAGTAGAGGAGACACAGTAAAGGAACAGGGAGAACCCCCCCCCCCCCCTCTGAGACTCACATCAAGTAATGTATGCCCTTCAAACGCTATGATAAACCTTCCTGGAAGTAGATTTCCTAGCTTTCAACAGCGTAGGAATCACTGACTCCGACAGCCCTCTGTCCAGCACCTGGCTTTCAATAGCCAAGCCATTAAAGCCAGCGACCGTAATGGAGGAATGCCACTACCATGCGAATGGACTACATCCGAAATTTCTGAACCCGCACAAAGTGGTTCGGAGCCTTGAGGTCCAAGATCGGGCAGGCCTTGCCTTCCTTCCTGGGAACAGTAAACAGATTTGAATAAAAGCCTTGAAAATGTTCTGGACTCTGGAATCAGCACAACGACTCCTTGTGCCAAAAGGTCCTGCAGCCGATCGTGAGACAGGCATAGGTTGGAAGGAAATAACCTTGCTGGAGGCAAGGACCAAAATTTAACCTAACCGAATCAACTCATGGACCCATTTGTCCTGAATGAGCAAGGTCCACGGGTGCAAGGTCCACGGATCTGGAAAGAAACAAAGACGTCCTCCCACCCCAGATGATACGGGTGAGGGCGCCCCTTCGATTTGAGGAAGGCTTGCCTGTGGAACCAACAGAGCCCGCTTTAGACTTACCAGTCCAGGGTCTCTTGGAGCTGCCTTCAAAAGGTACGGGTGGATCTTGATCCCTTGTCCTGCGATCCAGTCAGACGACAGGGCCGAGAAAAGAAGACCACGCTTACGATGAGGTTCCTTGCCCTTAGCAACCTCTGGAAGCAAAGTACTCTTACCTCCCGTAAGACCTTTAATAATCTCCTCCATAGAGGCCCTGACCAAAATGGTCTCCTACAAAAAGGAGATCTGTCAATACCTATTTAGAAGTCTGGTTGGCCAACCAGTACTTCAACCATATCATGCGGCGAAGGATCACCGCCATCACAGATGCTCTGCCAGCCAAAGGGGCCGCATCCAAGGATGCATCACAGATGTACTGTAGCCCCTGAATCAACTGATCCGCCAGCTCAGGAGGATGTGGATGCCCTTCCAGATCCTGGCGTAACAGTTTTGCCCATTCCGTCAAAGTCTGAGATACCAAGGTGATCGCAAACACCGGCCTAAAAATCGAACCTGTCACGGTGAAAAGGTATCGGACCAGAGCCTCAGCTCTTGTCCACAGGGTCCACACATCAATGCTTGACACAAGTGACTGCAGGGCCGCCGTCATTGCTGCCATGGCAGACTGAGACCCAGAGGGTCCCGCAGCTTCTGAGAGTGGGTCAGGTGGTGATACTCGCTAAAATAGAGGTCGCACCGTGTACAAAAAAAAAAATATATAAATATATTTTTTATTTTTGCTAAAAAGCCCCCTTTACACCGGTACTACAAGGATTAGCACACCAGCTGCGCTGCTATAGCAGAGAAGAGGGCTGTTTACCCGCAGGGACTCACCACCCTACACTCAGAACAGAATACAGAGCGCCAAACTGCCTGTCCTGCTGCGATCAGAAAGGAAAAGGAAGCGCTAAAACGGTCACTAGAGAACCCTGCCGCACGTCACCGCTCCAGACTTCAAGCAAATGGCCCCTACATTGATTACAATAAGAAAATCCAAAAACATGGCTGCCAGACTACACACACATGGCCGCCAAGACCGAACACAGCCATACACAACAAAATGGCGGTGCCACACGGTAACCAGGACCCTGAGGAACGTGTAGTCCAACAAGGGGGGAGCCCCCACAGGGACCCCCGGCACAGAACAGCCCATCACCAAACAGGGACAATCCTCACCCAGAAACAACTGTACACTCCAAGGGGGATGGGGGGGGGGGTAGGTGAGGACAACCATTACAGGGGAACCCCGCAAGTGAAAAAAAAGGGGGGGGGATCATGAGGAAGGGAGTGCACATGAGGAACCCATCAACCCGAAGAAGGGCCTGCGTCCACCCCAGCATTCCCCAGAGAAAAGAGGGGGGGGGGAATGACACAATATCTGGGAACCAAGCGGGCACAGCTTCTGGCAGACCACAGCGCCATCTTGGAATGGGGGTACTGCGGCCAGAGGTACGTTGTGACTCTGGTCGTGATCATTGTCAGCACCAGGGCTTTGCGCCCTCGCAAGGTGTTTCACTCGTGGGCCAGCCCCCGTCCAGTGGGGCTATGTCGCGGCTAACCAAGCATGGAGCTAATAGTTGGCCCAGTCCGGCTGTTGATTGCAATTCACACAGGAACGGAATTGATTGTAGTTCACACAGGAACAGAAAATAGCAAAAGAAGAAAAAAAAAAACTCCATTTAAAAAAGAAAAAAATTCCAGGACTGCAGATTCCAGCAGGAAGCCAGGTCCTTACTCCTGACTAGGCAGGAAAAAAAAAAACTATAGTCCTATAGCAGAAAGTGAGAATATACCCCTCCTGGGACTGCCTCAGGGACAAGGCCAAAATTGTTTCTATCTAGTCCTACTCCTTAAGAGAGAGCAGCATAAGTCCAAGGAGCTAAGAAATAGAGCTGTGTCCGTCAGTGAATGAAAGAAATCCAGTTTTCTCTTTCGTTCATTGACAGACACAGCTCCATATCTGCTTTGACCCTGGGGACGTCCCAAAGCAGTGTCAACATGAGGGGTGGGAAACAGCAATACACAGAATTCCCAAAAGGGGTAAACATAGCCAACCAGGTAAACCAAGAGCTCAACCAGAAACAACTGGAGCTCAACAACAAGAAAAAAATAAACCGTCAAGAGCCACTGCAACAGCAGCCTGCAAAACTTTGCAGCCGAACTCAGCATCCGCAGATGAAAGTACATCCACCTTATAAAACTTTGTGAATGTATGCACAGACGACCATGGACCTTGCACACCTAGACCACTGACGCCTGATGACGGAAGGCCCAGGAGGCACTAAGCGTCCTTGAAGAATGCACCTTAACAGGGAAAGGAGGAACCGGACCTCTGATGGAACAGGCCTGTACCACCATCTGTCTGATCCATCTAGAAATGGTCACAGCAGACGTGGCCTGCCCTTTACAAGATCCATATGTAAGGACAAAAAAAATAATCCGATTTTAAAAATCGAGTCGCCGCCAGGTACACCCCGATTGTCCAAACCACATTCAGGGAATGCAAGGCAATTTCATTAGGATGTGTTGGCTTAGGGCACAAGGAAGGCAACACAATGTCTTCATTCAAGTGAAAACCAGAGACAACCCTAGGAAGGAACAACTGACAGGGACGTAGCACCACTTTGTTCTTGTAAACCACCAGCTAAGGTGACCGACAGGACAACAGAGCCAGTTCCGACACCCTGCGTGCAACCCAAAATAATAGCCACCCAAAAAGGCTACCTTCTGTGACAGAGTAAGCAGAGGAAGTTCAAATATTTTCAAAAGGCGGTTTTTGAAGAACTAACAGTATCAAATTGAGGTCCCAAGGAGGTAACAGAGACCTTACCGGAGGAGCCAAGTGGCAAACCCCCTGGACGAAAGTAAACCAAAAAATTTGCAGCTAATGGCTGTTGGAAAAAAATTTGCCAAAGCACAAATCTGGCCCTTGATGGTGCAAAGAGCCAAACGATTATCTACACCTTGTTTTAGAAACTCCAGTAGACGGGACACCGAAAAGGAATGGGGAGAAGCCCCACTGAGACTCACACCAAGAAATGTACGCCCTCCAAAAACTCTATGATAACTCTTCCTAAAAGTAGATTTTATAGCCTTTAAGAGAGCAGGAATCCCTGAATCAGACAACGCTCTATACTTCAGTACCTGGCTTTCAATAGCTAAAGTTAAAAGTTAAAGCCAGTGACTGTAAAGCAGGATGGAATATCTGCCCTTGAGACAAAAGATCTTCTCAGAGGGAGTCTCCAAGGAACATTGGCTACCAGCCTCACAAGGCCGGCGTACCAAGACCGGCGAGGCCAGTCTGGAGCCTCCCAGAATGATTGGAATTCCTTCTGCCTTGATTCTGCGCAGAAGCCTCGGCAGAAGCTGTAAGTGGAGGAAAAGCGTAAATAAGACGATACTGACCCCCAAGGGGCCACCAGAGCTTTGGGGACGTCGGCCAAAGGATCCCGAGATCTTGCAACAAACCTCTGAACCTTCCGGTTGAGACGAGAGGCCCACAGATCCACATCCGGAGTCCCCAACCGGAGACACAGCTGTCGAAACGCTTCCGGATGAAGAGACCATTCGCCGGGACTCAGGCCCTATTGACTGAGGCAGTCCGCCTGCCAATTTTCAATCGCCTGAATCCAAAGCCTGATCGCCCAGCCGAACTCTAGCAGAGTTTGCACATTAATGTCCAGATCGTCTTTTAGGACAGACGGAGACACTGCTTGCACAAGGAGATCATCCAGGTATCCCAGTACAACGATCCCCTCTGCTTGAGCAAGGCTAACACCGGGGCCAAAACGTTTGTGAACACCTGGGGAGCTGAGGCGAGACCAAAACGGTAACGCCATGAATTGATAATGTTCCTCTCCAACGGCAAAACTAAGAAAACGCTGATGCCCTACATGTGTTGGGATATGGAGGTAAGCATCCTTGATATCGAGAGAGGCCACAAAATCCTCTTGATGAAGGGATTCCACCACTGTGCGAATGAACTCTATCCGAAACTTCTGAACCCACACAAAGCGATTCAGGGCCTTGAGATCCAAGATCGGATGGACCTTGCCTTTCTTTCTTGGAACAGTAAATAGATTTGAATAAAATACCTGAAAACCTTCCAACTCCTGAACAATTACTCTCTGTGCTAGCAGATCCTGCACCGTCCCATAAAAGGCCCTTCAGCCAATCCGGGGACAGGCGCAAGTTGGAAGGAAAGAACTTTGCTGGAGGCAAGGGCCAAAACTCAATCTTGTAACTGGACCGAATCAACTTGTGGATTCATTTGTCTTGAATAAGAGAGGTCTATGGGTTAGGAAAGAAGCGAAGACGTCCCCCCCCCCCAGATATAGGTGAGGGCGCCCCTTCAGGCAGAGGAGGGCTTGTCTGCGGATCCCACTTTTGACTTACAAGCCCAGGGACTCTTGGAACCCCCTGTGAAGTGATGGGTGGACTTTTGTTCCTTGTCCTGCAATCCCGCAGGGCGAAAGGGCCGTTTGTGATCCGAGAAGAAAGGACCACATTTACAACGAGGCTCTTTGCTCTTGGAAACCTGTGGAAGCAGAGTACTCTTACCTCCCGTGAGACCCTTAATGATCTCTTGCATAGAAGCACCTTCTCCTGCAAAGGGAAGGTCAGTCAGCACTTCTTTGGAAGCCTGGTCAGCCGACCAGTACTTCAACCATATCATGCGGAGAAGGGTCAGCTCAGGAGGATGTTGATCCCCTTCCAGATCCTGGCAAAGGAGCCTCGCCCATTCCGTTAAGAACTGGGACACCAAGGTGATAGCAAACAAAGGCCTCAAAATCGAACCCGCCATGGTGAAGAGATATTGGACCAGAGCCTCAGCTCTCTTGTCCACAGGGTCCTTAAGACGGGAAATTCTCCACCGGAAAAAGCATGGCCTTATTCAATCTGGAGACCTGAGAGTTCACCACTGGGGGAACCATCAGCTTCTTTAAAAGAGACTCCTTAAAGGGATACCTCCTAGCGAAACGCTTATGTATTTCAACCATGCATTTTGGGAACACCCACTGACTAGCGACAATCTTGTCAAAATAGGCAGGAAAAGGGGAACACCATAGTCCCCATGGATGACCTACGGGTGCAAAATTGCACCGGCGCAGCCGACACAGCAGCAGCTGTGTCCTCTAATTTTAAAATTGCAATCAGTGCCTCCACAAGCGCCTTTTTTATGCGCGGCCATAGTAGAAGTGGATTCATTCTCACTATCAGTGCACTCGAGGTGCATTGAAGCAGACCCAGTGGGTTGACTCGCATCCGCAGCGGCCAAATTCACCTCAGACTCTGAGAAGGCAGAGGATACAGTTGAAAGCGGGGGGGCGCTTCTTGCCAGTCCACTTTTGCAGGGCCATATCAACTTTTGACACAAGTGACTGCAGGACTGCCGTCATGACCGCCAGGGCAGACTAAGACCCAGAGGGTACTGCAGCTTCTGAGAGTGGGTCAGGTGGTGATATCTGCTCCAGGGACTTCATGGTTTATTCGGAGGCCGCCTTTAATATGCAAGGAAAAACTTTTTTTTTTAAAAAACAAAACAAAAAAAAACCCTCACACCGCTACTGCTGTGGGACTGCAAATCCCAGTGCACCAGCGGCGCTGCTATAGCAGAAGAAGCTGTATACCCGCAGGGACACACCACCACCTATTCAGATCTGGATACAGAGCACCAAGCTGCTTGACATGTTGCGATCAGAAAAGAAGAGGAAGGGCAGTCACTGCCACTAGAGGCCCACCGCTGCATCACTGCTCCACAGGCTACAAGAAAATGGCTGCCGCATTAACTTTAATGGGAAACTCTAAAAGCATGGCCGCTGGACTACACAAACATTGCCGCCGAGGCTGTACACAGCCATCCACAACAAAAAGGCAGTTCAGCGCAGTACCAAGGATCCAGACCGGCCCTACAGGTACTTGTAGTCCACTGTGGCCCTCACATGGACCCCCCCGTGCAGCCATTCACCACAGCAGCATCTGGAAACGAGTCGCCGGCGGCGCGCTCCCACCTCCCTCCAGCCCATCACCAATAACACCCCATACAGGAGTGGCGACCAGTACAGGAGAGGGCGAACAGTACAGGTGAACCCCGCTAGCGAGGGGGGAACCATGAGGGAAGGAAGGGCACAGAAGGGACCCGAGGAAGGGTCCGCATCTACCCCAGCATACCCCCAAAGGAGAGGGGGGACACTACTCCCCACACCTGGGAACAGAGGACACTACTCCTGACAGTCCACCGTGCCATCTTTGAATGGGGGTGCGGCAGCCAGAGGTGCGCTTCGACTCTGGTCGTGACCATTATGGCAACAAGGGCTATACATCCTCGCAAGGTGTTTCACTCGCCGGCAAGCCCCCGTCCAGTGGGGCCATTCGCGGCAAACCTAGGGTGGCGCTAAAAGTTGGGTCGTGCTCGCTTGCCAGACTGGAAAGACCATAAGAATCTAGGATATCCAGTGTGTTGCCCAGTCCGGCAGTTGATTGTAGTTCTTACAGGAACAGAAAATAACAAAATAAAAAATTCCATTTAAAAAAGGAAAAAAGCGCCAGGCCCGCAGATCCCAGCAGGGAACCAGGTCCTTAATCCTGACTAGGCAGAAAAAAAGTCAAGTTTTGTTTCCACCTAGTCCAACTCCTATGGAAAGCAGCATAACCCCAAAGTCAAAGAAGATATGGAGCTGTGTCTGTCAATGAACGAAAAAGAAAGTGAGATTTAAAGTATTTTTTTTTCCTTTACTTAAAATTTTTTAATACATTTTTTTATCTATTGTGTCCCCTGGGTGTAAGTCTAAGATTTCTGGCAATTTCCAAGCTCACAGGGTCATAACTGCTTCGCCGGGCGGCTTCTAGGACCTGTCATTCACTTATTTATAAGTTTCTATAGAGGTGGCAGGGGGTGTGTTATTTTAACAGTAGGTAGGCACATTCATGACGTCATCCTGCGGCCACCTTACTGATGGTATTGAATCCAAATTGCAGAGCGCTCCTCTTAGCACTATCTTGTAAGTGGCATTTTATACATTAGCAGCATTAAACTCTAAACAGAGAACGCTAATAGCTGTCTTTTGTTTTTATTGAATGTCCCTACGTGCTTGAGGATTGATTATAAAAAGGAGTTTCATGCACCATCTGGAACTTTACCCCTGAAGACGACAAGTGCAAATGACCTTATTCATTCATTCAGGGGTCATATTTTGAAGGTGAGCGGCTAGTAGTCACTATTATGGCGCTTTTCCACTGCATGGAACCGAATGGTTCGGCTCGCTTTTGTGCTTTTCCACTGCTGGTACCGCATGGTACGGTGTAGGAACGGTTTGGTGCGGTACGGCCGTGCTTTTCCACTACATGGAACCGAACGGTACGGCTCGCTTAAACAGTACCACCTCAGTTGTGGTTCCAACAGGGCCGTACCGGTACCATATCCAACAATCCTTTGCATGCAGCCTTAACTGTTTGTCAGTACTAGCTAGAGAATCATTGTTATCTCACCCACTTACTTTAGTACTACTTTAGTGGAAAAGCAAACCATACCAAACCGTACCGAACTGTTCCAATACCATACCATGCGGTACCATGCAGTGGAAAACCAAACCGGGCCAAGCAGAGCCGAGCCGGTACTTGCAGTGGAAAAGTGCCATTAGTGGAGGCACGTGTGGCACATTTGGCGTTTGTTACATTAAGGAATACAGCACTTCTGTTGCACAGCTAGGATTGTGTTTCTAATCACAGATTGAGTTTGATGGACATTATTCGATGCATAGACAGTTTATTTGCACACTGATCTTTTATCAATAGAAGGTTGTGCTGCACTATTATTAGTTTAATTCAACAAGTGAGACGTGGCTTCTAACTGCAGCCTGTGTTTACACTCGGTGATGCTATGATTGTTCACATCTATCATGTTTTACAGAACCACCATCAACGGCTCTGTACCTTTTGCCTCTGATTCGTTGTGTCCGATCACAGCTCTGAGCGAGCACAGGTGCACTGTTCCTGGAGGGCAAACTGGTACACCCTCTTGGAATAATAGGGGCGTGACCCATTTGTATGTACAGTGGGGCAGTTGGTCCACAAGATGTTAAAAGCAGTATTAAACCCAAAAACGAAAAATGATGTATTGCAGTAGAGCTGAACGATTAATCAATTAATCGTTTAAAAAAAATAAATAAATTGCGTTCTCGATTCATCCCCCCCTCACGATCTTAATCTGGCATTTCCATGATTCATACAGTGCAGAGCTATTCACTGCTCATTCACAGCTGTCAAAAAAAAAAAGAAGAAGAGCCTCTGCAAATGGTATCAACATTTCTCAGCCCTGGGAGATACATTGTAAAACATGTTTATAGTTATCATTTGGTTCTGGTTGACACTACTCCGACTTGGGACATGACTTGTGTGCCCTCAAGTCTCTTGTCATCATAAATTTAATGTAAATGAAGGAGAGCCATCTTAATATGCACTACTGAAGTCGCTCCGACTTCAGAAAAGGTTCCTGTACTACTTCAAGGCGACCTCTATCCGACTTGTGCACATTCTAAGTCGGATCCTTATCTATTTTCAAGCGACTTATCAGACTTTCCAGGAAGAAGAAAAAAAGATTAGCCAGGCATTCCCCACAGACAAAGTCGCCTATCATTTAAGTCTCTTCAAAGTAGTACACAAGTCTCTTCCAAGTCACGCTAAAAAGTCGCTCCTTCATGGGGCGACTTTCTGGTCCCGGTAGTGTGAACCGGCTCTTAAGGCTCGTACAGACTTGACAAAAATCGGACGGACAAAATATCCCCTGATTTTTCTCTCGCTCAGCCTTCATTACAGTTTTTAGTTGACAGTGCATAATGTTCACGAAATTTCTTGTCCGATTTTTTTGGGGACCTTTTGTTCCTAGACTTCCGGGTCGTCAGCAACTTCAGATCATGCGCGGCCTTTCGTATCCGATTTTTCGCGGACATATTGCATACACAAACAAAAATTGGTCGTGCTGGGGACGGACGATAACATTTTTGGTGTTTTTACCTCCGTTTTTTTTCGTTGAAAATGTTGGGATCGGCTGCTGAAAGTTGTGTAAACACTAGCTGAAAATCGTACGATTTTACCTCGGACGGCAATTTTGGCAGATTTTCTAGTAGTGTGTACCCCACTTTAGAATACGTTCACATCTAGGCGTTGCTATTTTATAGGCGTTTTCCAGGCGTTTTTGTGTAGTCATACGAGTTTAGGTAACCAATGAAAAGCAGCATTTTTTAAAACATTTGCATAAAAAGGGGCCCTCCTCCTCAGGATTTTGTGGTGGTGTTTGGTGTCTGTGTGAGGTTGTGTTACTGTGTGCTTTCCTGCTTTTTGTCTTTAAAATGGCCGACAAATACAGATTTTTGTTTTGTGCATCAGTTGCACTTCTGATGCTGGAGGAAGCGAGGGATCGACAAAACTGGGTCCATCCTGTGATCGCTAATCGGCGACAGCCAGTTCTGTGCATGAGGACAAATTCTTCCAATACACACGATTCTTGTAATGCACATTCTTTGCATCGTACACACATGGATATTGTCCTCACTAGTGCAATGAAGCCTTCAGCTTCCAAAAGTAAAGTGCTGTCCCTCATTTTGCAGAACATGTGCTAAAGCAGAGGCGTGACAAGAGGTGGAGAGCTGGGTAGAGAGATGCTGTTTGAACAGATCAGCAGCTACAAAACGCTCTATATCACCTTTCCAGCATTTGCATTGAAGTCTATGGAGCAAAAACACCTGTAATCTGCCCAAAAAGAAGCTAATGTACTTTTTGGAGCGTCGGGCGTTTTGCTCAAGGCGTCAGAATGCTCAGAAGTGAATAGGGGCCATTAAAATGAATCGGATTTGTCTTGTTGGGTGTTTTTTGAGCTGATCCTTAGATCTGAAAAACGCCCCAAAATGCCTACATGTGAACGTAGCCTTAGACCAATGGGATTGAACTTTGGTCTCTAAATGAGGTCGTTCACACCTGAGTGTATAGTTTTCAGACGTTTTTAGGTGTTTTCTCAGGTATTTTTTGTAGGTGTTTGGAGGCAGGCATTGACATGTAACAAAAACGCTTGTAATCTGCCAAATAAGAAGCTCATGTACTTTTTTGATCTTTGGGCGTTTTGCTTCAGGCGATAAAACGTTCATATGTGAACATGGGATTTTGCTTGTTGGGCGATTTGAGACTTTAGAGATGAGCGTGAGCTAAAAAACGCTCAGGTGTTAACAGGGCCTAAGCCTTTTTCTGACACTTGTTGCTTACAAGTTAAAAATCTGTATTTTTTGCTAGAAAAATACTTGGAACCCCCAGAACAAAATGCTGGTGGTTGCAATATTTTATGTCACACTGTATTTGTGTAGCAGTGTTTCATATGCAATTTTTTGGGAAAAAAATACACTGTAAAAAATTAAAAAGAAAAAAAAAACAAACAGTAAAGTTAGCACAATTTTTTTGTATAATGTGAAAGATGATGTTAGGCCAAGAATCGTGGTCTTTATTTCTAAGCAAAAAAAAAAAAAATGGGATTCTCATTTTATCCAGAATCGTGAAACTCTATATTGCAGTTAAGGCTCAGTTTTTAACTGCATACAATTCACATACCATGTGAATCTGACCAGCTTTCAATGGAGCTGATTCACAAGTGTGGGGCGGTCAGGGTTTTAAAAAGGGTAGATTTTGTGCGATCAGTCTCCCTTGTCAGTGTAAAGAGCTTGTCTCAACCCTCTATCTTCCACTTTTACTGCAAAGCTTCGGCTGCTAAAGGAAAAAAATAACAGCAGGGTAAACAGGTAAAAAAACGAAGTTACAGGGGGGCTGAGAAAAACAAACACTTCGATGCTATGTTGATGAAGTCAACCTCTGGGTGAAGCCAAGATGGAAAAGGACCTGGGGGACCTAGTGGACAACAGGCTCGGCAGTGGCATGCAATGCCAAGCAGCTGCAAGCAAAGCCAACAGAATACTGGCATGTATAAAAAAGGGGATTCACTCCAGAAATAGATAGATTATTCTCCCACTTTACAAGACTCTGGTCCAGCCACATCTGGAGTATGCAGTCCAGTTCTGGGCACCGGTCCTCAGGAAGGATATGCTGGAACTGGAGAGAGTCCAGAGAAGGGCAACAAAAATAATTAGGGGAAAGGAGGAACTCAGCCATGATGAAAGACTACAAGCATTGAACTTATTCTCTCTGGAGAAGAGACGCTTGAGAGGAGATATGATATCAATGTACAAATATTGTACTGGTGACCCTAGCATAAGGAACAAACTTTTCAGAGAAAGGGAATACAATAAGACACGTGGCCACTGAATAACACTAGAGGAAAAACGGTTTCATCTTAAAATACGTAGGGGGTTCTTTACTGTCAGAGCAGTAAGGGTGTGGAATTCTCTTCCACAAGCCGTGGTATTAGCAGGGAGCATCGATAGTTTCAAAACACTATTAGACGGGCACCTTAACGACCACAACATAAAGGGGTATACAATGTACGGTTAACATCAAACACACATAATAGGTTGAAGTGGATGGACTGATGTCTTTTTTCAACATCACTAACTATGTAACTATTACTAGAATTACTTTGATTTTGCCTTTAGAATCACTTTAACAGCTACTTCAAAATTCTCTATGGAGTCAACATTTGCACCCCTCATAACCACTGGCAGACATTCTAGGAACAAAGATTATAAGTGCAAGAGACAGAATGATTACTACCACCAATCAGAAATTGGCCTACACAGTACTGAATATTCTGAATTATTGAAAACTGAAACCAGAGCAGCTGCAACAATTTTCTGCACACAGCTTCCCTTTGGGCTTAATAAATCATATATATTGGTACATACTGGTCCACACATAAAACCAATACATTGCAATGGCTAGGCTACATTAGCAGGTTTAGCTGCAAGTAAAATGTGATCATGCCCACCAGTAACACAAAGAGAAGAAAAATGCAGAAAATAAATACACCTCTGGTACTGTATCAGAGGTATCAACAGCATCTTTCAAATTTAAATGTTTACTAAGCATAAGGACTGCAGGGACAAACTAGCATACAAGGAATAACAATGCTGGGGGAAAAAAAAATATAATTTTTGTAAGAATTTACCGTAAAATTCTTTTCTCTGAGTCCTCTGACAGTCGCAGGCCGTTCAGTCAGCCTGTCAGAGGACTGTCAGAGGACGTAAGAGAAAAAACATTTATACAATTTGCTTTTTTTTTTTTTTTTTTTTGCATACCAATTCCACAAAACTGTGGTTTTCTCTTCTTCCTAGCCATATCACAAGAAAGGAGATTTGCAAGAGAATAATGGTCTAATTACTGAAGCAGCAGATATAGTTACTGTTGCACCCAGTTAGTCTGTGGCTGTTTAAAAACCAAGGCTATCAGCAGTGGTCAGAGCCATGGAAAAGATGTGGGATTGGACTCTGCTGAAATACATATATTTTTGCTGCCTTACCTACAAAATGATATGCAATTCTACAAGCCAGATCCAGAACCTCCCTAAGGGCTACATTGTAGTTAATCGAAGTATCTTGATCCAGGAGCCACAGCAGTTTTTGTATGGTTGACGTCATCCTTGAGCTTGGTCATGCTGTAAGCATGCTTGAGCAAACTGAACAGAGCCTAGATCAATTTAGATCAGTGGTCCCCAAACTACGGCCCTTTGCTTGCTTTTATCCGGCATTTAGGGAATTATCCCCCTCCACTATCAGCAACAGTGGGGCATAGTGCCTGCCACTGACACAGGCAATGGGGCACTATTCTTCCCACCGACAACAACGATGGGGCACTATTCCTCCCACTGACACCAACAATGGGGCACCATTACTCCCCCTAACAACAACAATGGTGAACTGTTTACTCCCAATAACGCCAGGACATTTCCTTCCCCCACTGGCCACAGTTCAGCCCCACTAAAGTTTGAAGGACAGTAAACTGGCTCTTTGTTTATAAAGTTTGGAGACCCCTGGTTTAGATTACAGACTCTAACTAGAATATCACCTGCTGCAGCTTCAGATGGCCTGTAAAAATCATTTGGCACTTAGGAGGCATGGGCAGTGGACAGCCGGAAGGTTCTGCATCTGAGCTCCATTTTGGACATTTTTTTTAAAATTTATTTTAATCTCCATGTATGCATCAGAAAGGTGAATAGCAACTGGATCCCTGATCATTGTGGACAATTTAAAACTAATTTATCCACACAGAATATTTGTTAGACTTCTAGGAACAACAACCTAGACACTGCATGGCAGGAGAGAAACCTTATATTTGGTTTGTGAACTGCAGCACTTCCATGTACTTTTGCTTATAATCATCCACTGTTTGGAGGCCTTTGTTTTTAGGCAAAATTGATTTGCAGCTCCATTACCAATCTTACCTTGCATCTAACTGTAGTCGTGTTTTAATAAGCCAGATGGGATTAGTGGCCGTTATTGCAGTGAATCCTAAATAAATAAAATAAACAATAACTTATTATATAGTATAAAAACAAGGTAGTAAGAGAATGTATATGTCATGCACTTGACTGCATGATAACACTGCTGTTTTTCAGGAAAATATATGGAACATGTGAGGGTCACAAGTAGGAATTAAATATTGCTAATGCAAAATTTTACTAAATCCCATTTCACAACCCCACCACCCCTATGTTAGGGCACATGCTAAATCAGTATAGCTAACAAAAACCAGGAGAAATGTATTATCTACTAAATTAACACAACATACAAGGGTAAGTTAAATAACGTGAATTCAGAAGGTAATGCTCTAAACTATATATAACATTACATAAAAAATGCTGCTTTGGCTCCTGACATTTTAATGCTATTTAAGGTACTAAAAGGAAATAGAAATCAATAATACTCTTTATTCATACTAAATTATCTGAAGACAAATGACAAATAAGAGACATTTAGGTTTAAGAAAAATCTAATCTACATGTACTAATAATTTCTAAAGGAAAATATATTAAATGTAGATCAAGAATCTAAAAGGCCTAGTGAACATATTAAAAACACTAGAAAGTTGGTCCTACATCTGCTTACACAGCACTCATGCTTTGGCTGTCCAATACAGTATTAGGAAGAGGTACAACAGCATAAAAGATGGAACAGCAAATGATTTGTATGTGGTTACTTTCTGAAATGGGGCTGGAGAAATGCAGGGTGCCCAGTTCTTTAAAGAATATGGTGTGTTACATGCAGTGTTTGGAGGGATGGAGAAAGAGACCAGACACCCAAACAGACAAAGCATTTGATAGATTACCATCTTTCAAACTCAAAAATAAATTATAAAAAAAAAAAAAAAAAATGCACATACGCACACATACGTACATGCATACATGAAAATGTGTTGCAAGCCAGATGACTTGGCCCAGTAAGATGTTCTTGCAAGCTTGTGTTTGTTATCGTTCATCACATTTGTTATTGTAACAGCAGTTCTTAGCCCCCGTTCACACTGGGGCGACCTGTCAGGCGACCTGGTCGCCTGACCGGTCGCTTTCCATAGAGAAGCTGTGGACCCGTTCTAATAGGAGCGACACAAGTCGCTCCGACTTAGAAAAAGGGTCCGGAGCTTCTTTGGGGCGACCCGGAGCGACCTGCATTGACTTCAATACCTATGAGGTAGCCTGGCAAAGTAGCGTCGCCCCAGTGTGAACGGGGCCTTAACCTGAACCTGAACTCAAAATTGAAGATTTTCTATGTTATAGGGAACATCTAGAAATGTTAAGCGTGCACAATTACTACCCTAAAAATATATACCTCTTATCTTTAATTGCTCCTGAAAAAAAGCAGTGTGTTTTCAAACCGTAGGTGTCTGAAGCCTTATAGCTGTAGATCTGCAATGTGAGAGCCAAGGTATTGCTACCTCTGACTGCTAGTGTTTTGAGATTTGGGGTAAGATTTGGTGGAGTCACTACTTTGTTGCTCATCAATCTCCTTACTTGGGGCTCCATAGGCAAGCAAAACCCTGACTCTTCCAAGATGGCCACCTCTATAGGGAAACAACAGGCAATAATGGGGACTAGTCTTTTGAATTCTGCCAGCCTTTTCCGGGCACAGCTTTCATAAGTTCAGTTCATCATTGGGCCTCATGGACGTTGTGCTAACTCTCCAAGACTCCTTTCCTCCAGGCAGCAGAGTTTTGGCAGAATAAACTCTTGTTGCTTGTAAATTTGTGTAATGTGTTTAGGCACGTCACTTGCCAAGACAATAATTGATTCTGGCCATTGAAATGAATGAATGCTCAAGCGCTAAATGCACCTAGCGCTTAGGCACGTTTACAGGTATTTAGGAGCGCCAAGCGGTTTTATTTTTGCCAAAACTCTGCTGCTTCTGAACGTACGAGCTGAGGTTTTTTTTTCTGCCTCTAAACACCTACCTGTGCATGAACACATAGGCTAACATCAGGAAAACCAAAAAATCAAATCAGCGCAATCCTTGTGTAAGGGCCCTTTCACACAGCCCATCCATCGGACGGACTCAGTTTATCTCAGTGGGGGATCGATCCACCGATCCCCCGCTGAGCAGGAGGATGACAGCTGTTCTCCGTGCTGTGTGCGGAGACACAGCTGTCAGTTCCCCATACATCTCCATGGGGGAATCGGATGGGAACGGACCGTCGGTCCGTTCTCATCCGATCCCACCTGATCCGCTGGACGGATGGAAAATAGGGTTTCCATCCATCCAGATTTGACGGATCGGATGTCAGCTGACATCCGATGCCCCATAGAGATGCATGGGGGGACCGTTCAGATCCGCCAAAAAAACTGACAGGCGGATCTGAACGGTCTGCCTGTGTGAAAGAGCCCTAATACTAAAATCATCAACAAGCACCAAGTGGCTATCACTAAAAATGCTATCACAACATCAAAAGAACGTATAAACCAAAAAATAGTGCTGCGCTACTAAGTGTATCTCAACATATTGTAATGTAATAATCAAATACCAATAGCATACAATAAGGATTCCTAATTATCAGTATTTCAAATGCAAAAAACACAAAAAAAAAAAAAGGTAAACAGTCCATGAAAATATAAATGCGATTTGATATATAAAAGTCCAAGAACACGATTTCCAAAACAAGTGCAAATAGCAATAGAAGTGCTTGTGCTCACCTCCACCAGTGAAATCTGGCTGCTCACCTCACGTTTTGACCCATTTCCCCAGCTGGTAAAAACCAGCAGTTTCCCTCAGGGGATATACGATAATCCTGGGGTGCTGTGGATGTTTAAATCCCTATCTTTCTTACTTTCTTCAACTGGCTCAATAAACCCCCGATAGCTCTCCACACGAGCAAGTATATGAAGCAGGTATATGTAGGAAAGAGATGTCAGAATCTAGTGCTCTCAGTAGGGGCACCCCTACTGAAGAAGTCTACGCCCAGACATGCTGCCTTTAGGTGGTGGAGCCCATGTTCTGACGTTACATCGCGGTCATCTAGTTTACACAAAACTGAAGTTTCCATGTTCCTCCAGCCTGCACTGCTATAAGTGCCACACTTGAGAGTTTTTAGTATATATTTTATGTGGTCAATACATGTTATTATATGGAGAGCACTAGATTCTGCCATCTCTTTCCTACATATACCTGCTCCTGTGGATAGCTATCGGGGTTTTATTGAGTCAGTTGGAGAAAGTAAGAGAGATAGGGGATTTAAATGTGCACAGCACCCCAGGATTAGCATATATCCCCCGAGGGGAACTGCTGGTTTTGACCCGCTGGTGAAACAGGGGTCAAAACATGAGGTGAGCAGCCAGATTTCAGTGGTGGAGGCGAGTATGAGCACTTTTATTGCCATTTGCACTTGTTTTGGAAATCATGTTCTTGGACTTTTTATATATCAAATCACATTTATATATTCACGGACTGTGTACACTTTTTTTTATTATTTGTGTGTCTTTTTGCATTTGATATACTGATAATTAGGAATTTTATTGTATGCTATTGGTTTTTGATTACTACATCACAATATGTTGAGATACACTTAGTAGTTTGCACTACTTATTGGTTCATATATAGGCTAACATGCAGAGGCATTTAGAGGCTAGGAAAAAAAAAAAAAAGCCAAACGCCCATAGGAGCAGCAGAAAAAAAAATGTCTAGTGTACACTTCAGCTTCTGTACAACCAAAACCAAAACTGGTTTCACCTGGTTGCCATTTATTTATTCCTAGAGCCAGGATACTAAAGATACCCTGGTAGACCTATTTTTAGTGGGTAGCTGAAGATTTGATAAATCTGCTACACTGGCCATAGGATGACAATACAGACATACACATCCAGGTGCTAGCAAACCCATTTTATTTGCCCCGGATCACCATTATGCAAACAATCACTACTGATCTCATGGTCATCAACAATTCCTTTACCTCCATAAAAGTGAGGTGGTTGGAAGAAGCCTCCCTGCTGTGCTACTGTATTCTTAAAGCGGGGACTACTCCACAGCCAAACGGCTGCATGCGCTGCTTGCATGAAAAATTTCCAACATTCCAGTTTGAGAAAAGCGATCATTAGATCTGAATTCTCTTGAGCAGGAACAGCCATAGATGGATCGTAATTCGGCCAAAGTATATAGTAATCAATTATGACAGTCTCCCTTGAAATGTTTTTAATGTATTCATTTTTTTAAATATTAACACACATTATTTAAATCAACACATTTTCTTTTTACGTGTACATATAAAAAATCATTTAGAAAGGACAATACAATAGATTGCCTTTAAACCACAACATCATGCAAAAAAACATAAGTGGGCCTAATATGTGTCAGTAGGCCTCTTGCACGCGATACTCCTGTTTGAACATCTACTGTTTTAGAAGTTTTATTTTGTATGTTTTTGCACGTATTTTCATGCAAATGCGTTTGCGCATTTTCGTGCGTACTTTTGCACAAATGCACGAAAACTCTCACGTTCTTATTCTGTACTAAATGTAAATTAGCAATCACGCGTATTTGCGAGCATGAGGCGTAAATTACTGACCAAAAACGTAGATTTTTTTAAATTTTGTTTTTACTGGAGAATGCACGGCGCTCGTTTACGCGCCTGTGTGCATAGGCACATTACAATTATTGGGCTGTATTTTAGCTCAGTAAAAAAAAAAAAAGCTGCAGTGTGAAAGAGGCCTTAAAGATGGTATCTGAAGAACTGTCCCAAAAGAAACTGTTGCCCAAAATCAATCAGATTCTTCCCTTTGGGATTTTGGGGAAAAAAGGTAAAGACTTGTTGTGAAACAGAGCCTGAAATTGTCAGCAGCTTCATAACTATGGTCCACAGTATGCAGCGATGCCTAGAAAACTATCATGAATTACCTTTCATTCATTTAATTTCACTATACACAACTAATACTTATACATGGATTATCTATGCCAGTCAGAGCAAAGATCAAGGTTATTAAAATAGTCTACAAGGAACATTTACAGTACATCTTCAGCCTTACATCTTCAGCCCAAGGCCTTGTTAGCACAGGGCAATTATATCCGTGGCCCAATGCAGAGCCGTGTTCTACCGGCTTGTGGATGCACTAGTGTTGCATGCATCCCTGTGCTGGCAGTTTCATATTTTTGTATTGGGATACAGCAGCTGAATGAACACAGTCACTGCTTTAAATATGACATCCGTGCAGGTGCACCTGCACGGATGTCATACTGGGTGCATTGGCTGTGTCCGTGCAGTTGCTGCGTCCCAAATGACAGCTACGGGACTATAGAATGCTGATACAAGCAAAACCTGTGCATCCCTGTGCTGGTAAACATGGCCCTGCTCAGATGTAATCTCCCCATGTTAACAAGACCTAACTGGATACAATAATAATAATAAAACACCTTCAAGGGAAATCACTTTAATATAACTGCTAAATTTAAGTCTATAAATGGATACAATTGAAAGATTTAAGCACAGCGTATTCGCACTATGTTTGCTTTGCTGTGTTGTCTGATTTCATTCAAGATGTGAGTGTTGCACAATGACTTTGCTTTGTAGTGCTAGGCAGAGATTGTATGTTTGTGGACTTGGCTTGGGTTCCATCAGGCCTGTGCCCAGAACACACAAACATTATCTCGATAGCATCCCAAGTTGGCAGACCCAATGACAGTGACAATGTGCCTGATCTATTTAGAGGAAACCTGTCAGCCAGATGCAGATAGATGGCAAACATTTTTAAAACTACACTGTATTCCTTGTCATAATAAGGCTATATGCGCACTTTTAGGAGTGTGAGGTTTTTTTTTTTTCCTTCCTCTAAATGTCCATGCACAGGCATTTTAAGGCAGAAAAAAAAAAAACTCACTGCAAAGGCGTTCAGGAGGGGCAGTGTTTTGACAGAAGACATGCTTAATGTGCCTAAACATGTAAAAACGCTACACATGTTTAGCACTTGAGCGTTAATTCATTTCAATGGCCAGAATAAATGATTATTTTGACAATTAAATATGTTACCGTCCAATCGCCTGAACGAGTTTACAAAAACGTGGCTTTAGGCAGGTTTTTGATGCTGCCCAAATCCATACAAAGTAAGCAGTGCACCTTCTTGCTTGCAAGTAGTATATTCTATATTCCCCACCTTTACAATCTTTTTAAGCAGCCAGAATGTTTAATATTATGTAATTACTTCCCTTTTAAATAAATGTTTTTGTTTTTAAAATTAATGGAAAGTTGTCAAATTGGAAACTTTTTTTATAATATTTAATTATTTGTGTGATTTTCGGCTCACAATACTCAAGCTAAAGTTTCAGGCGCAGAGAGTAAATGAAACTAAAGGTGACACTTATACATTGCATTAAGTATTAAAAAACTCCTTCACCTTTTTTGTTTTTGTTTTATAAAAGCCCCTTCACATTTTTCTATTTTGATATGTTGCAGCCTGATAATACAGTTGTTTAAATTATTTTTTTTCTTCATTAATTTACACTCACTACTCTATAATGGCAAAGGAAAAAACTGAATTTTAGGAATGTCTGTGAAAATATTAAAACGAAAAAAATGAAATATCACATGTACTTTAGTGTTCAGACCCTTTACTCAGTACTTTGTTGAAGCATCTTTGGCAGAAAAAACAGCCTAGAGTCTTTTTGGGTAGGACGCCATATGCTTTGCACACCTGGACTAGGGTTTTTTCTGCCATTCTTCTTTGTAAATCCTCTCAAGCTCAGTCAGGTTGAATAGGGACCATCGGTGGACTAGGGTTGCCACCTCATCCCTTTAATCCAGGACACATCTTTATTACACAGGTTCATAGCCTAATATAATGCAAATAAGGCACCAAGTGAGTTTAAATACCACCTTAAATCAGCCACAGAACCTGTGTAACTAATGTGTGTCCTGGTTTAAAGGGATGAGGTGGCAACCCTACGGTGGACAACAATTTTCAGGTCTCTCCAGAGATGTTCAAGTCAGGGCTCTGGTTGGGCCCCTCTAGGACATTCGCATTGTCCCTAAGCCACTCCCTGCGTCGTCTTGGATTTGTGCTTAGGACCATTCTCATGTTGGAAGTTGAACCTTCAGCTCAGGTCCTGAGCGCTGTGGAGCATGTTTCATTAAGGACAACTCTGTGCTCCATTCAGCTTTCCCTCTCAGTTACTCAGTCAGAGTCCTTTGCATGCTTTTTTTTTTGCAAACTCCAATCAGGCATTCGTGTGTTTTGCACCGAGGAGAGGTTTCCGCCTAGCCACTCTGCTATAAAGCTTAGATTGATGGAGGGCTTTAGCGATGGTTGTCCTTCTGGAACTTTGTCAAGTCTCCATACAGGATCCCTGGTCACCTATTTTACCAAGGCCCTTCCCCCTCTGATTGCTCAGTTTGGCCAGGTGATCAGCTCTTAAATCCTGGTTGTGCCAAACCTATTGTCAGGAAAGCGCTCACCTGCTGGTGGCACTGTAGCTCCCAGATCCATAGGCTGCAGTTCCAGTGTCCACCAGCGGGTGTCTCTCAGTAGTCAGAAGCAAACATCTCATGCAATCAGTCATCACCTGATGCTGGTTGCAGGAAGTGTATTTAAACCCTGTGTATGCTCCTTCTCACTGCCTTGGTGTATGAAAAATTCTCTCGCGCCACTGGTGATTTTCTAATCTCGGTAAGCTGCACGTTAAAATAACTATAAAATCCTTATTGCAAATGTATAAAAAGAAATAACTGCGCTAACCTTAAAGTGCATGTATAATCAGAATTGTTAAATATGCATAAAAACCAGCTAGTAAATATTGCTATTATATAATACCATCAGCTTAAACGTTATTATAACAGTATAAAAATTATCAGTATAGAAATGTCTTTTGTGATAAAGCATTCATCATACAGAAGAAGGAAAAAGTGCAATAGTGCAGGAAAGAGTCTCTTCAGTGCAATATCATGTTGAATTGGCGATACTGTGTCCCTTCACTGGTCACCTCGGGTGCTATATGGTAAGAAGACTCACTTACCTGATGTAGTGGATCCCTAGTGGCATACGCCACCGAGGGATCAAACACACGAGAGTAGGAGAACACTTAAACAACATCAGAAAAGGATATAAAAAACATAGTGCATCTATGCATTTTAGATTACACCATAACAGAAATCCCGCACTACTAACATTTAGTGGGATAGATCAAATAGATACACACTGGCGAGGTAGGGATATGAGGATAGCAGTATCCAAAAATGAGACATATTGGATTTATGAATTAGGAACACTGCAGCCCGGAGGTATGAATATTGACCTGGATCTTAATTGTTTCATCTCTAATTTTTAAATTTAATACATATATTTTTTATAATAATTTTAATAAGGGTGTTATTAATTAACTGTAAACGGGAGCATCTCACGATGATTCAATAATATATGAAACAATGAAATTAAATTATAATTGATTTTATATTCTAACACTGCCACGGACATTTATCTATAATCACAATTCATTATCCACCAAAATATACATTTACAAAGTATACACTATAATCATTTTCACTATAAATAATGCAATCACATATTTAAATTTTTATACTCGCACATAATAACAATTTTTCTCACCGATATCATTAATAATTTTAATACTTTTAATAATTTGATATTTAATTACATATTTATTCAACACAAAATTATAACACAAGGAGTATTCCAAGCACTGAGCACTTAAATTGATTATTTTACAACTATAAGGACATACTAAGAGTAGTGGTCCTAAATAGTAAAAATAGATAAATGAATTATCGAAATAAATATATGTCTCAATTCTGTGGTATAGAATAGAAATGGTCTAAAATACGTTTGGATCATTTAATACAAATGAACTTTGGTATCTGCATATTAAGATAGTACAACACTGAACATCGAGAGATGCTTCCGGTGTAGGCAAAATGTAAACAACAGGGAGGATCCAATAGCGGATATGACCTATACATTGCCCATTTAATCTGGCTTACGCAGCGTGCGTACAACTTCCGAAGACGTCATATCTGACGAAACGCGTCAAGTTGGTACGCACGCTGCCTCGCTCTGAGCCCGCTGGAGGAACGCACGCCGAGATCCCCCTTCCGGGTACGGTGGAGCTACCGTTACACACGGAAAAACTTCAGCCGCGAGGCTGGTAAGCACCAGAATCAGGGCAGGAGCACCTAATATTGTGTTTACAAAGACTGTATATAGTTCTTTATAATTGCCCACGTTTTTGGAGTGGAGTTTTTTTAGCACAAGAGTGCACGTTTTTATGCTGTTTTGGGAGTGATTTTAATGGAACTTGGAGTGTTTTGATGATATTGATGTGCGTGAAAAGCATAAAATAAAAGGAGTTTTTAACACTCTACACGAGGAGAAGTTCCTTGCTTTTTTTATTTTACATCTTGAACCACCAAACATTCGTGGAGGAGTAGTCCCCTGTTCGTTAGCACCTGGGAGCATAAGCCATATCCAGTAGACCCCAAATACACACAGGAGCCTGGAGGCAAAGAGATAAAGTGTTTTTGATCCCTCGCTGGCGTATGCTACTAGGGATCCACTACATCTGGTAAGTGAGTCTTCTTACCATATAGCACCCGAGGTGACCAGTGAAGGGATACAGTATCGCCAATTCAGCACGATATTGCACTGAAGAGAGTCTTTCCTGCACTATTGCACTTTTTCCTTCTTCTGTATGATGAATGCTTTATCACAAAAGACATTTCTATACTGCTAATTTTTATACTGTTATAATAACGTTTAAGCTGATGGTATTATATAATAGCAATATTTACTAGCCGGTTTTTATACATATTTAACTATTCTGATTATACATGCACTTTAAGGTTAGCGCAGTTATTTCTTTTTATTCACTGCCTTGGTGTTGTCTCCATGTGCTCCTGACCTGCATTCCTGTGTCCCTGCATCCTGATCCTGGACTCTGATCCTGACCCTGCAGCCTGATTCCTTCCTTCCTGCTTGCTTACTCCGTCTCCTGTAACCCTCCCTCTGTTCTGTCTTGTTCCCAGCTCCCTCTGCGTGATCTCCCGTATATGACCCCGGCTCTGTTACAATTACTATTCATTTATCCTGTTTTTTTGTATTTATTTGGTTTGAGCAGTTGTTTGCTGGAGTTTTCTGGAGGTGCGTTTACATTTGTGTTATGCACTCATTTTTAAATAAATTATATTCTTTACACTTTAATCATGCCTAATATTCTCTGTGTCAGTCCACACATTTCTGGTCACACCTGTTGCTGACACCTATGCTCTTGTGGAAAACAAGAAATACATTTTGATGTAGCCTTCTCTAGATCTGTGCCTTGCAATAATCCTGTCTTTGAGCTCTGCAGGCAGTTCATTTGACCTCATGGCTTTTGCTCTGATACAGTATGCATTTTCTGCTTTGATGCCTTTTATAGAGAGGTGTGTGCCTTTCCAAATCACGTTCAATTTACTTAATTTGCCACAGGTGGACTTCCAATCAAGGTGTAAAAACATCTCAGCAACAATCAAGAGAAACGGTGCACCTGCGCTAAATTTCAAGTGTTGTTGCAAAGGGTCTGAATACTTATGCATATGTGATATTTCAGTTTTTTTTTTTTTATACATTTGAAAACATTTATAAAATTCTGGTTTTCACTTTGTCATTATGGGATATGGAGTGTAGATTGAAAAAAAAAATGAATTTAAAAAACTGTAGTATCAGGCTGCAACTTAAGAAAATTTAAAAAAGCGAAAGGGCTCTGAATACTTTATGAATGTACTGTAAAGTAAGACTACAAGTTTATACTCATTTAAATCTGAATATCAAGATTCTTGCAAAAGCCCAGCCATGGCAGATTCCTATTGAACGAGCCAAGACCCTAATTTGGAAAAATATTTTGCACATCTTCACATGGGCACAAAACATGAGGCTTGAGAAATTAGTAAAAAAAGAAATACAAAAAAATGAAGAAAAAGAAAGTCCGGCCAGGTAAATTCATCAAAGTGAAGGAAAAGTGAAGCTAAATGAAGGACACTTTCATGAATGCAGCCAGTGGTAAAGTACACCCTAGTATACAGAAAGTCTAGTGACATGCTATGTATAGATGAAGTGTGTACACATTCACACACACATACACAACTCAAAGTCACACATATCTGCAGAGGGTTTGTAGAAGAAAAAAATCTGCATCTCCTAAACACAGCAGAGTACAGCACACCACTCCTGGTTTGTTCCCCATAAAAAAAAAAAAAAAAAATTACAATTCCAATGTGCGGTTCTTACGCTTTTGGCTGCAGAGAGAAGCCGGGTCAAGTACTCACGAGGTTTAACTTAGTCCATATTTCAGCAGGACGAGACCTGCAGGAGGCGAGCATGAGATGACACAATCTCGCGCCTTTCACAGTGGAAATGTACAGTAAACGCCTAAAATAGACACAGGCTTTTCTGTATCGCAACAACAAGCAGTGGTCCACAACATTGCGTACCAATGAAACCCACGGAAAGGATTTCACAAAATAAATGTAATACTTACAGATGAAAAACAAATTACTGCACATTGCTAAAAATAACAAAATAGATTTAAAAATACAAAGAAATGTATACTCAGAATAAGTGGGATTACATGAATACCATAATTTAAAAAAATGCAAGAAAACATATGAACTAAAAGCGTTAAAAAAAAAAAAACAAAAAAAAACAAAATAAAACCAAAATAAAACATCTCGTAGCATTCTATGTGAATAATTTGCACTGTATAATTATTTTTAAGAAACATGCTAAACATGTGCAAAACGTAATATATATTAGAATATAAAAAAGTTAACATAAACAAACAAAAAACAAAAATTAGACAATAAATGATACTTACCAAATGCAAAATTTAGGATTTAGTCTACTGAATGTACGCATTGCCACTAAAACAGAAGCTATGTCAATTCTCGTAAAATATTGTAAGATACAAATTTTTTCCAGGATAATGAAAAATTTCACAGCCGCTACTGACCACTCCATGCATTACCCTGCTCCCTTATTCCAGTATACTTAGAATCAGCACCTAAAGAAATGTCTCGCTGCTGTGTTCAAATTGCTTGCAAGACTGAAGTATTACAGAATGATGTAACAGCTCACAGAGCTCATCCAATCTAAGTTCTTGAGCTACAATATCAAGTTTTACCTAGAGGTTCTTTATCCCAGGAACATGAAGTTGATGCATTTGTAGTACTCCTCAGTTTTATTCCACAGACAGGTAAGAAGCGGTTGTGAAACTGCCCATTAGTTTAACTCTGACAATCCTAAAAAAACTACCAGCCTACAAGGTTTTGCTTGGCATCATGAATAACAACATATTTGGGAAATGTAGTATAAGGCCTGCACTTTCACAGCAGATCCTCTGCTTGTACAGTTCTACGTATTCAAATTTATGTTCAACTTTAAGAACTAGATTGCTCATATAAGGGTGGATTTACTAAAACTGGAGATTGCAAAATCTAGTGCAGTTGTGCATAGTAGCCAATCAGCTTTTAACTTCAGCTTATTGAAGTGGCTTAAATAAAAAAACCTGGAAGCTGATTGGTTTCTATGCAGAGCTGTACCAGATTTTGAACGCTCCAGTTTTAGTTACTCAATCCCTTTATGGCAAAAAAATCTTAATTAAAAACTTGCAGCATGCAACATCCTCAACAAGCTAATGAGGTCAGCATCAACTCATTGTCGAAGTCCGTAAAAAAAACACTTGGCAATTTCTTTTTAAGAAATCCTCACTTTGCAGCTTTTGTATGGATCTAACCTAATGCTGGCCATAAACATACCGGTAATTTCTAAGAAGTGTATCTTTCAGCAACCAACTCCATTTATGTGTAAGTCCAACAAACATTGTCACTGAAAACCAAAGATTGTTGCTGGTTAAAATCCATCTGTATAGAATGATTTGAAATCAATCGTTGATTATTAAGCTTATGGCCTACACTATGCTGAATGGCAAACACAAGCGGATTAGTCATTAATAACCAGGTTAGCCCAGGCCTAAGTAGCAAATCAGTTGCAGTCCATATTTTGGTAAAAAGGGGAAAGGTAGTATGTAATATATATATATATATATATATATATATATATATATATATATATATATATATATATATATATATATATATATATATATATATATATATATTTTAGCAAAGACTCTGGAGAATAAAATGGCAGTCATTGCAATATTGGTCACGCGGTATTTGCGCCGTGGTCTTTTAAACGCAATTTAAAAAAAAAAAAAAAAAATACATTTCACGGCATTAAAAAAAAAAAAAAAAAAACTAAACAGTAAAGTTGGCCCGATTTTTTTGTATATTGTAAAAGATGTCACGCCGAGTACATAGATACCCAACATGTTACGGTTTAAAATTGTGCACACTCGTTGAATGGCGATAAACTACAGTGCCTAAAAATCTTCATAGGCAACGCTTTAAAAAATTTTAACAGTTCCAGAGGATGTCATTTTCTAGAATTATTGCTCTCCCTCTGGCGATCGCGGCGATACCTCACACGTTCATTTGCGGGCACGACTTACTTATGCGTTTTCTTTCATGTGTGAGCTCACGGGGGCGCTTTAAAATTTTTTTTATTCCTATTTATTTTATTTTTAAAACTGCTTTTTAGAAAGAAAATTAAATCTGATCACTTTTATTGCGGTCACAAGCAATGTTACATCCCTTGTGACAGTAATAGGCAGTGACAGGTACTCTTTATGAAGTGATTGGGGGTATAAAAACACCCCAGACCCCTCCACTGCCCTTCAAAGTATTCAAAATGCCAAAATGGACATTTTTGAATATTGACCTTTTTTTTGTAAAATCTGCGCCATTGGCAGCCGAGTAAACCGGAAGTGACGTTGGGACATCGCTTCTGGGTTACATGAATGGACACCAGATTGAAGTCGAATCAGGCTTCGTTTGGGTCTCCAACCAGCCGGCGGACATGGTGGCTGGTTGCTCGGATCTCCCGGTGGGACGGGAGACCCGTGCAGAACCACGGAATGTGGCAGGAGGGGGGACGTCCCCTCCCACTCGCTGAAATAACAGCCGAGTGGCTGCTAAGCTGCATCAGCTGTTATCTTCTGAAAGCCAAATGGGACCGGGTTGATGCCAGATGCAGGTATCATCCTGGTACAACCACTTCTGCAAGCAGACATACAGGTATGTTGGTTTGCGGGAAGTGGTTAAGGAGGCTTTGGAAATAAAAAGGTCTATAAACTGACCTACTATTAATGAAAAAAAAAGTCCTACACTGATCACACAATTCACACATACTGTATGTAAATAGTGAAAAAGCCAGTGCAGATAAAAGAAAGGATTCTGGATTAAAAAAAATTAATAAAAATAAAAATATTAAAAGGCTGGCTGCTATGGGGAATTTAGCTTAAAAGGAAACAATAGTCCCCATCTGCAGAAATGCATTCAAAGCCTATTGCAGTCCTATATAAGTCTACTTGAAAAGCAATTGTGTGTAGCAACCCTTCGCATTTCCAAGAAATCATTCAGGAACCTTGGTTGATTTCTGACTGACTGCTATGAGTTACTACAACTATTGCACTTTCATCGCAGTAATTAATAAGCTGTTCAAGGCAGAAAAACTGAAAACAGGTGTCAGTCTTCTTTTCTGTGTGTACATTGTAGATTTAAAGAATATAATGACATGAAGACATGACTTGAGTAGAATTGAGTAGAAGACATGAATAGAGAAAGTACCAATTGGATGAAAGTCGGCAACTCGGAGTGCTCTTGCAAAGTAAATCGTTTATTGGCTACATATGTAAAAGCACAACATAGTAGATGCTAACACATTTCGACTTTTCCAGCCCTCCTGGAAAAGCTGAAACGCCTGTAGCCAATACAGGATTTTTTTTTGCACGAGCACTCCAAGTCGCCCGCTTTTAGCCAATTGGTACCCGTTATCCTGGGAGCTGGACGCCCCAGCCAGAGCACCGGTCTCCAGCTCTTGGATGCAAGATATAGCAGTTGAGCTTGGGTACAATTTCTACAAATATGAAAGTGATCATAGCTATATCTAAAAGTGAGTTAAGTAGTATTGTACTGGCCACCTATGCTGTATTTAGTGCAGGATTTTCTTTGGTTGAATAGACTAGAAATGGGATTACAGGCTCCATAAACTTGTTTTCAATATAAATAAGAGACAGGGTTACATTAAACAAATATTTTAAAAAGGGTGAAATTCTTCACAGTAAGAAAATCTGAATGTTAGTGTCCAAGCATGTCCTTCACTGGCATCCACATAAGCTGCCGATATTTACCTGCTGCCCCAGCAGAGAACATGTGCACCTGTGTAGAATCTGCGGCAAACACATGGTTCAGCCTTTCCTTGCAGCTCGAGTATGCTGCAAAGTAGATGGCCCTGCAATAAAGGAAAAAAAATGTAATCAGGCCTCTGCTCATGAGGTATACACTGAGCTCACCTTTAAATGGCTGCTAAAAACGAACAAATAGATTAGGAACTGGAACTAAACTGGAGTTGTTGTACAGCTGGATCCAACCAGAATACTTGCTTTAATTTCTCTGCAGAAAGGAAGATGGAACCTTGTCTGGCTGCTTTGAGCTTTACTTATGCTACAGTTTTCAGATCTCACCCCTACAGCTCTGCTGTACTGTAAAAAGCAATTATTTGTTCATATAAAAAAATTGGGGAAGATAATTCTTTTATCTGACTAAAATGGAGACCATTTAAATGGTGAAGTATGGAAAATGTCACCTTCTCATTCTCTTGTAGAGTTGGTGGACAAATGATCCCAGCATCAAAGGTTAGTTCTACCTCTTAGAAGAACACTCGATTAAAGTGGTTTTAAAGCCTAAATGTTTTTTTACCTTAATGCATTCTTCTGACTGACTGACTGACCTAGCCACTTACCTGGCCCCAGCACCACTCCTCTCACTTCTGCTTCACAGGAGAAAAGGAGGGCAGTGGAGCCATAGGCTCCTGTTTCTGTCAGTCAAACTCCTGGGAGAATGGGGTTGGGTTGATTAACACAAAGCTCAAAATCTCCCATGCACTGGTGCCTCCTTAGCAGCTAGCTTGCTAAGGAGACACCCGGAGCTGAGAGAAACCAATAGCACCAGTGGGCGACTGCCAGAAGAGGATGTCTTCTGTGTAAGATCACTGCACAGAGCAGGCAAGTATATCCTTGTTATTAACAAAAATTGACTTTAGCATCACTTTAGGGCCCAAAAGGGAAAACTTTGTGATACTTTTACTAGACTGCAGTATGCACTACTGTGTTTGGGATTAACCTATAGAATGACATGAGAAAGGAAAATTAATCCAACATGTTTTCTGTGGTGACATGCGAATTCTGTCTAAAGAAATATGCTACCCTCAGAAAATCCCCACATTTATTCTTATGCTAAGGGCCCATGCACATGGGCAAAGAAAGCCATACAATATGAAAAAACGGCTGCATTTCTGTGCCTGGGACACACAGGCGTGCCTTTACAAATAAGTGCTGGTAAATACAGATCTAAGCATATACATGCAAACAGTTAAGAATTTACAAACCTGGACGCAGAAGTCTGCTTCTAGGGGTGTACATCAGTACCTGTATGCATGTACAGTATATGCTCGGATTTGTAGTTACCAGCATACAGTTGCATCCTGTTAATGATTTTGGGCTGATGCCTGCACCCAACTACCCAACACTTTTGACTACCGGCCACAGAATTACAGCCTTTATTTTTATTTTGTTATGCTGTACAGTCCTCTGCGCCAGAGTGCATGAGCCTTAAGGTTATAGATTTGAAAATTTTCTTCCACTATGCAGGTTTACCCCAGTTTTAGCCATGACCTCCTCTTTTCTAAACAAATCTGTAAAGGGTGTGCCAGGATTGATGATCAACTTACTAGCAAGAAAGTGTCTACTAAAATAATTTTAGAATGATGGTAGCTATGCTGCCTGTTCATATAGCATCTACTTTTGGAATCTCTATAAATAGAGTCTAGCATTCAATCTGTACAAAGAGGGGTTAATTTTTTCATCACAGGCCTGTTACACTTTGGTTTTATATGCTCACAAGTAGCTGCTTATTTGATCTTTGTGAACTTTAGTGCTATATTTAGAGAAGAGCATTTAGAGCAAAGTTCCTGTACATGAAGTCAATGCCATTTAGTATACAACATGACTCTAGAACTCTGGGATGTAAAGGACTCCAGATCAGGGTGAGGTAATTCGGAGCATCAACTCCCACTGGCATTTCAGCCTTCTAGTTCCCTGTAAAATTCTATAGGTTTCTATGGAGTTGACAAAAAGATACTACTCAATCCCACTTATCTATTTTCAGAGGGCAGCCATGACACATATGCCAAAAAAAAACATTATGCTGGCTGTCCAACAAACATACTGGTGACTTGGACAGATCTTAGCAGGTACAAGATATCTGCATATTTGAAGCAATTTTACAGTCAAAACGTTTTTGTTTTTTTTTACCATAATGCATTCCCTGTATTTAACCACTTAAGCCCCGGAGGATTTGGCTGCTAAACGACCAGGGGGTATTTTGCGATTAGGCACTGCGTGAATTTAACAGACAATTGCGCGGTTGTGCGACGCTGTACCTAAACGAATTTGACGTCCTTTTTTTCCCCACAAACAGAGCTTTCTTTTGGTGGTATTTGATCACTTGTGCGCTTTTTACTTTTTGCGCTATAAACAAAAAAAAAGCGTAAATTTTGCAAAAACAACAATATTTTTCACATTTTTTTTTTTATATGAAATTCCCCCCCCAAAAAAATGTAAAAATCAAAATTTTTTAACATTTTCGGCCAAGTGGTTTTATGCTACATATGTTTGGTAAAAAAAAAAAAAAAAAAAAAATCGCAAAAAGCGTATTTTTATTGGTTTGCGCAAAAGTTATCGCGTTTACTATCAAAGGGAAAGATTTTTGTCATTTTTGTTGGTTTTTTTTTTAAACGCGTAATGGCGGCGATCTGCGATTTTTTTTGCGGTACTGCGACATTGTGGCGGACAGATCGGACCCTTGACTGACATTTTTGACACTTTTGGGGTTACCAGTAACATTTCTACAGTAATCAGTGCTATACATATGCACTGTTACTGTAAAAATACACTGGTAGTGAAGGGGTTAACTTTATTTGAGAGGGAGGGGCTGTGTGTGTCCCTAGGGGCGTGATTCTTACTGTGATTGGCTGTGGCTTGAGGTGTAAGGACACTGATCAACGGTTCTACATAGTAGAACTGTGTGATCAGGGTTTTTACACCGAGGAGAATGACAGGCAGCTTGTTTACACAACCCGCCTGACTTTCTCCCTCTCCCCCGACCCCCGACGATCGCCAAGTGACCGGCGGACATCGGGTCCGCCAGTCACACGCGCGGGGGGGGGGGCTCGCTCCCCAGACCCTTCCAGGCTAGTGACGTTAAATCAACGCCACTCTGCCTGGCCGGGGCTGACCGCCGCAGTAAATTTACTTGCGGCGGTCGGCAAGCGGTTAAGTAGCACTATAGGCAAAGCTTTTTTTCTTCATTTTAATTAGAGCAAGGGATGGTTATAACCCCTGTCAGATTATTTTTTACTATCTATGTCCCATTGCAAAGATTTTCCTTCACTTCCTATCCAATAGCCAAACAGGTAGTGAGAGGAAATCCCTACTAATTAAGGGAGTTCCTTAGGGACCCCTCCCCCCCCCCCCCCAGGTCATGACATCCTAGTGTCCCCTATGGAAAACATGTCCTCCGTTACTGTTCTGGGGACAACCTGAAATTTGGGATTTTATTTTACTTTCACTTTCAATGATAATGGTAAACAGGACAAATAGAGAGGGGCAATCCAAAACTAAACTAACGCCCCATCCCTTCCCACTGATCCTGTCCCAACTGCAGCACCCCTGCTCTTGTTTCCTGGTCTCATAGGAGACACAGGATTCAGGTGGAGCCAAAGGCTCCCGCTGTTGTCATTCAAATCCGGTGAGGAGGGAGCAGAGGCATGGGCGAGCCGCACTTTGTAAGTCTATGAATGCACACATCCTGGCACAGGAGTGCCCACACGAGTGCCCCCATAGCACAGGGCTTGCTATTAGGGCACTTAGAGAAGAGGAGTAGACAGTGCTGGTGCAGGACCCCAGAAGAAGTAAGGAACCACTGTGTGCAATATCCTTGCACAGAGAAAGCAAGTATGCCATGCGCAAAGGTGCCCCCTTAGCAGTCGGCAGACTGCGCCTGTCAGGGACTCCACAAAATTAGCTAAAAAGTCCCTCTGAAATATTCAGAGAGCAGGGAAGGAGGAAAAAAAAAAAAAACTAACTTGGCCTTTAGTATCACTTTAAGACATTGGAAATATCTGCAGGAGCCTGTACATTGCGCCAACAACGCAGCTGAAATGCACTGCAGGTTTCATTGAAAACATTTATTTTTTAAACAAATGCACATTTTTTATTAAAGATAGACTATCAGAATGGGAGTGTGAAATGTTGGTTTGTGGCGCTACCTACTAAGTAAAAATGTGTAAACTTGTGATATTTGTCTAAAAAAAAAAAATGATTTGTTAATACAGCACAAAGGATACATTGGAGTATTTACTATCACAACAAATGGCTGCCAAAATGGACTGAATGAAGCACTATAAGGACTTTTAGGCTACGTTCACATGTTGGTGTAGTGGATCGCGGGCAGAATCACAGCGATTCTGCCCGCGATCCGGAAATCATTGCAAATCGCAGGACGCCTGTGCGTTGCCGTTGATTTGCAATGGCACCCCAAACGCTGTGCGATGTTGCTGCGATTTCTGTCTGCCGAATCGCGGTAACATCGCGCAAACAAAATCGCGGGTCGCATGATGCCCAAAAAAAAGGTACAAGAGCTTCTTTGGGGCGTCATGCGACCCGCGGTTTTGTTCGCTCGATGTTACCGCGATTCGGCAGACGGAAATCGCGGCAACATCGCACAGCGTTTTGGGTGCCATTGCAAATCAATGGCAACGCACAGGCGTCCCGCCATTTGCAATGATTTCCGGATCGCGGGCAGAATCGTGGTGATTCTGCCCGCGATCCACTACGCCAACATGTGAACGTAGCCTTATTGATTGCATTGTCACTTTCTTTGCACGCAGTTGGTTTATGCTAGTATACACCAGGAATTGGTTAAACCATCATATACTAGTCCCCCAGGTGGACAGTGATTATTAGCACTTTGGGAATTATTTGGCATTATTCGTTATTTCAGCACTAATTTTAGCACGTATAGCACTAGCACTTTTATAAGCACATTGCACGTATTTATTTATACGTGGTATTTGTACCTGTGATTTAAATATATTTACTCATTTATGCACAACAGCACTTTTATAGAAAACACCACTACATGGGCAACATTTATACGATTTCCAAATAATTTTTATTCAGACAAATATCACAAGTTTACACATTTTTACTTAGTAGGTAGCAACACAAACCAACATTTCATACTCACATTCTGATACCGTACCCAAAACCTCTAGGGGTAAGTTGGTGGAAGCTCACACCTCCATATGTATAGCCTACCATAGTGCTGGTCTTATCAGTTTTGCTCTTTTTAAAAGGTAGACTATAAAAGTGTAAATATGTAGCCCTAAAACAAATGGTTAAAAAAGTCCATAAACAGTTCATATATAATTCCAGAGATCCCAGTGAAAAAAGGTGCCCAACAACTAGGTCTGAGTGAACCAGTGAAGTAGATCCGCCACCAAGTAGAGTGCCAAAACACGCTTACCAGACGGATAAGACAAGAGGAGTAGACATCATTTGTGGGCCGCTCCCGATTGGATGCCTTGACGCTCATGCGCAGTAGAGGACAACCGTGGCCATCTTGTCTGCTAAATCCGTAACCATGCAGGTCGGGGTTTACACGCTATGATAACTCCTTTTCAAATGTGAGTTGTATTCTTATGTGCATTAATAAATGTTTATTGACTACATACTACACTATGAGGAGATTTATCTTGTTTCTATGAGTGGTTCCTGATTTGATATGACGTTCGGTGTACACACATGGGATTTCCCTCTGAAAGTTGGATTAAGATGAAGACCCTGAGACAGTGATCTACAGCTTAGCGGAGGTTCAGCTTGATTGCTTGCTTGTCTTATCCATCTGGTAAGCGTGTTTTGGCACTCTACTTGGTGGCGGATCTACTTCACTGGTTCACTCAGACCTAGTTGTTGGGCACCTTTTTTCACTGGGATCTCTGGATTATATATGAACTGTTTATGGACTTTTTTAACCATTTGTTTTAGCGCTACATATTTACACTTTATATGGTCAGTGTAGCTGCTGCTTGATATATTTTAAGACTTTTAATGATTTTTACTTAGCGCAACCATTTATCTACTACAAAAGGTAGACTATGCCTTCAAGATTGGTGGAAGTCATTAGGGAGGTTTACATCCACAGCTATGAAATGCTAATTTTTGGAAACCTTCTATATAATCGAACACTGGTAGTTCGACTGAATGGGGGCCTCATAAAACACCAATATGTTGATTTATGAAAATAAATCTACCAAAAATGTTATTGTTTTACTCCATCTGTCATTTATGCAGTACAAGTTTGAAACTGAAGCATCCAGACTGACCGCTATTGACTGCATTTTTTTGCTACTGGATTGAAAAAAAAAAAAGAAGAAGAAGAAATAACATGAAAATACCTTGAAGGAGCCACGCCCACTAAGTTGGGGCCCAGACCTCTGAAAAGTGAACGAGGACCTTCCTTTTGCAAGATCATCCTGACAAACATACAAGAAAGAACAAAAGTGAACACAACAAAGCACATCAGACCAATGTCAAATCAGCCCAGAGCAAGAATTAGAATGCAATATGTTTATTTGCCATGGAAGCTTTAAAATTAATTTTCTAGTATCTGTGAACATATCAGAAGCACGGTCAACAGGCTTCAATAAAACCTACAAACCGTAATCACTGAGCTATGATAAATGGGCTCCAAAGTAGTAACTGCCTTAAAGTAGGCCTAAACCTTAACTGGATTTTTTTTTTTTTTTGCTAAACAGCGTGCGTCATATACAAACTTCCCTCGTTATTTTTTACAATTTTCAACTCTTTTTGCATCCTAGGAGTCCATTAATGTTTGCATCCAAGATTCACCAATTTCCCCCATAAGAGTATTACAAAATGGGTTACATCTTTGATAAACCCATCAGTATTGCTTATATTATACAGGATTTATATAGCGCCAACAGTTTGTGCAGCGCTTTACAGTGTGGGGGAAGACAATACAAATACAGTACAATTCAATACAGGAGGAATCAGGCCCCGTTCACACTGGGGCGATCCGACTTGGGGGGGCGATCTCCGAGGTCGCAGTGCGAGAAGCGCTGCGACCTCGGAGCGGCCGGCAGGGACTTCATAACATTGAAGTCTATGACGGTCGCTCCGGGTCGCCCCAAAGAAGCTCCGGACCCTTTTTCTAAGTCGGATCGACTTGTGTCGCTCCTATTAGAACGGGTCCGCAGCTTCCCTATGGAAGGCGACCTACGGCGACCTGTGAGGCGACCAGGTCGCCTCAGAGGTCGCCCCAGTGTGGACGGGGACTCAGAGGGCCCTGCTTGTTAGAGCTTACAATCTAGAAGGGAGGGTCAAGTGAAACAAAAGGCAGTAACCGAGGGGGATGGGCAGATGGATAAAATGGAGGTAGAGTTGTTAGGTGTGGGTAGGATAGGCTTCTCTGAAGAGGAGGGTTTCAGAGATCACCTAAAAGCTAACAGCGCAGGAGATAAATCGGACAGATAAGGGTAAGGAGTTCCACAGGATTGGAGAGGCTCTGGTAAAGTCCTGGAGGCGAGCATGGGAGGAGGTGACAAGGGAGCTAGAGAACAGGAGGTTTTGAGAGGAACGAAGAGAGTGATTAGGTTGGTATTTTGAGACTAGGCTAGTGATGTAGTTGGGGGCTAAGCTGTGGATGGCTTTGTAAGATGTTGTTAGTATTTTGAATTTGATTCGTTGGGTGAGCGGAAGCCAGTGGAGGGCTTGACAGAGAGGAGCGGCGGACACTGAGTGATTGGTAAGATGGTTGAGTCTGGCGGCAGCATTCATGATGGATTGAAGGGGGGGGGGGGGGGATAGCCTGTGGCCTTATCTCTGCCATCTTTTTCATTCACTTCTACATGCACACAATCAGCTGCATATTATTCTGGACAGGTTTCATAATAGTTACGATATTCATCAGGGAAGCAGGTGTCAGGGTGACAGCACAGGAATACAATAGGTAGATAGTTATCACCCATAACAGAAAGCAACTCAACAAGGACCTTCATGGTGGGATCACCATTATTATTTCAATAAAAGCTGCAAATTCAAATTGTTGTGGGTCAGACTGCAGAGTAATGCTACATTTGCTGGGTGTGGGAGAATGCTTTGTGAAGGACGTCCCAGCTTCACAGTGGCAGGCCACTGTTCGAATCCTGTTGAACCAGCTGAGATTCGAACCATGTATGGGCATTTCTTGAGACCCCAACAAGCCAAGAAGGTACAAATACCCCACCAAAGGACCCCGTTTTAGAAAGCAGACATTCAAAAGGTATTTAGTAAGAGGCATGGTGAGTTTTTTTAAAGTTGTAATTTTTTTCCCACAACTTTTTTTTTTTTTTTTTTACAAAATGGTCATATTACCAAGTTATTTCTCACACACTGTATAGGCATACTTGCAACTACACCACAAAATATATTTTGCTACTCCTCCCGAGTATGGCGATACCACGTGTGAGACTTTTACACAGCCTGGCCACATACAAAGGCCCAGCATCCAAGAAGCACCTCCAGGCGTTCTAGGAGCAAAAATCACACTTATAATTTCCTGACAACCTATCACATTTTTGAAGGCCCTGGAGCAACAGGGCAATGGAAACGCCCACAAAATGACCCCATGTTGGAAAGCAAACACCCCAACACATAATCTAGGAGGCATAATGAGTCTTTTGAACATGTGCCTTTTTCTACAAGTTTTTGGAAAATGTGGAAAGAAAATGAAAACACATTTTGTTTTTTGTTTTTTTACACAAAGTTGTCCATTTATAAGATATTTCTAACACATAGCATGTACATAGCAAAAATACACCCCAAAATACATTCTGCTACTCCTCCTGAGTATGGCAATAACACATGTGAGACTTTTCCACAGCCTGGACACATACAGAGGCCCAACATCCAAGTAGCACCATCATTTTCTGACTTCCCATTACAATTTTGTGAGGCACTGTAGGGCACGGATGAGCACCGATGTGGCACGGATGAGCACCGATGTGGCACGGATGAGCACCGATGTGGCACGGATGAGCACCGATGTGGCACGGATGAGCACCGATGTGGCATGGACGTGGCACAGATGAGCACTAAGGTGGCACGGATGAGAACTGAAGTGGCATGGATGAGCACGGAGGTGGCACGGATGGGTATAACTGACGTATCAGAGGTATGGAGGAGGCAGGCGATGAGTGCAGCTACAGTCTCTCTCCTCTCTTTGCACGCTGTACCAATCACTGTGTTCGGCGTGCGAGGAGAGGAATAAACCGGACATGCGACAGTGGTAAGGGGCCGCGCGTGTGCGTGTGTAATATATATATATATATATATATATATATATATATATATATATATATATATATATATATATATATATACATATACATATACATACACACATACATATACACACACACACACACATATACATACATACACACACACACACACACACACACACTATCTCACAAAAGTGAGTACACCCCTCACATTTTTGTAAATATTTTTTTATATTATCTTTTCATGCGACAACACTGAAGAAATTACACTTTGCTACAATGTAAATTAGGGAGTGTACAGCTTGTATAACAGTGTCAATTTGCTGTCCCCTCAAAATAACACACAGCCAGGTCTAAACCGCTGGCAACAAACGTGAGTACACCCCTAAGTGAAAATGACCAAATTGGGCCCAATTAGCCTTTTTCCCTCCCTGGTGTCATGTGACTCGTTAGCGTTACAAGGTCTCAGGTGTGAATGGGGAGCAGGTGTGTTAAATTTGGCGATATCGCTATCACTCTCTCACACTGGTCACTGGAAGTTCAACATGGCACCTCATGGCAAAGAGCTCTGAGGATCTGAAAAAAAGAATTGCTGCTCTACATAAAAGATGGCCTAGGCTATACGAAGATTGCCGAGACCCTGAAACGAAGCTGAAGCATGGTGGCCAAGACCAGTTGTTTAACAGGACAGGTTCCACTTAAAACAGGCCTCGCCATGGTCGACCAAAGTTGTTGAGTGCACGTGCTCAGGGTCATATCCAGAGGTTGTCTTTGGGAAATAGACGTATGAGTGCGGCCAGCATTGCTGCAGAGGTTGAAGGGGTGGGGGGTCAGCCTGTCAGTGCTTACTCCATACACTGCACCCAATTGGTCTGCATGACTGTCATCCCAGAAAAAAAGCCTCTTCTAAAAGATGATGCAAAAGAAAGCCCACAGTTTGCTGAAGACAAGCAGACTAAGGACATGGATTACTGGAACCATGTCATGTGGTCTGATGAGACCAAGAATAACTTATTGGTTCAGATCGTGTCAAGCGTGTGTGGCGGCAACCATGTGAGGAGTACAAAGACAAGTGTGTCTTGCCTACAGTCAAGCATGGTAATGGGAGGGTCATGGTCTGGGGCTGCATGAGTGCTGCCACCACTGGGGAGCTACAGTTTATTGAGGGAATCATGAATGCCAACATGTACTGTGACATACTGAAGCAGAACATGATCCCCTCCCTTTGGAGACTGGGCCACAGAGCAGTATTCCCCAAACATGACCCCAAACACACCTCCAAGATGACCACTGCCTTGCTAAAGAAGCTGAGTGAAAAGGTGATGGACTGGCCAAGCACGTTTCAAGACCTAAACCCTACTGAGCATCTATGGGGCATCCTCAAATGGAAGATGGAGGAGCGCAAGGTCTCCAACATCCACCAGCTCGGTGATGTTGTCATGGAGGAGTGGAAGAGGACTCCAGTGGCAACCTGTGAAGCTCTGTTGAACTCCATACTCAAAAGGGTTAAGGCAGTGCTGGAAAATAAATGGTGGCCACACAAAATATTGACACTTTTGGTCCCAATTTGGACATTTCCACTTAGGGGTGTACTCACTTTTGTTGTCGGAGGTTTAGACATTAATGGCTGTGTGTGGAGTTATTTTGAGGGGACAGCACAAATTCACTGTTATACAAGCTGTACACTCACTACTTTACATTGTAGCAAAGTGTCATTTCTTCAGTATTGTCACATGAAGAGATAGAATAAAATATTTTCAAAAATGTGAGGGGTGTACTCATTTTTGTGAGTATGTATGTATGTATGTATGTATGTATGTATGTATGTATGTATGTATGTATATATATATATATATATATATATATATATATATATATATATATATATATATATATATATATATATATTTATTACACACACACACACACACATATTATATATATATATATATATATATATATATATATATATATATATATATATATATATATATATATATATATACACACATATATATATATACACACACACACACACACACACACACACACACACACACACACACACACAGTGGATGTAACAAGTCTACACACCCCGATTAAAACGTCAGGTTTCTGTGATGTAAAAAAATGAGACGAAGAAATAATTTCAGACTTTTTTCTACTTTTAGAGCCAGTTCAAGTCGCCCCAAGTCTCTTGTCATCACAAATTCAATGTAAATGAATGAGAGCCATCTTAATATGCACGACTTCAGAAAAGGTTCCTGTACTACTTCAAGGCGACCTCTATCTGACTTGTGCACATAGACTTCAATGCAGGCCTCGACAAACCCCTGGCGCCTGGGGTGCCCTGTCCCTTTTGCACCCCCACCTTCTTTCCCGAATGCACGGACTTCCACGCCGTCCATAAATTGAGGCCCCGGCTTTTCGGCCTTCTTCTGTGAAATGAGAGGCTAGGGGTACTGGCGCCCTCTTGTGGTGGCCGGGAGTAATGCATGTTCTCAATGCCTTCCCTCTCATCTGCTCTTTGGAAGGAGATGGGAAGTTTTTGCAGGCTTCATCTCTCTGTCCAGTTACCTTTGCTTAAAGGGTAAGTGGACTGGGAGTGGGGTTATTATTAATTTATTTTTTAAATTTAAAAAAAATAAATAATTTTTTTTTTAATTATTAAAAAAAAAAAAAAAAAATTTTCTCTTTTTTTTTTTTTCAATTCTTACTATTAAAAAAATTATATATATCTTTTTTTTTTTTTTTTTCCCCCTCATCGCCGTGCCACAGCCGAAGGCCCCTTTCACACGGGCTGTCTGATCGGGTCCGCCTGTTTTTCAGACAGACCTGATCGGACCCTTCATTCTCCTCTATGGAGTGGTAATCTGCCGCCATCTGATCCTGTCCTCCAAAAACAGATGGATGGTGGTTCTATTTTCTATCCATCCCGTGGATCAGATCAGATGGCATCGGATGGAAAGAAAGAGACAGACAGTCTGTTTCCATCCAATTGTGCTATAGAGGAGAGTGGGGTTCTAGTCGTATTTATGTCTAAATTTAGTATCCGTTTTATTAAATAAAGCTTGGTTGTTAGTTTAAAAAAAAAAAAAAAACTGTCTCCTAACTTTTTTAGCTGGCTCCTAGATTTCAGGCAAATTGGTCAAGCCCTGCTTCAATGGGAGTCGCCTCTAAGTCGGATCCTTATCCATTTTCAAGCGACTTGTTATCAGACTTTCCAGGAAGAAGAAAGAGATTAGCCAGGCATTCCCCACAGACAAAGTCGCCTATCATGTAAATCTCTTCAAAGTAGTGCACAAGTCTCTTCCAAGTTTTTAACAAATCTCTAAACAAGTCTCTTCAAAGTCACGCTAAAAAGCCGCTCCTTCATGGGGTGACTTTCTGGTCGCGGTAGTGTGAACCGGCTCTTAAGGTGACCTATAAACTATACAACTCCGTTGAACAACAAAACGAAAATCTTTTAGGTGGGTGGGTGTGTGTGGGGGGGTTGTATCAATTGTGGATATTTTTAACTGATACATGACAAGTGTTCTCATACATGTGTAATAATATCTCTCATCCACAGGTGGTTTGGTAAGCTTTGATTGTCCTGTGTAAAGATGGCTGCCGCATATCCAATTGACCATGTGTGTTTTTTTTTTTGGGGGGGGGGGGGGCAGGGGGAGTGCAACCAGGTCTTGCTGACATCACTCACAAAACAACCGGTGAGTGGTCAGCAGGAATATTTACATCCTGTGGGTGGTCTCTAGTCTACAGGACTATAAATAGAGTCTCGAGCATGGGGGAAAGGTTCATTTTTGGAGCTGTGGAAGGAAAGCATGCAGCAAAAAACCTCCTCACTGTCCTGTTCCAGATATCAAGTGCAAGCTGTTGCCAGAGTTAAGCCCCTTTCACACGAACGATCCGATCAGATCCGCCTGTCAGTTTTTTAGGCAGATCGGATCGGATCCTCCATGCATCCCTATGGGGCAGCGGAGACATGTCCGCTGACACCCGCTGCTATCCGATTCCGATCCTGTCCGTAAAATCTGGACGGATGGAAACCCTATGTTTCATCCGTCCAGGGGATCGGATCAGATGAGATCGGATGAGAGCGGACAGGCGGTCCGTTCTCATTCGATATCCCCATAGAGAGCAGCAGGGCTCTGACACCTTCCTCTCCGCACACAGAGCGGAGAGGGAGCTGTCACCTGCCTGCTCAGTAGGGATCGGTGGATCGATCCGCCGCTGAGCAGAAAACGGAACGCACCGGACAGCGAACCGTGTGAAAGGAGCCTTCGGTATTATTTGACCTTTCTTTGGGATATTGGGAAAAGAAGTATATGTTTGAGTCTTGTTCATGTTTATGGTAACTTTTATGTGCAAGAAGCTTTATGTATTTTCAGTTCCAGTAAAGTTTTGTTTTATGCTTTTTAAATCAAAACTGCTCTTGATGTGTATGTTCATTTTAAATATTCACCAGATATTTCAGTGGCTGTCCAGTATATCTTCATTATAAATTTTGTTGTTCCCACCTTTTATACAACTGGTGTAGTTCAGCAGGATACTGCATGGCCACTAAATAGAGAATATTTGGATGAAATATTGTGTTAGAGGGTGTATGAGTATTATTCATTGAATTTCTGCTAGAGTCAGTAGTTTAGTGAATAAGAGCTTAACACAGTCACTTTGAGCCAGGACAATACATAAAGATTGTGTTTTTTTGCATTTGTGTTCCCCCAAAGAGCAGAGATGCATACTCGATTTAAAAAAAAAGCAAGAGAGTGGGAGGGAAGGAATCAAGCTTCTAAGTATGGAGCAATTCCAACATGGGTCTGTTCTGGGTACTGGAAATCCATTGCAGAGGAATTGATTATATATGCTGCTCCAATCTATCCAGACCTTGGTACTGAACTTGGTACGCAGGTTTTTCATTTAGATTTGAGCGTATATTCTAAGAAGAAATGGAAAGCTGCTGCCACTACTGGGTGGTTAGTTGTGCAGGCCCTTTACCGTGAACTGCAGAAGAATGATGCGCTTGAGAAAGAGTTGCAGGAATTGAAAGAGATGTTGGTTATGACCAAAGAATATATGCAAAGTAATGCATGTCGAGTAGTTGCCTTAGAGGAGTGAGTGTTTGGAAGACACTGCAAGCAAGGCAAATGATTTAGGAAAATAGGGCACACAAAGTTGAACCTGCAGTGGCTTTGAAGTGTGTTCAAAACCCTGTAGGCAGAGCTGAAGATTTTAATGAGCGGTGTGCAGACCTCAAACAAGTCTGATGGCCTAACAAAAAGGACAACGTCCCTAAAAGCCTATAAGCAAAAATAGGACATGAGGCTTTGTTACTTCCCATAAGTGGGAAGCGGAAGATCTGATCAGCTATGGCCAAATTGAGTCAGATACAAGGAAGGCAAGGCCTATGGTCTCCAGGAGACACATGTGGACCAATTTACTTAAGGTGGGGGTCCCTAGAGAGGAAAAATAGATGGGATTCCTACACCAGTTTTGTTTAAGAGGTGGATGCAAGTGGTTGGTAAAGTCACATTTTTGACAACATTTTGTTGTCAAAGAATGGGGCACATTGCTAGAGTGCCATGCTGTAAAGACTGGACTAGAGCAGGCCTGTTTTCCAAGGACAGCACGGAGAGACATGCAAATTTATTATTTTTGTTGGAAGTCAATGCCTTTCCGTGAAAGTGTTACAAGGCAACAGTGGGCACCCTACAACAGTTTTACAGTTAAAAATGGCCAGATTGAGAAATGTGAACAGTGAGCTATGAATTTAGGCACAAGTGGAAGGAACCTAATCTGCATTGTCTCTTACTCTTTTAAAAAGGTACTGAGCATGGAGAGGTGGAGCAGGCAGAGCAGATGACCAAGCCAGATGAGATGAGGCAGCCCAGGAGAATGTTGGAGTTTTCCAGGGACTTTGTCTAATTGCCCAGAACATACAGGAGTTGAAAGGGATTTTTTTCCTCCCATTTACAATACGGGGGGTTTATTTTCACCCTTTCCTGGAGACAGGCTTTAAGAGCTATGAGAATTCTATAAAAAAAAAAATAAAAAAAAATCAAGAGGTGAAATGTGTTGCAATGGATATTTGATGATATTTCAGCAAATGTATTTGTTAGTTAGATTCTGTGTTAAGAAGCTAGGTTCCCCCCATTGATATGCAAATAAAGCAGTCTGATTGGTTTAGGAGTTAAACATGTAACAAGAAGTATGTGGAAGAGGTGTTTAGGCCTTTTGCAACAAGCATTTGTTCAGACAAAGGAGAGTTGTTTTTGGAACACAAAAAGGAACAACCTTTCTGCTTTAGACTTGATAAGTAGTTTAGACTCTGAGCAAAGAACTATGAAGATTCTATCTTGGTTCCATCTTTGAGTAACTGTTTAGGATATCTATTGCATACACATTGTACATGCTTAAAAGAGAATTAGCTTGTTCATGTTGTAGGCATATCTTTGCAACGATGAATTGTGTGATGTGCATGTTGTATATAGTGAAAAAGCGCATTGAGGAAAGCTAGGCCCCTATGAGAAAAGTAGAAATGTATGAATTGTAATTATTGCCAATGTATGAGATCAACAGGTGGGTTGAATCCATTGTGGATATTTTTTCCCATACATGTGTAATATCATCTCTCACCCACAGGTGGTTTAGTAAGCTTTGACGTCATGTGTAAAGATGGCTGCCACAAAACAACCGGTGAGTGGTCAGCAGGAATATTTACATCATCCTGTGGGAAGTCTCTGATCTACAGGACTATAAAATATAGTTTCTAGCATGGGGCAAAGAGAGGTCAGTTTTTGGAGCTGTAGAAGGAAAGCATGCAGCAAAAAAAACCTCCTCACTGTCCTGTTCCAGGTATCGAGTACAAGCTGTTGCCAGAGTGAAGTATTATTTGACCTTTGGGATATTGGGAATAGGAGTGTATGTTTGAGTCTTGTTAATGTTTTATGGTAACTTATGTGTAAGAAGCTTTATGCATTTTGATGTTTAGCAAAGTTTTGTTTTATGCTTTTTATCAAAACTGCTCTTGGTGTGTGTGTGTGTGTGTTCATTTTAAAAATATTCAATAGATATTTCAGTGGCTGTCCATTATACCTTGATTATAAATTTTGTTGTTCCCACCTTTGATACAGAAGTAAAAATAAAAAAACTAAAATAATATGGTTGCATAAGTGTGCACACCCTTAAACTAATAATTTGTTGAAGCACCTTTTGATTTTATTACAGCACTCAGTCTTTTTGGGTATGAGTCTATCAGCATGGCACATCTTGACTTGGCAATATTCGCCCACTCTTCTTTGCAAAAACACTCCAAATCTTTCAGATTGCGAGGGGATTTCCTGTGCACAGCACTCTTTAGATCACCCAACAGATTTTCGATCAGATTCAGGTTTGGGCTCTGGTTGGGCCATTCAAAATATTTAATCTTCTTCTGGTGAAGCCATTCTTTTGTTGGATGTAGGCTTTGGGTTGTTTTCATGCTGAAAGATGAAGTCCCTCTTCATGTTCAGCTTTCTAGCAGAAGCCTGAAGGTTTTTTGCCAATATTAACTGGTATCTGGTACTGTTCATTATTCCCTCTACCTTGACTAAGGCTCCTGTTCCAGCTGAAGAAAAACAGCCCCAAAGCCTGATGCTGCCACTACCATGCTTCACTGTGGGTTTGCTGTTCTTTTGGTGATGTGCAGTGTTTTTCAACCTTGGTTCATCAGACCATAACACATTTTCCCACATGTTTTGGGAGACTTCAGATGTGTTTTTGCATAGCTGGGCATGGAGGTTTTTATTCGTAAGAAAAGGCTTCCATCTTGCCACTCTACTCCATAGCCTAGACATATGAAGAATACGAGAGATTGTTGTCACATGTACCACACAGCCAGTACTTGCCAGATATTCCTGCACCTCAGTTAATGTTGCTGTAGGCCTCTTGGCAGTCTCCCTGATCAGTTTTCTTCTTGCCTTTTCATCAATTTTGGAAGGATGTCCAGTTCTTGGTAATGTCACTGTTGTGCCATATTTTCTCCACTTGATGACCGTCTTCACTGTGTTCCATGGTATATCCAATGCCTTGGAAATTCTTTTGTACCCTTCTCCTGACTGATACCTTTTAACAATGAGATCCCTCTGATTCTTTGGAAGCTCTCTGCGGACCATGGCTCTTGCTGTAGAATGCAACTAAGAAAATGTCAGGAAAGACCTATTAGAACAGCTAAACTTTATTTGGGGTTAATCAGAGGCACTTTAAATGATGGCAGGTGTGTACTGACTCCTATTTAACAAGAGTTAAAATGTGATTAAAATGTAATTGCTTAAAGCAGGCCATAGACGATTCGAATTTCGTACGATTTATCGTTCGATAAACGAAAGCGGCACTCGTGCACATCATCGAGTGTACCATCAATGTGAGCCGAAAATCGTACGACAAAACACTATTTTTTGTGCCTTTTAACCACATCTCTACCGGACACACTCCCTACTGTTCTGTGCTTTGTTAGGCAAAATCATACAACTCCCCCACTAATGATACGAAATTCGGCCGATTTTCGCAAAAAAACCCAACATGTTGGATATGTGAATTTTTGCTGTCGTACGAAAATCGAACGTTTTACATACCACACTAACGATCAAAAATCGTTCGATAACACTGCCATTTACGATTTTCGAACGAAATTCGAATCGTCTATGGCCTGCCAAATTCTGGACACAGCTACATCCCCAGTTGTAAGAGGGTGTGCATACTTATGCAATCACATTTTTTTAGTTCCCCCCCCCTTAAAAGATTTGAGTTGTAAAGCTTATAGTTCACATTAAAAAAGGTGGAAAAAGTACTAAAAGGTCTCTTTTTTATCCATAGATATATACATCTCTATCCAGAGAGAGATCCATCTATCTATCGAGATTGAGAGATATATACATCTACACATATATCCCAAAACTATAGGGCTGAAGGAATCTAAAAAGTCAGGGTCTTCAAAAAACAGGTTTCTGGCCTCTCTAAATGTGCCTCGTCTGGCAAATGGATATGACAGCTGAAGGGTTGGACCTGCAAAAGCAAATTAGGCCTTTAAAAAGGCTTCACAATGCCTATCAACAGAATCCTTTAAAACATGTGTGAAACACAAGGCCCGCAGGCCGAATCCGGCCCTCTGGGTCATTTCATGTGGCCCTCACACCCCTCCTGCATCAGTGTCATCCTCTTCATCTCCAACCCCATCTTGTCACAACAGTCAGCAGCAGAAAGGACAGATTTCCTCTGCCAGAACCTGCTCTTCTCTGTGCAGCTTGTGAAAGGTTAATCTCTGCCCCATTCTGTTTCAGCAGTTGGCAGCAGAGGGGTATAGAGCTCCTCCTACAGATCCTGTGCCTCTCTATGTAGCCATGGCATCCCTCATCTCTGCCTCCCCTGACCCCAGCATTTAGCAGACTCTGGCCCTCCTATGGTCCTCCTCCAGACCCTGCATTTTCTGCTTCCCAGTTCCCCCTCCAGCTTCTTCCTGGCAACAGCACAAGGTAAGGGGGTTGCACTGTGATGTAAGGGAGGGTGAGGGAATGTTGACTTCGGATGTTGGGGGGGCTCTTGACATCTAATGCAAGGGGGTGGGTGCTCTCGATATCTAGTCTTACAGATACAACCGGCCCTTTTGAGGGCAACCAAAATACTGATATGGTCCCCAATAAAAGTTGAGTTTGACACCCCTGCTTTAAAAAGGAAGAAACTTTTCAATTGAAATTGTATAGCGTTTGAGGACTGAAATGGCAAGGTCCACTACCTGAATAGTCCATTTCTTTTTAATCCCCTTTATGGGATAGATTGCCTCTTCAAGTAAAGGGGGTTCTGCTACTGATTTCTGAACGGGGTCAGGGAGAAAAGAGTGTGCAGTGTTGCTGGCATTTTGAGCCTGAAGACACCTGGGAAGAGAAATCTGCTTTGTCAAACAGCCTGCATTGCTATTGAGGGAATATCCAGAGCGGTACTGAGTGGATGGTGTTTTGGTGTCTATAACCCAGGTGCCGAGTGCTGACAGAGTTCCCGTGGCCAAGAACAGGTACAGCACGTTGCTGCATTCCTGCTGCCATCTCTGTAGAAGGCGGAGAGGAGGGGGGGGGGGGGGGGAAGGAGGGAGGAGACCAGGTGCAGTGTGAAAACACATGTGAAATTGCACGTTTTCCTGCACCGCACAATGGCACCCCCACGCATCTAGCAAAAAATGCATTGTATCGCAGTACCATGCGTCTAGGTGCGGTGTGATTTTAAAAATCATGCCGACACCTTTTAGGGTGTTTCACACACCTAGAGAATCCCACACCTAGAGAATCCCATTAAAAACGCAATGTGCGGAAACGTGCAAAAAAAAAGCATACAAGCGTACCAAGTCACTAAGGAGGTACTCCCCTTCAAAAGACATCACAATTTTTGTCCCCAGGGCCCCTTACCATAGGGACATCCTCAACATGGACCGCAAAGCTTTTGCAAAAGGTAGGAAATGGCTGGGTGAGCTTATTTCTATAGGAAAACCTCCTCTATAGGATATTGCTGAGCAAAACATTTTGGGGGGAATGTTTTGGCAGGCTGAGGCATTTTTGGTGAACCTATGCCAGGTACCTATATTTGGACAGACATGGGCTGCTTTACTTGCACAGTGTCAATAAGGATAAAAAATGATATTCCTAAGAAATATTTGCAGATTACAACTCCTTCTCTACCATGTCCTCAGTCATCCTCATCCTCTTAATAAAATGCAAGAGCAGTCATAGAAAAACCAGAGTTGGACACTGGGGGAGAGCATGAGCAGGCTAGCTTGTGGCCCTTGTAATAGGAGGCCACTAAAAAGGCTGAAAGCCTACCAATAAACTCAGACATTGTGGCAGAAAATCCCAAAATCCCAAGAAAAGCAAGAGGAATGGGGAAGTGCCCCAGAAGGGGCTAGGGATGCCACAGAGGAGGGTAGTGACTTAGGACAGTAGTCTGGGCTAGCAGAATAAGGACTCTGGGAGATTATGCAGCTTCCCTTGAGCAGTTAGCAGAATCTGACATAGTAGGGCCTGTTACCCGATTCACTTTGTACCTACAGTATAATCCAAAATGAATAGTGAGGGATATCCCATTACAGGTACTCACAACCATCACTGTAGACAAACAAAAAAGAAGGGCGCACCAGCTTAGCGCATTATCCTCAGTAGGCTTTTATTAATAAAATATTAAAAATGTCTACTCACAAACAAGCGATGTAAACCAGCATATCAACTCCATCAAACAACGTCCATGATGTTGGAGTCCAATGTCTCATTAAGGTGAATGTCTAACGAGTTTCGAGGCAGTGCCTCTTCCTCAGAGTCTAAGGGCCATGAATAAACCCTTGTGTATATATATAGTAGAAAGAGTCTACACATAACCCTTAAGGTTGGGGGAGGAAATACCTCCCCTGTGGGTGTGGCCACACAATTATCTTTGACCAAAGCTTAATACATACAAATACAATATAATGAATCTCTATGTACATGGGTACTACACTCCAACCTTAATAGCTGCTTGCCAATAACATGCAGGAATATTGCAAAGTAAAAACTCATCAATAACATATACATATCAAACCATTAAATCATCCACACATATGCATTCCAAAACATGGGGGTCACAACCATCACTGCAGAGTATTGAGGGTCAAGTCTTCTGTGACCAAAACTCATTTTTCATCACATTTTAAAACGCTGGCTTCACAACTATCTAACAACAACAAAATAATGGTGCACTGACCTTGTGCATTACCACTAAAAAGGTTTATTAAAACCCAAAGACAACATACATTGTACTCACAAATGATTGCGTACATAAAACACAATGGAACCGGTCATCTCCAAAATAGCCAGGGAGCCCCTTTGCTGGATGACATGCTGGTGTCTGCAAATGTCTGGCTGGGCTGACGCGTTTCGAGGGAGGACCATCTTCCTCAAGAGCCAAAGCGTAGTCTGAATCTTCAAACGTGAAACACAAAAAAGTCTTCCGTGAGTAGATAAGGGATCAACCGCCAAATAAAATATCCTCCACCACTAGGGTAATCTGCTTACCAGGAAAACCTGACCTCAAGGGTCAATAGCGCTTGTAACACTCAACCAGGCATCCAGATCCAGAAAAGGGAATCACAGGGCGCTCATCCTGAGATGTGGTGGCTGCATGAGTTTTCATCTTTCAGATTAAGAACACATTCAGCAAGAACAGAAAATACCTGCTGATCTTTGCTGTGTCCTTATTTTCCGTGGTAGCTGTCCTGGCTCTCCCAGTCCTGTGGTCAAGGAATCCCCCCAACGGAGTGCAATCTTTTGGGTAGACCACCTATGTCTCCAGACAGGATCACACCTGTCCTCAAAAGGGAGCACACCTCACTCCTGTCTGATGCTCTGCGCTTTACCCCAAGCTTTGTTTATCCACTTGCGAACCCACGGTGGGCGGTCCGCAAGTGGTGGTAACACTAAATATTTATATTTAGTGAATGGCAGTTTTACTTTTATCACTATTTAGGGCAACTATTATTGTTATATTTGATTTAGTGTTCTCACTGTATAGTTGCAGCTCCCTATTATTTCTAGTACAGTTTAGCACAGTTATTTTTCCCTTTTCAGATGGATGTACTTTGCAAGGATTTTAACAAACTTTGTTGCAGTGTTCCTCTGTGCTGGGTGAGTCTAATGGGAGTGGTTATATAATCATCAATCAGCTGCAGAGCACTAATGAGGAAAGCTGCTGGGCCTGCATCCCTTTAGAAGTGTTCCTATGGGGAGTATCTCACCAAAAAACAACAATTTGGTTGCAGGGGATGCCTGAAATCTGACTTGCATCTTAGCGCAGACTTCTGGGAAAATCAGTGAGCCAATCACACAAGCTGGAAAATGGTATTTTTGTCTTGCTGTATAATCCATTTCTGTGATGTTCATTGATGGATACAGCTCTTGATCTTCTTAACCATTGGATTATACTGCCCCCTACAGGAGTAGGACAAAAAGGCAGAAAAAAAAAAAAAAAGACTGACTATGCCTATGGGCAGTCCCAGGAGGTATACTCCCCCTCTCTGCTGGGAGGTACCCATTTTTTTCTGCCTAGTCAGGAGTAAGGACCTAGTTCCTTGCTGGGATCTTTGGTGCTGGCAATTTTTTTCCTTTAGATTGATTTTTCTATTTTTTCAATTTGTGACTGGACTGGGCGATGGACTGGATAATCTAGATCCAGTGGTCATCCCACTCTGGCAAGCAAGCGGGGGCAGACCTTAGCTCCGCACTAGGTTGACCTCGACATAGCGCCCCCCACCTTCCCCCGCCTAATCTGTCTCCTCTGATCCTGAATTGGACGTGGCTCACCCTGCGGGGTCTGTGACCACGCGCCCTGAATTCTCAGATAGTAAGGATGATTCCTCCACTCTTGTGGTTGCGCACAAAAAGGTGTTGTTGGACTCACTGATTGTGTCCGTGTGTGAGACTTTAAAAATGGGGGCACCAGTTCCCTTTGACATTCACAAGCCTTCTGGAGCAGCAAAGGTGTTCCCCCTTCCCCCTCCTATTTTGACAGGATTGTCGCAAAAGAGTGGGGACGTCCAAAACATCCCCCTGGGGTCCCTAAGCAATTTGCAAAGCCATAGCCTTTGAAGAGTCCCTTCTTAAAAAGTGGACTGTTCCACCAGTGGTGGACCCCACGGTTTCCAGATTGAACAAGACAACCATTATTCCAGTGGAAGAGTCTCCAGCCTTTAAGGATCCGGCTGACAGGAAGACGGAAGTTGTGGCCCGCAATATGTTCACGGTTGCTGGTTCAGCATTTGGGCTGGTATTCACCATTGCCCTAGTGTCGCAAACTGACTGAGTGGGCTAAACTTTTACGCTGTGACCTGGAGGGAGAGCAGCTCCCCCTATGCCTTTGCTGAGCTGGCAGACCAGTTGGTTCAGGGGCTGTAACTTATCTGTGATGCCTATTTGGATGCAGCTCCCCTGATTGCCAGACTGTCTATTTCGGCAGTGGTCCTTGGGCCTGTTTTTTGGTTCAAAGTTACCCTTTAAAAGTGGAAGTAAAGGCAAAACTTCATTCTAAACCTAATCTCTCTAGCCCCGTGAAGAAAAGATCACTATACTTTTTTCTGAAGACACTCCGGTCAGGTCCCAGGCTGAGCTGTCAGCAGCGGAATCAGCGTGTAAGAGAGGCAGCCGATAACAGAAGCCCCATAGTAAGTCTATGGGTGACATCACTTCCCTGCTGTTGTTGGCTTTCTCCTGCATGCAGGTGATGCCACTGGGGACCAAACCGGCTTCAGAATAGGTTAGATAGATTAGGCTTAGAATGGAGATGGAAGTTTAAAATTAGTTAAGGTTTTGCCTTTACTTCCACTTTAACTGTAATGGGCTCCTAACATTTTAGTGTAGGTACAGTTTACCTTTTGTGTATAAAAACTACATTGGCTCAGACATCATTGTCTGAAAGATGTATTGTACTCCTGCAAAGTCTAAAATTTCCAGGCACAGGATTACACATTTTATACAAGGCTTAAATAACAACTCTCATCAATTGTCTCACATTTTTTATATGCTAGCTATTTCTCTTCACTCCCAAACTAAATAAATCTGTTGTAAAATAAATTCATGGAAGCTCCTTATTACTTAACGAATGACTAAGCCGACATGTGCTTGGCCTAATATAGGAATGTTGCCATTCTAGTTTAAACCGGTTTCCAATATGATGAAATGGATAGAAATAATAAAAAAATTTATATATATATATATATATATATATATATATATATATATATATATATATATATATATATATATATATATATATATATATATATATATATATATATATATATATATATATATATATATATATAATTGCTGCTTTCTGCGAGAAGTTGCATTACCAGCATGTCCATTATTAGCAAAAATTATTTGACCTGAAATGAGTTAAACCAGCTTTCTTCCTACAATGTATGTGAATGCTTCAATGTTTGTTTGCTTGTTTGTATTGTTTGCATGGCCACTACTTCATGAAAAAAAATTACTAAAAAGGGGGTTTCCACAATGACCCAGTAAGCAAAAACCCCCTTGATGCACAGCCCAGATAAAATGAGGTTAATGATTTTTCAAAGCCAGAGCTGTGTAGTGACAGAAAAAGTAAAAAGGTCATCAAAAAGGCAAACCTTGTGGGTAGAGGGTCTTTTTATTCTATTCTACACATGAAGACAAAAACGCCTTCTGTGTGCAGCAGCCTCTCTAATACTTACCTGAGCCCCATCTCTATTCAGCGATGTCCACGAGTGCCTAGGCCATTGGCTTCCACTGTTGTCAAACTCAGTTAGCCAATCAGGAGAGAGGGGTGTGGCCGAACTGCAGCTCAGTGTCTGAATGGATACACGGAGATGCAGCTCAGCTCGGGTGCCCCCATAGCAAGCTGCTTGCTGTGGGGGCACTTAACAGGAGGGAGGAGCCTGGAGCGCCTGGAGCTCCAGCCAGGGACCTGAGAAGAGTAGGATCTGGGATGCCCTGTGCAAAGCCACTGCACAGAGCAGAAAAGTATACCAGGTTTTTTTTTTTTTTTTTTATATTAAAATTAGACTTTAGTATTACATTAAAGTGATTGTAAACACACTATTTAAATTGACATTGCCCCTTTGATTTCTGTATATGGATGATGGCATTGTAATGGTTTTAATAAAACAAACAAAAACACACACATCCCTCAGTACTTTTTTTTTTTATAATGGATATACATATGTCAGATGACCCTTCTCTTTCCCAGCCTGTCTGCAGGCCAACAGTGGCAGGAGGAGCTTCTAGCCCTCTGCTGCGGACCACACGTTCAAAATAAACAGCATTTGGAATACAAAGTAAAAAATAAATACCAATAAAATGGTTTTGAATTGTCATACATATATAGATTTGAAATAAAATCTTTATTTTTAGCAATAACATGGTGTAGGCGGATTTCTATTGTGTCAGTGCGGAAAACTCTAAAAATGGTGGATGATTCTGCAGTGTCAGGGACACAGATGTCTTTTGGCACCCCAGAAGGCGGGCAAGGTTTTCCCTTGTCCGGAACGGTTTGACAAAAATTGTCAACGAACAGTGGGGGAGCATCAAACAGATGTTAGTGGTGCCAAAGCGTTTTAAAAAGGCGCTACCCATTCGCGCATGCGGTGTCCGCAAGATGTACCGTACCACCGAAGGTGGACCATTCTATTTCCAGACTGAACAAATCTACTGTGGTCCTGGTCGAGGAGTCCCCAGTCTTTACAGACCCTGTGGATAGACAGATTGAGAGTCTGTACCGCCACTTACACGTGATAGCTGGTTCAATACTTAAACCGATCTTCGTGATCACTCTGGTGTCCCAGACCATAACGGAATGGGCAAAGTTACTAAAAAGTGACTTTGAAACGTACCAGCTCTCTCCCAGCCTGACAGAGCTAACGGACCAAATAATCCAAGCCCTACTATTTATATGTGATGCGTCGATAGATGCGGCCCCTCTTGTAGCCAGAGTATCCGCGGTGGGGGGTAGCTATTAGACACAGGGTGTGGCTAAAAAGCTGGTCTGCAGACCAGGCCTTAAAAAAGGCTCTATCAGGTCTCCCCTTTTCGGGAGACCGTTTGGTTCCTCATTGGATGGGATACTCAAAGGACTCACAGGCAGAAAGAGTACTCTTCTTCCTCAGTCCGCCAAGGGCAAGTCACCGCGCAATAGACGGGGCCTTATTTCACAGCCCACAGGTGGCACTTTCGTGCCTCCGGCACACAAGAGAAAGAAAGGATCTAAGCCATTTAGGTCTTTGGGGGTGCTAAGAAAACATGGTCGGGTAAGCCGAGAACAGGCCAATCCACACCTGCAGACAAATCCCTGTCTGCATGAAGGGATGCCCTCACCCATATCTGGGGTGGGGGGACATCTTTGCTTCTTTCCAGAACAATGGACTTCCATGATTTAGGACAAATGTCTTCACAAAACGAATCCGATCAGATTACAAGATCGAATTCCAGTCTCGACCATCAGACAGGTTCTTCCCATCCAATCTACGCCCATCTCCAGGCCGTTTAAGGGATCTAAGAGAGGCGGTACAAGATCTGCTGTCGCAAGGGGTGGTTGTGCCTGTTCCTTCTCGGGAACGCTTTCAGGGGTTCCATTCAAACCTGTTCACCGTGCCCAGTAAAGCAAAGTATGTCCAATCCTGGACCTCAAGGCTCTGAACCACTTTGTGCTGGTACAGAAGTCTTGAATGGAGTCTATTGGCACGGTAGTGGCATCTCTACACCAAGGAGACTTTTTGTCCTCCATCAATATTAAGGACGCATAGCTTCACATCCCTATTTATGCTGGACACAGTTTTCTTCCCTTCGCTGTAGGAGAGGAGCATTATTTGTGGCGTTACCCTTTGATCATGTCTCCGCTCCCCGGGTCTTCACCAAAGTGTTGGCTCTGGTATTGGCATTACTGCGACAACGGGGGATTGCAGTACTGGGGTACCTGGACGATCTCCTCTTAAGAGCAGACTCGCATTCAGCTGTGTTGGGCGACTTGACAACCACTGTAGGAACTCTGCAAGAGTTGGGTTGGAACATCAAATTTTAAAAAATCTGCCCTGGTACCATCCTTAAAGCGGAGTTCCACCCTCAAAATCAACTTTTCCCTGTCCGCTTGCTCTAAATTACCTGAAAAAGAATTTGATAGTTAAAATGTTTTTTTTTATTCACTTACCTTATTTTTAAAGAAAATATACTTGCCTTCCTTCCTCTTCCTCCCTCTGCGGACACAGCCGCCGATGTCACTTCCTCCTTGCATTGACTCCTGGGAGATGAACGTCATTGATTCTAGGAGTCAATGCGCCTACACCGGCCCTGCTCGTCCTTTCCGGTGCAGGCGCGTCATTCCCTGCTGAACAGCTTCTGGGCATGCCAGAAGCTGTCAAAGCCAGCAACTGTAAAGCAGGATGGAAGATTGGTCCTGGGGACAGCATATCCTCCCTGAATGGAAGCTTCCAAGGAACGTCGGTGACCATTCGCACCAGATCGGTGTACCAAGCTTGGCGAGGCCAGTCCGCCACTAAGATGACCAGATCCCTTCTGTCTCGATCCTGCGTAGAAGTCTTGGCAGAAGCTTGAGAGGAGGGAAGGCGTAAATCAGATGATACTGACCCCAGGGGCCGCTACGCATCACATACTAGCACATTATGTGACACTTACCTGCAACAAAGCCCTTGTTGTCCCTGCTGCATCCATCTTCACCATTTTCCTTCCGGGTCTGTGGACTCCGGCTGTATTACTGGCCGGAGCCGCATGATGATATCAATCCCGCACATGCACGGGGGAGCTGCCAGTCACGGCACAGGGATCTGAAGAAACGGCACGGGCGGCAGTTTCTTCAGAGCGCATGCGCTGAAGAGGTCATTGGCTGCATGCAATGTAAACATCTCCTAAATGGTGCAAGTTTAGGAGATATTTACAGCACCAATAGGCAAGCCTTACCTATAGGTAAAAGTCATCAAATTGGGTTTAAAACAACTTTAAAGTAACAGGTCTTGTACCACCCCAAACAGACCCTGTAAGCGGTCAGGGGACAGGCACAAGTTGGAAGGAAAGAACCTTGCTGAGGGGTCAAGAGTGAAACTATCTTGTAGCCGAACCACATGAATTTGTGGACCCACTTGGCTTGTACTAGGGAAGTCCATGGGTCCGGAAAGCAGCAAAGACGTCCGCCCCCCCCCACCCCTGATACTGGTGAGGGCACACCTTCATAATTTAGGAGCCTTGTCCGTGGGTCTGGAGAAGCCCGTTCCTGGCTTGCCAGACCAGGTTCGTTTGGATCCTCCAGGAGGAGGCCCTGAAAGGCTTTGATCCCTTGTCATTCGACCCTGAGGGAGGAAAAAACTTCTTATGAACAAAGAAGGAGGGCCCACGTCTACAAGGTTTCTTGCCCTTAGTAGCCTGTGGAAGAAAAGGTGCTCTTTCCACCTGTGAGACCTTTAATAAGGTCATCCAGGGTACCTCCAAACAAGCGATCTCCTTGAAAGGGGAGATCCATCAAGGCCTTTTTAGAAGTCTGGACCGCAGACCAGCATTTGAACTCAAAGACACACACCGGAGGACCACTGCTGAAACAGAGCCTAGCGACTAGGGGAGCCGCATCCAAAAGGAGGTATCACACAGACAAACAGAAGCCCCTGGACCAGCTGGTCCGCCAGCTCAGCAAAGGCAGGGGGGAGCCGTTCTTCCGCTAGGTCACGGCATAAATGCTTAGCCCACTCGGTCAGAGTTTGCGATACCAAGGCAATGGTGAATACCGCAAAATTAAACATATGGAAGGGGCCATAGAGGACCCCTTAGAACAGCTGCAAAAAGGGGATGCTCAAACAGACTTAGTGAAATTAGAAAGAACTTTATTAAGGATCAGAAATGACACATGGTCTAAAAATACCCCGTCTTAGGGGAACACATTACAAATATCAGCAGGTATGATGCAAACGACAGAACACATACTAGACATTAAAACCAACGACACACATTCACAGGGCCGGCCACACACATACTCCGGAAACTTAAAGACAGCAGAGATCTGGGCAGACTGCGTATATTCCGATTGGGAATTTGTGAACGCAGTGTGCTCAAAGATCTACTAGCTGGCATGCCACAGTATAAACGTGAAACAATAATTGTTGTGGACCAAAATAGCTACACCAAATAACAAGGGATCATGACCATCATTAATGTTGTCATTCTAGCAACTTGATTCTACACGGCTGATGCATTGATGTCAAAGAGGTCCTTTCATGGACAAGACAATACATAATGGAGTTCCAGAGTTATATATATTCAGTGGCAGGCTAAACCGTGACACAATATTTATGAATACCAATAGACTCGGAATTCCAAGATAATTTCACCATTGGGAAGAAGGTGTCTGAAGGAGTGTCTGCATACCGAGTATATTGAAAAAGTGTAGAGGACCAGTCCCGGGAGGATCAAGGGTAGATTTGCTATGGGGGGGGTTATGATGCAGTTCGTCAGGACTGAGGAAGCGTGCGTCACGCACGCGAAACGTGTTGACGTCACACGCCGGCCCCGCACAACCCGGAAGAGCCACATATGCGCTCCGGCTTCCATCCATGGCGCGGAAATCCGGTTTCATACTGGAACACGCTGTTTTCCCGTGGCTTGCCGAAGCTGTACCTGCCTGCCGGGCCTCCATTTAAACGTCCTCTGAAGAATACGAGCAGAAGTCCACTGATCGAAGATCCCAACTGCTTGGTGAGCATAAAATCATTCAACAATAGGGGATAGAGAAAAGGCTGTGACCACCAGGCTGCCTGTGGACATACAGCATATTAATGCCTACCAGCGAAAAGCCTTAATCTGGCCTATGGTTAATTCCACTCTTATGAGACCCAGCCTTATTTTGGTGTGAGCCTGCGCAGTACACATATTGCACTGCGTCTCTCCCCTGCTCCCGCACCTTCAATTTAAAATACTGCAAGTGACTTTCTGCCCCAGAGAAACGTCTGTTGGCCTGACACTGTTGCCCCATATCCAAGAGGAACTGCATCATAACCCCCCCCCCATAGCAAATCTACCCTTGATCCTCCCGGGACTGGTCCTCTACACTTTTTCAATATACTCGGTATGCAGACACTCCTTCAGACACCTTCTTCCCAATGGTGAAATTATCTTGGAATTCCGAGTCTATTGGTATTCATAAATATTGTGTCACGGTTTAGCCTGCCACTGAATATATATAACTCTGGAACTCCATTATGTATTGTCTTGTCCATGAAAGGACCTCTTTGACATCAATGCATCAGCCGTGTAGAATCAAGTTGCTAGAATGACAACATTAATGATGGTCATGATCCCTTGTTATTTGGTGTAGCTATTTTGGTCCACAACAATTATTGTTTCACGTTTATACTGTGGCATGCCAGCTAGTAGATCTTTGAGCACACTGCGTTCACAAATTCCCAATCGGAATATACGCAGTCTGCCCAGATCTCTGCTGTCTTTAAGTTTCCGGAGTATGTGTGTGGCCGGCCCTGTGAATGTGTGTCGTGGGTTTTAATGTCTAGTATGTGTTCTGTCGTTTGCATCATACCTGCTGATATTTGTAATGTGTTCCCCTAAGACGGGGTATTTTTAGACCATGTGTCATTTCTGATCCTTAATAAAGTTCTTTCTAATTTCACTAAGTCTGTTTGAGCATCCCCTTTTTGCAGCTGTTCTAAGGGGTCCTCTATGGCCCCTTCCATATGTTTAATTTTGCAGTATTGTTTTAGCTGCGGTGGCTCACTACTTATAGCTTGAGACCAATTAGATTCTCAATTGGTCTCTCGACGGTTCTGTGTTCCAACTATACAGGACACAGCAGTCTCACACTTTGGGTCCCCCCCCCCCTTTTTTTCACAAATGGTGAATACCGGCCTCAGTGCCGAACCAGCCAGAGTGTACATATTGCAGGCTACAGCCTCCGCCTTCCTGCCAGCTGGATCTTTAAAGGCCGGGGACTCTTCAACCAGAATCATGGTTGCCTTGTTCAATCTGTAACCCGGAAGTTCCACCACTGGTGGAATAGTCCACTTCTTAATAAGGGACTCTTCATAGGGGTACCGCCTAGTAAATCGCTTAGGGACCCGAAGAGGATGCCTTGGTCGTCCCCACTCTTAGTGACAATTCTGTCAAAATAGGGGGAGAAACAAAACACCTTTGCCGCTCTGGGTGGCTTGTGAGTGCAAAAGGGAACCTGCGTCTCCATCGCAGCTGCATCCTCCACCTTTAAGGTCTCACGCACAGATACAATCAGTGCTTCTACCAGTGCCTTTTTGTGTGCATGTGGAGGAATCATCCTCACTATCTGAGGATTCCGGGCATGTGGTCGCAGACCCAGCAGGGTGACCCACGTCTGCGGCGGCCGAATCAGATTCAGGATCTGATGAGACAGATGAGGCAGGGGAAGGCAGTGGGCGCTTTTTACTAGCCCGTCGCTTGAAAGTCACCTCCACCCAGGACACAAAGGACTTCAGGACCGCCGTCAGTGCATCAATAGATAGTTGGGACCTGGAGGCCCAGCAGCCTCAGAGAGGGGAGATGTGCTCCAAAGACTCCACGGGTCACCAGGGGAACCCCACAAAAAGTGTAAAACACTGCAAAGGGACAACCCCCCCACCGGGCTGGCAGTGCTACCCTGTCGCCAGGCACAAAACATCAAGCAATCCTCAGCAGAGGGAGAGAACCCCAACAGACTCACCACCCAGCAAAAACAGGTACTTGCAGCCACCAGGATAATCTGCACACCACGAGCGGCGATCAGGAAGTTATAACATCCTGGAGTCAGCACCAGGGGATGAGAAGGGGCTCTCAACGTCAAAATCTCCACCCACAGGGCTCCACTGTCATGGCCGCCGCTATTTTTAATGACAAACTACCGCACAAACATAGCTGCCATGCATAGAGCACACAGGCTACAACAAAATGGTGGCACCACAAAGCTTCCAGGGACCCAGGAGGGAACCCTAGGCCTCAAGGACAGGCCCAGGCAAAACGGGGGGCCCTGACAGGAGCCCTCACAAGGTACAACCCCCCCCCCTACACAGCCGATCGTCCGGTCACCGGCAGCGCACCCTTCCTACCACCATGGCCAGTATAGCACACTGCTCCCCCCCCCCCCCCAGGAGCTAAACCAGAGCACCCACACAGCCCGAGCATAAGGGGGGGGGGGGGGGAGAGACAGATAAAGGGGGGGGGGTGCCAACCATCCCAAGGAGGGGCCAACGTCCACCCCAAAATCTCTCCAGGGGAAGAGGGACAGCAGCTTCTCAAAACACTGTGCTTAAGGAGAAGCAGCTAGCACCTGAAACACCAGTACAAGTTCCAGACAACAATATTCAAAACAGTATGGTACATCGCTAATCATGGAATAATTAGTAAGAATTGAAATGCAGCAATCAAGTGAATGTAACGCAAACAAAAGAATGAATTTACATAAATTATATCCACAGAATTAAAGGTCAGCACGATGAGTCCATACATGTCACATATGAAATCCACCAAGGATAGCAGATGATCAGAGTCCCCAGAAAGGAAATCTCCATATAGAAGAGTAAGGTGTGTCAGGAAGTCGTAGAGGTTACTGCACCCAAAGAAGTGTTACAAATGGCTCCTTAAAAGATAAACCTTGCCACTAGATTATAGGTGGCTAAGCGCATCCAACACAGAAACAGATGATCCAGGATAAAATCACCAAGTGCACCACAGTGACCATCAGTGGCCGTCAGGATCAGATATAAATCATTCCAGGGGTGTCCGCTCTCTCCACATTACTTATTCTCAGTATGCATAAGAAAAAATAAAAAGGGATGGCTTCCATAGTGCATTACCAAAAACAACTATTAATAAAAATAACTAGGAGGTAAAAAAACAAACACTCACATTTCAGGATCAGGTAAATGGCATGTAGTACAAACAGCATGAAGGAATATGCTGCTGCAGCACTCCTGCAGATCATTCCTCTTCCAAACAGGGATCCCCCGGCTAGATGAACTGGGATGGGAAAAAGTGCAAGCTCCTCACACCACCGCAAGCCGGGACCCATAACTCGCGCCGTCAGGATAAACCACGCCCCTACATGTTTTGTTATAATGAACGTCCTCTGGGGGTTGGTCCTCAGAGAGGGAGTATACCCCATGGGACTCCCCATAGGTGTAGCCAGACTTTTTTTTTTTTTTATGCCTAGTGTCCTACTCCTTTACGGGGCAGTATAACCCAAGGTTATGAAGATCAGGAGCTGTGTCCGTCAATGAACGAAAGAGAAAATTTGCATTTTTTGCTAGAAAATTACTTACAGCCCCCAAACTTTATATTTTTTTAAGCAAAAGGCCCTGGAGAATAAAATGGTTATTACAATCTTCATGTCGCATGATATTTGTGCAGCGGTTTATTGTGCAGCGCAATTTTTTTGGAAAAAATACACTTTAATGAAGTGAACACGACACAATAGAATACTCAATTGTTTGGTAAAATATAAAACATGATATGCTGAGTAAATAGATACCAAATATGCCATGCTTTCAAAGTTGCGAAAACACCCATGGAACAACCACAAACTATAGTACCTACAAATCTACATTGGTAATTTTGTAAAGGCTTTTAAATTATTGCCTGTTTAGAGTTAAACAGGTCTGACATTAGAATTATCGCTCTTGCTCCGACGTTTGCCTCACGTGTGATGCCTTCACCATTTATATATGCATGCGGGAGCTATGCGCGCAGTCACATTTACAACCGAAACACAGGGGTGCTTTAAAAAAAAATTGGATTTTTGACTTACATTAAAATCCATTTCTCCGATGTTCATTGACAGACACAGCTCCTGATCTTCATAACCATTGGGTTATACTGACCTCTACAGGAATAGGACACTAGGCAGAAAAAGAACCTGGCTACGCCTATGGGCAGTCCCAGGGGGTATACTCCCTCTCCCTGCTATAGGTACTCAGTTTAGTTACAAGCAGTGTCAGAAGAATTACAACTCCACAGAGGGGTGGTAGCTGTGTCCCTCAATGAACATCAGAGAAATGGATTTTACGTTAAGCCAAAAATCCCATTTTCTCTTTCGTTCATTGACGGACACAGCTCCTGATCTTCATAATCATTGGGATGTCCAAAATCAGTGTGAAACATGAGGGGTGGAACAGCAAAAAAATTCCCAAGGCTGAACAGTAGCCAACCAGGCAACAGAAGCTCAACCAACAAAACTGGAGCCCACCTGAAAAGAAAACAAAACAATACACCATCGAAGGTGAAGGTTGGGGGGGGGGGGTTATCCACTTCCACCTCCTCCTGTAGAAATGATCAGGTGATCAATTTTACAGTGTAGGTAAATCTCTGGATAAAAAAAAAAAAAAAAAAAAACACACGCACACACGGTTTGTGGCTGCAGTGATGACCGACATATTACAGACCCCGTCATTATCCTAAAGATCCTGGCCACCAGGTTCCTGCAACCGAAGACAGCATATTTTCTCTAGATCAGCACTGCAGCCTTCAGCATTTAACACTTTTAGGATTACTGAATGCTTGTGTGCCCTGCCTCACTAGTTACTTCCTTGGTACCACCTTAAACAATTTGCAAAGATTTCAAACAAACTTCTTTCACATCCTTATTTATGGGAAATAGTTTGTAGACTTTAAAAGAAAATAATTAAATTTAGCCCCCGTTCACACTAAGGCGACCTGTGACGCGACCTGGTCGCCTCACAGGTCGCCGTAGGTCGCCTCCCATAGGGAAGCTGCAGACCCGTTCTAATAGGAGCGACACAAGTCGCTCGACTTAGAAAAAGGGTCCGGAGCTTCTTTGGGGCGACCAGGAGGCGACCGCCATAGACTTCAATGTTATGAAGTCCGTGGCGGCCGCTCCGAGGTCATGGCGCGCTGCTCGCACCGCGACCTCGGAGGTCGCCACCCGAAGTCGGATCGCTTGCATGTGAACAGGGGCTTAATCCATTTTGGAATAAGACGAACATAACAAAATGTGGAAAAAGTGAAGCGTGTGAATACTTTCTGAATGCACTGTAACTGGGGGTTCTAATGTTGTTACCCTCAACCACAATTAAATGAAAAGTTTTGCCTACAGATACATTAGGTGTAACAGAGAAAGGGGTGTCATCCACCTGGCTGTGCTACGTGGCAGAGTTTTTCCAAGTCTCAGGACTGAATGGACAGAAAGCAAATGTGCTATAGCAGTAAATACAGCTCCATTTTCTTTAAACATATGCTTTTTCCTAAATAATGTCTTGTCCTGTTTGCCCCTTATTTCCCCTGTAACCTCAGCTCTTCAGAATACCAGAGCTTATGAATATCTAATTCACCACACAACCCAACCTCCCTGCAATAGCACAGTGACATGCTTAAAACAGAGGGGCTTAAAGGACACAGAAATCAAATTGACAAGTGCTGGTAACAGCCCAAATACTACTCAAAATGCACAAAGTAGCTAATGATAGGGAAATGGCAGTGCCTAGAATATGGCCCCCTTTCATGGGGGGTGGACTGCGGCTGTGATCCGCTTGCTCAGCAGTGGATCTGTCCGTTGATCCCCCGCTGAGTAGATGGATGACAGGTCTGTGTCCACTCCGCTTATGCGGAGCAGAAAACAGCCCACTCTCCTCTATGAGCGGCCGGATGTGGACGGACCGCTTGTCCATTTATACCCAACTGCCATCCAATCCGATCTGCTGGATGGAAGGGGAACCCCATCTGTCTTTTTTGGCAGATCGGATTGGATGTAGGCGGGTGTAAAACTGACATGTCTATTTACACCGGTCGGTCCATAGAGAAGAATGGAGGTTCTGATCAGGTCTGCCTGTAAAACCGACAGACGGAACCCAATCGGAAACGTCCGTGTGAAAGGGTGCCACTGCTGAGCTCACCTTCGAAAAAGGTTAGTTTCCTGGCTGCCATGCTGATGCTTAAGCTTCAATGCTTTCCTTGTCACAGACTCAAAAGAAGCAGAAGAGATAACGTATTCAAAAGCATGTTGACACATTTTACATTATAATTATTATTTGGGGTCTTTAGACTAAAATTAGTGAACATACACAGCCAGGCATCTAGAAATTTCAAGAGGTGCACAGCAATGGCAGCCAATGCTTCTTTTATGATTTTCAAAATATTTTTGACCTCTTTTCAAAATAATTTTACAAAAAAAAAAAAAAAAAAAACAGGAAGTTCACCTTAAAAAGGCAAATTGTAACTGTATCAATGAAGTATACAAATCGTAAAAAAAATTAAAAGTTGCCACTATGCTACAGTCAGCACAATATCACACACCACCCACTCATTGTGATCTAGATTTATTGAGCATTACTGTTACACGTCATTCTCATTCCCTAATGAGGTCTAATCGGCCTGAAAAACAAACAGGTTTAGCAAAACAGACCAAACCGTTCACAGGCGATTTAACTATATGGGACACGTTATAAATGAGGAACAGCTTAAAATGCTTCATTGGCAACTCAGGAAGCACTTTAGTCCATCATTCGAGAAAAAAAGTGGGAGGTGGGGCTGTTGCCTATACACCAATGTGTGCACGCTTTAATATAGACCTTGCTGCTGGCTATACACCAATGTGTGCACACTTAAATATAAAAACATTACTGCTGGCTATACACACTTCCAAAGCCCATTACACAGGTCCAAACGTGTCAATTTTAACTTGTTTTTTTGATCACTTTTATTCCTATTACAAGGAATGCAATCCCTTGTAATAGAACAAAAAGAAAACAAAACAAAAAAAAAAAAAAAAAAAAAAAACGCCACAGGTCTTCTATGGACAGGTCAACGTTTAAAAGAAAAATCACCCCAAAATCTCTTTTTTACCTTTAACTTCTTCCCATCCGCGCTATAGCCGAAGTACGGCTACAGCACGGACTCACATTTCCGGGAGGCCGTCTTAAAACAGCCTCCCAGAGACAGGCTCCCCGCGCATCGGGGAAAATCTGTGTCCCTGTGCCCTGATTACACAAGGTACATTAAAACACACTAACTGCCCACCATCAGTACCCACAGTGTCCACCATCAGTGCCCCCCATCAGTGCCCATAGTGCTGCCAGTCAGTGCCCATCAGTGACTGCTCATCTAGGCACTGATGAGCACTGACTGGCAGCACTATGGGCACTGAGTGTGGGCACTGATGGTGCTGCCCATCAGTGCTCATCAGTCCCGCCCATCAGTGTCCATCAGTGCCACCCGCCAGTGCCCGTCAGTGCCACCTCACAGTGCCCAGCAGTGCTCATCAGTGCGGCATATTAGTACCTCCTCATCAGTGCCCATAAGTGCCACCTCATCAGTGCCCATAAGTGCAGCCTATCAGTGCCCATCAGTTCAGCCTCATCAGCGCACATCAGTGAAGGAGAAAAATGTATTGACTTTTTCAAAATTTACTCACAGAAAATAAGAAAACTTATTTTTTGTTCAAAATTTTCTGTCTTTTTTCTTTTTTTTGTAAAAAATAAAAAACCCAGAGATGATTACATACCACCAAAAGAAAGCTCTATTTGTGTGAAAAAAAAGGACGAAAAATTCATATGGGTTCAGTGTTGCATGACCAAGCAATTGTCATTCAAAGTGTGAGAGCGCTGAAAGCTAAAAATTGGTCTGGATGGGAAGGGGGTTTAAGTGCACAGAAGGCAAGTGGTTAAAAGCAAAATATAAATAAAATAATAAATAATGTTTTGAACTTTTGCTAAAATAAATATATACATTTTACTTCCTGCCTGGATGGGAAGGAACATTATGACATCGCTCCGGTCCTCCAAGGTTATAGAACTGATCAAAGAGCTCTTTGATCGCCTATGGGAGCAGCACCGTCAGATCATTTCTCAGGCGAACTGATGGAAACAGTAATCTTGAAAAACACTGGCGAGCAGCGGGAGAGGGATTTCTCCTTCCTATGCTTTGGAAAGCATTCCAGTGGCTCATGAGCCACTCAGAATGCTTTCATGAGAGAGCCAGCCACCGGCTGCAAAAAACGGTACTGGGGTTATGGCTGATATCTTCAGCCAGAATCCCAGTAAACCGCAACATATTATATTATATATATATATATATATATATATATATGCATATGCAATGCGGTCGGTAAGTGGTTAAACATAAGGTACTTTTTGAAACTACTTCAATCCCTTAGGACGTACACAGACGCCCTCAAGTTGAAGTGGTTTTACCCAAATGCAGGCATTACCTTATCAAAATTTTCAGCCGACAATGGGTTTTTATTATACTTCCTTACTTCACTTCCGTGCCAGCAGCTGCCACTGTTACCAGACTCTCCCATGCAATCAGGAAGCCCGGCACCACTACCCTCATACCCTCTGTGAATAAGGAAACCAGAAGTGACTAGGATTTTGGTGCTTCCAGTTGGATTTTGATGTTTACAAGCCATTACCAGCTTGCAAAGCATCTGATCAAACAAATCTTGGTTTGATCAATGCTTTCAGGAGAGACCTGGGGTCTAATAGACAGCAGACCTCTACATAAAGAGGACCGGTCATGCTTGTTGTTCATCCCTTGTGATAGCAATAAAGTTGAGTAAAGTTGAGTAATAAAAAAAATTGGAAAAAAAAAAAAAAAAGCACCCCCATTTAAGTCCCACATGCATACAGTGCATTGCGAAAGTATTCGCCCCCCCCCCCCCCCCCCCCTGAACTTTGCAACCTTTTGCCACATTTCAGGCTTCAAACATAAAGATATAAAACTGTAATTTTTTGAGAAGAATCAACAACAAGTGGGACACAATCATGAAGTGAAACTAAATTTATTGGATATTTCAAACTTTAACAAATAAAAAAACTGAAAAATTGGGCGTGCAAAATTATTCAGCCCCCTTAAGTTAATACTTTGTAGCGCCACCTTTTGCTGCGATTACAGCTGTAAGTCGCTTGGGGTATGTCTCTATCAGTTTTGCACATCGAGAGACTGAAATTTTTGCCCATTCCTCCTTGCAAAACAGTTTAGAGGGACGGCCAGATCTTCGTAGATTTGCAGTGGTCCGATACTCCTACCATTTTAATATTATCGCTTGCACAGTGTTTCTTGGGATGTTTAAAGCTTAAGAATTTTTGTATCCAAATCCGGCTTTAAACTTCTCCACAACAGTATCTCGGACCTGCCTGGTGTGTTCCTTGTTCTTCATGATGCTCTCTGCGCTTTAAACGGACCTCTGAGACTATCACAGTGCAGGTGCATTTATACGGAGACTCGATTACACACAGGTGGATTCTATTTATCATCATTAGTCATTTAGGTCAACATTGGATCATTCAGAGATCCTCACTGAACTTCTGGAGTGAGTTTGCTGCACTGAAAGTAAAGGGGCTGAATAATTTTGCACGCCCAATTTTTCAGATTTTTATTTGTTAACAAAGTTTGAAATATCCAATAAATTTCGTTCCACTTCATGATTGTGTCCCACTTGTTGATTCTTCAACAAAAATTACAGTTTTATATCTTTATGTTTGAAGCCTGGAATGTGGCAAAAGGTCGCAAAGTTCAAGGGGGCCGAATACTTTCGCAATGCACTGTATGCATGTGGGACTTGAACGGGGGTGACTGCAACACACATGTGAGGCATTGCTTCAAACATCACAGTAAGAACAATAATTCTAGGACCAGACCTCCTGTGTAACTCCACACTGGTAACCTGTAAAGGCTTTTAAAGCAACACCCATTAGTTTTTTTTTTTTTGTTTTTTGGGTACCTAGTTTGTCATTTTACAGCCGTACAAATTTTTAAAGCGCGACATGGTAGGTATTGATTTACTCGGCAAAACATCATCATCTTTTATATTTTTTCAAAAAAATTTGTATTCTATTTTTGTTCACTAAAATTTAATAACATGTATTGTTTCCTAGAAATCTGCATTTTCAAAAATGCACAAATATTGTACGACGATAAAAAAATAAAATGGCAACAATCACCAATTTATTCTCCAGGGTCTCTGCTTTAATATATATATATATATAATATATATATATATATATATATATATATATATATCTATATCTATATATCATACATACATATACACACAGTGCCTTGCGAAAGTATTCGGCCTCCTTGAACTTTGCGACCTTTTGCCGCATTTCAGACTTCAAAGATATAAAACTGTCATTTTTTTGTGAAGACTCAACAAGTGGGACACAATCATGAAGTGGAACGAAATTTCAAACTTTGTTAAATAAAAAAACAGAAAAATTGGGCGTGCAAAATTATTCAGCCCCTTTACTTTCAGTGCAGCAAACTCTCTCCAGAAGTTCAGTGAGGATCTCTGAATGATCCAATGTTGACCTAAATGACTAATGATGATAAATAGAATCCACCTGTGTGTAATCAAGTCTCTGTATAAATGCACCTGCACTGTGATAGTCTCAGAGGTCCGCTTAAAGCGCAGAGAGCATCATGAAGAAGAACAAGGAACACACCAGGCAGGTCCGAGATACTGTTGTGGAGAAGTTTAAAGCCGGATTTGGATACAAAAATATTTCCCAAGCTTTAAACATCCCAAGGAGCACTGTGCAAGCGATAATATTGAAATGGAAGGAGTATCAGACCACTGCAAATCTACGAAGACCTGGCCGTCCCTCTAAACTTTCAGCTCATACAAGGAGAAGACTGATCAGAGATGCAGCCAAGAGGCCCATGATCACTCTGGATGAACTGCAGAGATCTACAGCTGAGGTGGGAGACTTTGTCCATAGGACAACAATCAGTGGTATATTGCACAAATCTGGCCTTTATGGAAGAGTGGCAAGAAGAAAGCCATTTCTTAAAGATATCTATAAAAAGTGTCGTTTAAATTTTGCCACAAGACACCTGGGAGACACAAACATGTGGAAGAAGGTGCTCTGGTCAGATGAAACCAAAATCGAACTTTTTGGCAACAATGCAAAACGTTATGTTTGATGTAAAAGCAACACAGCTCATCACCCTGAACACACCATCCCCCCACTGTCAAACATGGTGGTGGCAGCATCATGGTTTGGGCCTGCTTTTCTTCAGCAGGGACAGGGAAGATTGTTAAAATGGATGGGAAGATGGATGGGAAGATGGATGGAGTCAAATACAGGACCATTCTGGAAGAAAACCTGATGGAGTCTGCAAAAGACATGAGACTGGGACGGAGATTTGTCTTCCAACAAGACAATGATCCAAAACATAAAGCAAAATCTACAATGGAATGGTTCACAAACAAACATATCCAGGTGTTAGAATGGCCAAGTCAAAGTCCAGACCTGAATCCAATCGAGAATCTGTGGAAAGAACTGAAAACTGCTGTTCACTAACGCTCTCCATCCAACCTCACTGAGCTCGAGCTGTTTTGCAAGGAGGAATGGGCAAAAATTTCAGTCTCTCGATGTGCAAAACTGATAGAGACATACACCAAGTGACTTACAGCTGTAATCGCAGCAAAAGGTGGCGCTACAAAGTATTAACTTAAGGGGGCTGAATAAATTTTGCACGCCCAATTTTTCAGTTTTTTTAATTTGTTTAAAAAAGTTTGAAATATCCAATAAATTTCGTTTCACTTCATGATTGTGTCCCACTTGTTGTTGATTCTTCACAAAAAAATTACAGTTTTATATCTTTATGTTTGAAGCCTGAAATGTGGCAAAAGGTTGCAAAGTTCAAGGGGGCCGAATACTTTCGCAAAGCACTGTGTGTATAATGTTTGCGTGTTATAAGTAATTTTCTAGCAAAGGAAAATAATGAAATGCTTATTATTACATATATGTAAGAATTGGCCTGGGGGTCAAGTGGTCAAATTGATACTACTAAAAACATTCAAGAGTAAATTCTGCACTAATCCATCACATCACCTATAGCAGTGATGGGGAACCTTTTTGAGCCCGAGTGCCCAAACTTCAACACAAAAGCAACTTATTTTTTCAAATTGCCAACACTGCAATTAAACCGCAGCCACCCAGGTGATGATCGCACACTCCAAGAGGGATTGTAGTCAGTTCAGCTCCGGCGTCCAGCTCCGGCGTCCAGCTCCGGCGTCCATTGTCAGTGTGCCTGGCAGGGCTTCTTTTGTTGGTGCCTTTGATCACCCTCCTCACTCTTGATGGTGTCCTCTCAGCACCGTCCTCTTACTCCTCTCTGGCTGGTTCAACTCCAGGGGCTGTTGAGGCTTGGGCTCTCTCTCCCTCCTGAACCACCTCAGCCTCCTCTCACCCTTGCTTTCCCTTCTCTCTCTCAGCCCTTTTTTTTCCCCCGGGCTCCAGGCTGCCCTCCTTTTATTGTCTCGGGGAATGCTAAGGCTGTAGTTTTTCTTTAATTGATTAAAATGGAGCAATAATCTTCAGGGACTACAAGTCCCATGGTTCACTCGCCCTGGCTACTCATTGGTCCTTGGCTTCAACCAATGGGAGGCAGGAAAAACCAGAGTGGGTGGCGATCCCTGCAAGCGCCGCTCTGTCCCTGTCCTGCGCAGCTTGACAGAAGGAAGAGGGTGAGCGGGGGGAAATACACTGACAGCTCACGCTCGCTTCTTCTCTTGTCACAGTGTGGGAAGTGGCGGCGGCTCTCGCGTGCCCACAGAGAGGGCTCTGCGTGCCAGCTGTGGCACACGTGCCATAGGTTCGCTATCACTGACCTATAGTATACCCTAAATGCTTATTTTACCTTCTCTGACAAGAGATTGCTTCTATTTAGACCTAGCTGGCTAGGCTGGTCATTTCAGATCTTTATCTGTCAAAAACTGGTCCCAAGGCTGTCCTTTGACTTTTTTTAAGGCCAAGAAATATCTGCTCAGAATCAGCACAGCTGCAAGACACAATTTTTCTAATGGTGTTTGAAAGAGAATCTGGTACCGGTGCATTTTGTACGCCCCCGCACTATGTGGTCTGGTTTTTTTTTGGTGTTGAGGGTTTTATTTTTCACTACCACCAGGAAAGACTTGAACTAGTCACAGGTACAAAACTCAGATGTGACAGAGTAGATTTTGCTAGAATTGACCATTTTAGACATAAATAGCACTAAAAACGTAAAGACTACTTATAACATTTTCATTGGTTAAGTGCATTTGTGGACCAGTTTCTAGTCATGCAATTGAAAGAAACTCAAAAACAATATATTTTTCCTCTTGGAGTTCTTTGGCGGTTCGATCCAGCTTTCCATGAGAGAAATCATCAATTTGTAGGCTTTCTACTATCTTCCAGTTTTTATCCTTGATTACAACAGGGAAGGAGTACATGAGATCGCCAGGCACACCATATGAGTTTACATCTGAAACACCCATGGACACATATTGCCCCTCCAGGGTTCCAAACAAAATGTCGCAAATATGATCACAAATGGAAGCCAACATAGCGTTAGAGAACTTTGTTTGCAATAACAGCAGCACCACGCTGCTGAACAGTTGAGAGGAATTCCCCTTTAAGCCAGATGTCGTCCTTCACTGCCTCAAACAATGGCCCATCCTTTCCTTGGAGATGGACAATAGCATGACTAGTATCAGGGTACTGGGTAGAGGAGTGATTTCCCCAGATGATCACATTCTTAACATAATCATTTGCTACCTTCAAGCAATTTGCAATCTGAGCTTTGGCTCTGTTGTGATCTAGACGAGTCAAGCAGCTGAAGTTCTCTTTAGGGATGAATGGAGCAGACTTCATGGCAGTTGGTGTTTGCAGGATTGCCCATCACAATCACCTTCATGGACTTCTTGGCTTATTTGTCAAGAGCAGCACCTTGCGATTTAAAAATTTTAACATTGGCCTTCAGCAGGTCTTTTCTTTCCATCCCTTCCCTTCTTAGCATGGAGCCTACCAGAACAGCAACATCTAGGTCTTTGAAGGCTTCGTCTTCCTTGTCTGTAGCTATGACATCTTTAAAGCAGAGGGAGGGCTCTTTGAGCTCCATTACAACTCCTCCCAATACTCCATCATAGGTGTAATATCCAGGAGAACAAGCTCAAATGGCTGGTCTTTACCAAAGACATCACCTTTTGCAATTCCATAAAGCAGAGAGTAGGCAATCTGACCAGCAACTCCAGTTACCAGGACTCTTAAAGGCTGAGCCATAGTGTTCCTTATGTAGAGGCTGAAAGACAGGCCGATGCAGGGAGGAGGAAGGTCACTGTGTGTGAAGCTTCTGTGAAGAGTATGTGGTCAGTTTTTGCTAAGAGGAGACGCAGAACCCCAGATCCTTGTCAATGCAATTTTTTTGTGAAATGCAGGTTTAGGAGTTAAATACCGCATGAGTCATTTTAACCCAAAAATGCATGCGGCTTATAACTCTTAGTGAATTGACCCCCAAATCACCTAAAAACAGAGCTTTCAATACTAATAAAAAGCTGAGCGAGTTTCCTGGTACATGTGTATGGACAGCTTAAGTGTCAGTTCACACTAGCATGATGCGGGAACCAGCGTGAATCCAGTGCCTGTGTCCACATCGCATAGGACTCGCAGGCAGTTCACACTGTCCTATGGAAACCGCTGCAGGTGTCAATAGACAGTTAATGACACCCCAAGATCGGTTCACAAATCGCAGCGCAAACTGTCAAATAGTGAAGAAATCGGATCACATTGGTGTGAACACCCATGCAATCCGATTCCAGTGCAGACCAAAAAAAAAGGGTCCTGCACCATTTTGGTCCGAATGCGATGCAAATTCAGCCATACAATCTGTATGGCTGAATTTGCATCCCACTGACATCGCATGTGATTTACACATCAACGCTGTGCCAATCAAATGCGAGGTCTAGCATCGTGAGTGTGAATGGGCACTTGTTGCCAGATGTACTAAGCAATGCCATGAAATGTATATACAATACAATGATACATTTGATACTTTATTTTTAGTGAAAATACAGTATGGATATACATAACATGGCTATATAGATGGGCTTTTGTTCATGTCAGAACTGCTTTTCTCCCCAAAGCCTATCGACATAGAACCCTAAAGAATGCATACATCTGTGTGCACTATTCTAAGTGCACTATTCTGAGTGCACTCACTTGGGTATGTGTTTTTTTGAATACTGTCTATTTATATTTTTTATAGATCTTACTTTAGACAGTGCAGTGGTCCAGGTGACACCACTCTGTTAACACTGGCACCATTTACAGTGTTCAGCTGTACTTCAGAGATGTAAAGTGTGACTGAAGAGGAGGACTGGAGCCTGGTCTTCACAACTTCCAACGGACAAGTCAGTATGGCGCCTACAGTGCCCCCACATCTAAAAAGAAGAAAAGAAAACAGCATTTATGGTTACCAAGGTCAAAATAAATTGAGAATCTCACAAGTTCTTGATTCATCAGGCTAGAGCTAGATGCACAGGCTGAAATATTTTCAGATGGTTTATGGATTAACCAGGTTAAACTACTTTGGACACCAGGGTATTCTATTATAAAGGACAATACTAAGCATTTTAACATTCTTGACTAAATACAGGCTATGATACATTTTGTGCACAATTTCAATTACTCAGCATAATCTTCTTTAAATGGTCAAGAATTACTTGCAAAAGCTTCACTGCTTAGCTTGTGCTACTTGTGCAATACACAAATACAATCCAAATACGTTTTAGGTTCTCAAGTGCAGCTATATGAATGGGCCTGTAGTGTTCTACGATACTGTAGTGTTCTATGATACTGCATATACTGTAGATGCATGCAAAACTATAGGCTGTATGCTTTTGTACGCAGCATTTTAATGCCTGTGCGAATAAGCCCAAGCTCAGTTTTAGCCTTTCCTTGACTAATATGCACATTTATTTGTAAGAGCTGCATGGCTGAATGATCAATGATATATGCAAGAACTCAAACTACCACTAAGGCTCGGTTCACATATATGCGAATCAGACATGTTTTGAACCAACCCAATTCCCAGCATAACATGTGAACGGGACCAGCTTTCAATGGAGCCGATTCACACGTCAGGGGTGGCAAAGGTCTGTTTTTGAAAAGAGTCCTGTGCGAAGCTATAAAACTAGCCTTCCTTTGAGCTAGTTGAGTATCTGGAACATAAGCATTGTGGATTCAATTATACTCTCAAAATGGCCAGAAAAAGAGAACTTTCTTCTGAAACTTGACAGTCTATTCTTGTTCTGAGAAATGAAGGCTATTCCATGCAAGAAATTGCCTACAATAATGTGTACTACTCCCTTCAAAGAAACAGCACAAATGGGCTCTAAACAGAATAGAAAGAGAAGTGGGAGGCCCTACTGCATAACTAAGCAAGAGGACAAGTACATTAGTAGCGTCTCTAGTTTGAGAAATAGACACCTCACAGGTTGTCAACTGGCAGATTCATTAAATGGTACCCACAAAACGCCAGTCTCAACATCCACAGTGAAGAGGCGACTCCGGGATACTGACCTAGGCAGAGTGGCAAAGAAAAAGCCATTTCTGAGACTGGCCAATAAAAGGAAAAAATTAAGATGGGCAAAAGAACACAGACATTGGAGAGAGGAGGATTGGAAAAAAGTGTTCTGGACACACAAATCTAAGTTTAGAACAGCAGAACAAGTGAACAGATGCAGGAGGAGTGTCTGACGCCATCTGTCAAGCATGGCGGAGGTAATGTGATGGTCTGGGGCTGTTTTGGTGCTTGTACAAAGTAAAGGGGATTTTGAATAAGGAAGGCTATCACTCCATTTTGCAATGCCATGCCATACCCTGTGGACAGCGCTTGATTGGAGCAAAATTTCCTCCTACAACAGGACAATGACCCAAAGCACACCGCCAAACTATGGAAGAACTATTTAGGGAAGAAGCAGTCAGCTGGTAAACGGTCTGTAATGGAGTGGCCAGCGCAGTCACCAGATCTTAACCCTATTGAGCTGTTGTGGGAGCAGCTTGACTATATGGTACGTAAGAAGTGCCCATCTAGCCAATCCAATTTGTGGGAGGTGCTTCAGGAAGCATGGGGTGAAATTTCTTCAGATTACCTCAATTGACAGCTAGAATGTCAAAGGTCTGTAGTAGTAGTAGTAGTAATTGCTGCAAATAGAGAATTATTTGATGAAAGAAAAATGAAGGACAAATTATTTCAAATAAAAGTCACTATTTCTAACCTCATCAATGTCTTGACTATATTTTCTATTAATTTTGCAACTCATTTGATGAAAAAAGTGTGAGTTTTCATGGAAAACATAAAAATTGTCACTCACTCACTCTTAAAATGGAGCCCATGTCTGGAAGGGGCAGATTTACAAATCATATACTGAAAGTTTTTTTTTTTTTTTAAAAAAAAGCTTAGCAATGTGCAGTACCTACCCTGTCACACTAAAATCAATGTGGAGTGTAGTCCTCCAGTACATTTGATGCTCCAGTTCTAGTCGCTTCTATTGTTCCCCTCAGTGGCCCCCTCATCCTGCTTAGGTGGGCATCCACACAATGAGCATAGAACACTGGCCCTGT